>NC_066625.1:15517001-15820032 GCF_025201925.1 Gopherus flavomarginatus | reverse complement strand
AAAGACCATTTGTGTGATGGAGTTGCTGATAGTGGCTCCATAGCTAAGGCTGAACTGAGTTTTGCACTTAAAGATTCAATCACTTAATGTATGAAGAATATACTGCACCTTCAGCAAAATTACAGCATTTCATGACAGAATGAATTTGCTGAAAATTTACAAGTAAACTTATTAATTAATTTGAGTTAAAATTAATTAAAATAGATTCCTTTAAGAAATTTAGCACTGTTTGTCAGACTGTTATATGTCCCAAATGATCTCAGGTTAGGCATTTTCTATCTATAAGGCTATGTTTTAGTCATGGGTATTTTTTAGTAAAAATCATGGATGAGTCACGGGCAGCAAACAAACATTCACGGCCCGTGACCTGTCCATGACTTGTACTATATATCCCTGACTAAATCTTGGGTGTGGGGAGGAAGGGGGTTGGGCGAGGCTGGCAGACTCCCTAACTGTCTCTGTGCCTCCCTGGAAGCAGCAACATCCCCCTCCCTTGGCTCCTAGGCAGAGGTGCAGCCAAGCAACTCTGTGCGCTGCCTCTGCCCCCAGTGCCAGCTCTGCAGCTCCCATTGGCAGGGAACTGTGGCCAATGGGACCTGCGGGGTCAGTGCCTTCAGGTGCAGGCAGCGCACAGAGTCCCCTGGCTGCGCCTCTGCCTAGGAGCTGAGGAATGTTGTCACTTCTGGGCAGCCCCCTGAGGTAAGTGCCGCCCAGAGCCCTCACCCCCTCCTGTGTCCCACCCCCCAGCCCTGACCCCCCTCCTACACCCAAACTCCTGCTGCTGCTGGGGGCAGTGGCCCGAGACTGCCCCAGCAGCTGCACTGGCCTCTGCAGAAGACCCAGAGGTCCCGGAAAGTCATGGAGTCTGTGACCTCCGTGACAAACTTGCAGCCTTATCTAGCTACACAAACTCCAGCGGACGTATGAATCTTGAATAGACCTGATGCGATGGGTATCTTTTGAAACTACATTTTAGTATTAATGGTCATTTTTTTTTCTGTTTATTTTCCTTCAGACTTAAGGGAGAAAATTGTCTTCAGAGAAACTCAAAAAATGGCTGTCTTTCAAAATGGTTATCTACTATTGTTCTCAATGGCTCTGAGGCCACATGCTGCCCTTAACCAAGATGGCCCCTGGTTCTATTCACCTTCTTCTCACAGTGCATCTCTCTGCCTCCAGACAGTATAAGGGTTCACCATCTTCCCTGAGGGCAGCTTGACTTCGTTCCCATTAAGAACAATGAGAGCCAATTTTTTTAAAAATATAACGAATTAGAATTTTGTCCTTACATCCTCCTGAGTAACCTGGATTGATGACAATAGATATAGGTATAAGATTATTGTTGACTAATTGGCTTTAATTATGAGAATTTGTAGAATATCTTGCTTGTTTTGTTTACTAGTTAAACTGAAAACATATAGAAATAGACCAAATGTGTGATTTCCCCATCCCTTTCTCTTGGAGGTTCACTGGCTGTCTTTCTAGATACTGTACTTAAAATCGTGATTACACATGAAAAGTATTATGTTTAAAAAAAACCCTTGAGTATTAAAATTACATTTGAGAAATGTTAAGAGCTGCTTCAAAATACACATGCAGTATTAATATGCATCCTGATTCATGTTTAATTTTTTGTTACACAGTTTCAGGATCAACAGTTTCTCAATTCACTTTCCCATGTAGGTGTGTGTGACTGCATATGTGACACATATTAATCAAATCTGCTAGAATCATTTAATCATTTGTGACTGTTTAAGTCATGAGATTTATTTACCAAAGTTGTGAGTAGTCCTGGTAGTTGTATAAAGAATTCCACACAGTTACAGGAAGTTGTTTTTTCAAGCATTGTTTGTTTTTTTCCCCATATATTCTTCTGACAGTGATTTTGCAGATGTCTTGCAGAGACAACATGTTATTTGATAATCTTACAAGAAAGTCTTTTTGTATTTGAAATTCTTGGAACAGAAGTCCAGTGGGTAGATCTCCTTGATTATTGGTTAGCTTCAACGGGTATGAGAGGTTTAACAACTTATTTAACAGTGATGTACATCTTAGATTTGTCCTGTGTTGAAGAAACAGAAAAAGGGGAGATTGCCCTTGTCTTGTTAAAATGTTAACATCTGCATGGTAATCTACAAGGAGATCAATTATTTCTTTTCTGCCTCCCAAGCAAGCGTCATGAATAGCTGCTCGTCCGTCACAATCTTGAGTATTTACTTTGGCTCCATTCATTAACAGTAAATGGATGCAGTCTATATCGGCAGCTAAAACTGTGCCTGCTTTAGATGATGCAGTGCACACTGCAAGCTGAAGAGCAGTTTTTCCATATATTGGAAGAGTACAATTAATGTTTGCTCCACAGGTGATTAAAGTTTCTGTTACCTCCTTGTTCAAATGCTCTGCAGCCGTGTGAAGCATTGTTTTGCCAAACTCATCTCTGTCATCTATGTTAGCACCATTCTCAATTAGAATAGATATAGCTCGAGAGGCGCCAGAGCGTAGGGCTAAATGTAAGGAGCTGTGTTTGTAGTTACTATCCATTTCAGGATCTGTTTGAACTTCCTTCTCACACAAGATACGAAGACATTCTTCTGCATTACTCTGTGTAATTCCCAGGTTTCTCTGAAATCTGGTCAAAATGTCTGTCTCAGTTAGATAAATATTTGGCCAGTGTAGCAGGAGGAGATGAAGTGCTGTGTAACCTCTGTTATCTCTAAAATATTCAAATTTAATAAGTTAATTCTTTTTACTTCAGTAAACATCAAGTGGCTTACATAAAGATAGCAAAGTAAAATATTTTAAACAGCAAAAAATAGTTTAGACTAGCATTGCTAAACTAGTAGGACATCACCTAGCTGTGGGTTCCATGCCATCAGTTAAGAGAACAGCAAAATCTATGGGTCACTAAAACCCAGTAGCTGGGGTTGGTGAGAGGCAGATCAACTCCCTACTTACCCCTAATTTGTTGTTGTGGCTGATGCCTCCGCACCCCTCCAGACTGGCAGCCAGTCACAGAGCTGCCTTAATTATGCTCAACTCTGGTGCTTGGGAAGGTAGGAGACTTCACAGCACCTAGGAGCTTTGCTACCCCAGAGTTGAGCAAAATGCAGGCACAAAGAAGAGTATGTGGGGAGGCAGGCAGAAGCTCCTACCATACTCATGACCTAAATTCCCCAACCCTTTGTGGTCAAAAGACTGTGGAATGGAATGATTCTTTGGCCGCTTTTATGGGTGGCAGATCAAAAAAGGTTGGGAACCACTGTTTTACATTATTTATTATTTGGGACTAGCCTATTTTTGTCCAGTCCTTTGTCTTTCCTGGTTTGTTTTCAGTTTGAGATGTATCTTTTCTCCTTCATTTATTTGTAGCCACTAGCTGGCAGTATAGTGAGCATATTCACATTTTCTACCCTAATTTGTGTACTGTGTCCATGTTATCCTGTGTCCCTTCAGTTACGTATTTCTGCATATGTTAAGTGAACTAAAAATAAAAAAACTCCACATTCAAAATTATGACCTCCAGAGATCTTGCCACATAGTGTGGGAAATCTTGCACATCATCACCTGTAGAAAATATAAGATCTTAATCACTAAGGGAGCCCTAAAGTTATATTCCACTTCAGTATGCAGTTGTGTATATTCTTGATGGAGTGCAACGTGAGTGACTACAAATGCTCTACCTTAGTTTTGGGTCAGCGCCAGATTCTATCAAACAACGCAAACTCTTTTCTCTTCTGTGTTTGGCAGCTAAGTGAATTGGAAGAATAGACTGATCCTGTATGGAACCAAAAATACATATTTGTTAATGTACTTCTGAGTTTTGTAGTCTACAGTCTGACTTTGCTTATCTAGTGCAATTTGTGACAAGCACATGTTAGCTGGATAAGGTTAGGTTTAACCAGTCTTCCTTAGTCCCTTGATAAACGAGAGCAGACGGAGGCATTTGCCTGAATAATGGCATACTTGGTGTCTACATCACAGATTGCAGAATTTGTTCCACTAAAGCATCAAACCAATAGCAGAATATGTTCTGCAGAATTTAGTTGCAAATAAAACTTAAGAACCTTGTATTTTTGCCAAAAAAAAAAGAACTCTGATTTATCTGCCTATTGAACATTTGAATTTTAATATTAATTTAATTGAAAGAGCGTAGTCAAGTGTGTCCATAATTATAGTAGTTAAGCATTGAATATTAGAAATGTGATTTTTCTTCTATAGTTGGGGTTTTAAGATTTCAAACCATTCATTGTTTGAAAAAAATAAAATCAAGAAATTTGGGTCACCTAGTGTGTGTGTGTTAGATATAAAGCTGTGCATGTGCATCTGTCCGATTCTAGTGAGCATACTTTGCAGATGAGGTAAACAAATACCATCCTGAAACTGTCGAAGACAGACTGCCTTCCTGGGATTTCAATCAAGCTGGTTCCGTGAGCTATATGTGGATTTGTGTTTCCTACAGATTTAAGAGTATATTGACTTATATCTTACGCTTCTGCTTTTCTTATTATAAAGCAATAACTGTAACTACATTGTAATTAAAGAAGACTAGGAAGAAATATCCCATGTCTGTCCATTTCTTCCCGAATAAGGATTTTAGCTATTCACCTTTCTTGTTCTTAATAGTAGTTGTCTTCACCCCAGTTCTTTCTGACAGTCTTGTAGCTTTCTTGGTAGTGTACACTATACTGATACAGACTGAAATAACAGCATTTGTGTGTTTCTAGGAAGGCAGAGAAATCATCACCTAACAATGTTCCCTGTGTTTTGCTTCTGACTTCTTGCTTTCTTTCAAGCTCCTCAATATGCTTGGGACAATCTTCCAATCAATATTGGCCAAAAACTTCTTGGCAACACTAAGCCCTGGTCTACACTAGGGGCGGCGAATCAATCTAAGTTACGCAGCTTCAGCTACTTGAATAACGTAGCTGAAGTTGACATACTTAGATCCACTTACCATGGTGTCACCACTCACCATGGTGAGTCGACTGCTGCTGCTCCCCTGTCGACTCTGCCTGTGCCTCTTGTGGCGCTGGAGTACAGGAGTCGACGGGTGCGGGCTTGGAGGTCGACTAGACTAGATGCAATAAATCGATCCCCGCTGGGTCGATCGCTACCTGCTGATCCAGCGGGTAGTGTAGACATACCCTTAGAAAGCCACTTAGATTGATGCATACAATTTGAAATGCCCCACCATACTTTGTACTAATTCTATCTACTGTATTCACTTGTATCCTCAGATAGTAAGTTTTCCGTGGGCAGAATTTGTTACTTATTTGGCACGATGGTAAATTGCTACATAAATAATACCCTATTTTTAATATGAATGGTACAGTTCATACATTTCTTATGGGTAGTACAGTTAATGAGTGCCAGGCTGACTATAGTAATGCATTTGTGCAATGTTCCTGTATGTATCTGGCATGTTCTAACATCCCCTCCTAATGAAGATATTCCATGGAAAATAGTTAACTTCTGTTTAATTGGAATTTATTGTAAAAATGCATAAAACACTGTCTTGGGGTGGTCCCCTGAGAGTTCCCTTATGCCTTAATCAAAGGCCCCAACCACTTCAGGTCTCCATCACTACCACCGTATTTTATATTGACAATAAGTCACTAGCTTCATTTGGTTCTAGGGAAGGGTACAGTAGCAGCAGCTAGTCTTGCCTACTTCTGCCTTCCTTCAGGCTCCCAACTCTTCCTCCTATATTTCCTTCCTGTGTGTTTATATAGACCTAACTGCTGGGATTACTTTCACCCTGTTAGCCCCTTGGCTGTGCCTCTACTTGGTTAATTAGCCACTGCCAAGTGCCTGTCTTTCAATTAGGGCTCAATTAATATAAATGACAGAGCTAACTCCTAAGTCAGCACCTCCTGTTACAAACACACTGCGCTAACTGGGAATCCTCTCTACTAACAGTTCATAATTAGAGGGAAAATTACACAGTTACGCAATTTCCTTTTCATGATACCCATATCTTTTTGGAGAGGAGATGCCTTACTGCACAGGGATACAAACTAATCTAACGACAGTATGCACAGGCTTAAATGATTACTCAGGATAGAGCTTTGGCTAGGTAAACTAGCCAAATGAAATTTAATATGGATAAATGTAAAGTAATGCACACTGGAAAAAATATCCCCAACTATACATACAATATGATGGGGGCTAGTTTAGCTACAACTGATCGGGAAAGAGATCTTGGAGTCATTGTCGATAGTTCTCTGAAGATGTCCATGGAGTGTGCTGCGGCAGTCAAAAAAGCAAATAAGATGTTAGGAATCATTTAAAAAGGGATAGAGAATAAGATGGAGAATATTTTATTGCCCTTATATAAATCCATGGTACGCCCACATCTTGAATACTGTGTACAGATGTGGTCTCCTCATCTCAAAAAAGATATACCGTCACTAGAAAAGGTTCAGAGAAGGGCAACTAAAACGATTAGGGGTTTGGAACGGGTCCCATAAGAGGAGAAATTAGAGGCTAGGACTTTTCAACTTGGAAAAGAGGAGACCAAGGGGGGATATAATAGAGATATATAAAATGATGAGTGGTGTGGAGAAAGTAAATAAGGAAAAGTTATTTACTTGTTCCCATAATATAAGAACTAGGGGCCACCAAGTGAAATTAATGAGCAGCAGGTTTAAAACAAATAAAAGGAAGTTCTTCACACATCGCACAGTCAACCTGTGGAACTTCTTTCCTGAGGAGGTTGTGAAGGCTAGGACTATAACAGAGTTTAAAAGAGAATTAGATAAATTCATGGAGGTTAAGTCCATTAACGGCTATTAGCCAGGATGGGTAAGGAACGGTGTCCCTAGTCTCTGTTTGTCAGAGAGAGGAGATGGATGGCAGGAGAGAGATCACTTGATCATTACCTGTTAGGTTCAGGCCCTCTGGGACAGCTGACATTGGCCACTGTTGGCAGACAGGATACTGGGCTGGATGGACCTTTGGTCTGACCCAGTATGGCCATTCTTATGTTAAATGATGAAAAGGAAGGGGACAGGATTAGTAAGCCCAGAAACACTGGAGCTCTACTGATGGTTATCACTAATTCCATACTATATTACACCCATATTTGTAACCCATTCATCTTACTCTTGGAAGCTTAAGAGTTTTTTTCCCCACTGTTCAACATATGTATGGTTACCACGTATGTGGTTTCTGACACCCTAGTCCAGTCTCCCCCATCTTTATCTGGCTTTTCATGTGGGAAATTTGTACCACAGCTTCTTTGCTGTCGGAGTGATATCTCTAATTTATGCTTTGGGCTGGTCATGTGCATCAGGCAAACTGGAAGGTTTGCTAGTGAAATGAACCATTTGGCAATGTGGGTGCAGCCAGAATGTTGAGAGAAAGGCAAAGCTCCCTGACCCTTCCTCCTAGCAGCTGAGATTGAGAGGTTTTTTTGTGTAGATGTTCTTGTCTATTGTTTGGTTTTAAATTAAAACTCATACTTAATATTTTAATCAGTAGGATTGCAGAATACAAATTAATTAAAGAAAAAGGGGAGGAAAGGAAAGGAAAAGAGAGTATTTATTGGCTGATTTTCTTCTAATATCACAGTCCTAGTACTCAATTGGCTTCTTATACTGCAGCAGCAGGGAGGGGAAAAAAGAGGGCCAGAATATAGCCTGTCCCAGACAGCTTGAGCAAACAGGTACTATGTGTAAGGTTTCTGCTGGTCTGTGACTTTTGCAACACTTCCAACAGAATTACTTAACGATGGAGTGAGTGGCAGCTTTAACTCTTGAATTTCACTGCTATTAGTTTGGATGAACACTTATCAAGTAGCCCTTGAGTTTGACAGGCACCAAAACTTAATATATCTTAGAAATACCATTTTTAATACCTTTCTTGATTCTGAAAAATATAACACAAACCAGTTACAATGATAAAATTCCCATTTGTAAGTGGGATCTCTACCAGTAAACCTAGGATGTTTTGTTTTTATGATCAGTCATCTTTTTAGAAGGTATAGTATTGAATTTCACAGATGTCTTGTAGCTAGTCTGTTAATTACTTGACCATGCAATTGAGTCAAATCACTGGCTCATAGTAAACTACTTTCTGGGATTGTGGAGCTTGTGGGATTTATTCTGCCTCATATGTTTATGAATGGGAGCTTTTTATGTGTGAAAAGTGAATGTCAGGTAACTTTATTGTTTTGGCCAGGAATTTTTTTAAAAAGGAGCCTAATTTCAGGCTCTCATAAATCCATATATTAAGTCCCAAAATAAATAGTCTTGGTCATCAAGAGCTGAACACCCAGTAAGATCTAACCAGTCAAATATAGATTTAATAGCCCCCGTTTTTTAATATTAACCTTTTGATGTTTTTAGTGAATTAGTTGAGGAATTTTTTTTGTGAATTTTAAATAGCATCTTTACTCTGTGGATTTAAAAATGATGATTGTTTAGGTCAAATGGTTACCTGGATTGACAGTGTTCTTCTGCATGCAGAGTTATCCCAGACAATCAGTGGTTCATTGACAGGTTGGTGTGCTAGTAAAGCTTTAATGCTGGTGCTGTCATCTTTCATTATTGCTTCATATAGTTTTGCCTGAAGTGGCTTAAATCTGTTCGGCCTACAGGAAGAAAGGGAGTAAGTGAAAGGATCAGACTCAGTTATGGATGTGCTGGCTCCCTTGATTATGTTACCCATGGTAAGATAAATTTAGTTTGTAGTGTGAATACATGGGCCAAAGGAAAGGCAGAATTTTGGACTCTGTCATGGGAACTGTATCACTCTTTGTGATGTTGCAAGATGTCGGGTTCTAGAACAGATTTGAAGTCGGGTTTTAAAGTTACAACTATCCGTAGAATACTGACTGATATTTGTCTGCATTTTGCTTCATATGTTTGTCAGACGTAATTAATGTGGTGTATTTCTAAGTATATAACATTACCTCAGTGCTTGTGTAACATTTTAGAGTTGCTATAAAATAATCAAGATATTAAATATGGACAGTGCATTTAAATCATTCAGGGTTCCACCTCCTCCACCCCCAAGCCAGGGCAGGATTATTCTGTACAGTTCATTTACCAAGCAATAGGGTTTTTACTTCCCTTTTGAGGAATTGTATTGCATCCTAATACATTTCACTGTGGAGGTGATTTTCTGGTATGCAGCCTAAATGTTCTATTTAATTTCATACCGTACTCTTTTTAACACACTAAATAATTCTCCTTTCTTGGTTTACAGTTTGCAGGTATTTTAAAATTTTTTTAGCATTTTCTATCTTAATGGTCATATAGCCAAATTTAAATTTGAACATATTAAGATATTTTAATCTTTCTTCATATGTCAATGCTTTCTGCCTCCTAAATCCCTTGTGCTCTTTGCTAGACTCTTCCCGGTTTCAGTGTATTTCTGATAATGAGTTACCCAGAATTGAATGTACTATTTGAGATGTGGTCACTAGAGCCATTTGGAGAAGAGGGACTGTATGTTATGATTCAGTATACAGAGCCCAGGTTTTTGTTTGTTTGTTGCCATTAGACATTAAATGATCTAAATTTGCTGTGCACTGTCATGCTAGGTCTCTCTTGTCATTACTGTTTCTCAGGTTTCCCCCTCCTGCTGAAGATCAGTTTAATATTTCCCCCCAAGTCTGTAAGCTTGTATTTTTTCCAATGTTAATTCTTGTTTTGTTACTGTTTGCCCATGTTTCTTTTTTATCTAGCGCCTCTGGTGTTGCATGTCTGCCTCCACTGGTGTTTGCATCATCTTCTGATACAACACCTGTGAATTTCATTTATGCTCTCTTTTACTAGGTTATTAATGGAAAGATGTAAAATAATTAGTAATTATTTTATAGGTGTTGTTTGGTTTTATCCTTCTGAAGACTACAAGGAATATTACAATTTGTGAAACAAATAGAGAAATGTTACTTCAGAATACTTTTTAAAAAATTCTGATTTTTTTTTTTTGAAGTAAGAGATTGATGCAGTTTATTTTTGTAGCCCAGAAATGTCTTTCTATATGGATCAGACCACCATGTGAAAATAGGAGATTTCGGACTGGCTTGCAGAGATATTATACAGGAAATCCCAAACCACTGGTTAAAGACAGAGAAGATAAATGGTAATTGAAAAAACAGTTTTCAATTAAAAAATTAGCAGTGCATTATTGAACAGATGTTTAAATTATTATCAATTTTTATCAATGAACTTGGAGTCACTGAAGCAATTTAAATTGTTTCTTTTTTGTAGGACTAAAACATACTTCAGGAGTTGGTACTTGTCTGTATGCTTCACCAGAACAGCTGCAAGGATCTCACTATGATTTCAAGGTAGTGACAATTGTTTTTTCCCTATAGTTTTAAAAATACTTTGGTGCAAAGTATTATCTGCCCAGCATTTGTTATTCTGATGTACTTTCTTTAGATTAAGATAGTGACTACCTTTGTCTTTACTCCTTAAATAATTAAGAGCAACGTTTCTCTAAAAAGAAAAGACTAAAAATGAATGAGACTTAGGGGGAGGGATAGCTCAGTGGTTTGAGCATTGGCCTGCTAAACCCAGGGTTGTGAGTTCAATCCTTGAGGGGGCCATTTAGGGAACTGGGGTAAAAATGTGTCTGGGGTTTGGTCCTGCTTTGAGCAGGGGGTTGGACTAGATGACCTCCTGAGGTCCCTTCCAACCCTGATATTCTATGATTAAATGTAATGAAACAAATTTATACTTGTTTTTAAAAGAAATGCTTGTTACAGTTAGTAGGAACAAAACTTCAAGTCTTCTGCTGGGCAGTTACACTCTAAGTAGTAAAGCTTCCTCACTACTGGCTCTGGCATAAGTTTCAGTTCTGCCTCTTTCTTGTGCACCCCCTGTGATGAGGTAGTTCATGTGTATGCTAAAACTTTCTTTAGCAAAGTGCCAAACAGTCTGTTAGCCTTTAGGATGCCGTGTTCAACACCTGATATTGTTTCCTAGAACCTGTGTACAACATTGAAAATTTTATTTTGAAAATAAACGTAACTAGACTTTTTTACTTTTTTCCCTCTTGCAGTCAGACATGTACAGTGTGGGTGTAATTCTTCTAGAACTTTTTCAGCCATTTGGAACAGAAATGGAAAGAAGCAAAATATTGACAAGTTTAAGAAATGGCCATGTTCCTAGTTCTTTTAGCAACAAATGGCCAGTACAAACCAAGTATGTTAAGTTGCTAACCAGTGAGGTATCATCACAGAGACCAACTGCTGCTCAGCTTCTTGAAAGTGAACTGTTTCATAATACAGAAAATGTAAGTTATTACTCTAACAGCCTCCATTTTAGTACAGCATAAAGAAAACATACAGCTGAAAAAATGCATTTATGCAAGAGGAACATAAAAAAATTGCATGGTGTTGCAGAGCTGTGTTCTTCCTCTGCCTGTTTGCATTCCCTCGTTGCTATTTTTACAACTTAGAGGATGGTTTGAATGATGGAACAAATGTAGTGCTTTTCTGATTACTGTGCTTAGGACCACTGCATGAGAATGGGCTGTTGCACCAGTGTTTCTAATCGTGGTGGTTGAGAAATATTGGTCTCGAAATCTAGATAACTTATTTTCATTGTTACGTCAGTTTTATCTGCTTCTCTGAAGACATAATTTTGCAGGATTCTCACTCCTGTGCTTCTACCACAAAACCTACCAGGGGTTCCCTTACCACTTTGGAATTTTGATCTTCTGAGTCACCTATATGCTAGTTCAAGGGCTGTGCTCTAACCTCAGAAGCCCCAGAATATTTCAGTCATCTCCCTTTAAAACAGTGGTTCCCAAACTGGGGGATGTATTCCCCCCCCCATCCTCCAGGCGCATGCAGAGGTTGGGAGGGCCAAAGCTAGCCCCCACTGGGGTGGGGAGGGAGCATCACTCACCCTTGCTCTAGTTCCACCCCCCTGCCCAGCTCCTCCCCCTGCCCAGTTCAGCCAACTATCAGGGGTGCTGGAACAATTTGTAGAGTGCTGAGAGCCATTAAACCAACCTGTAAACCCTGTATATAATGGAAACCACTTCAAGCTGGTGGTGCAGCCCCGATGCCAACTGTGCAGTAATGGAGGGGGAATGTGGACAGATTTCATTACAGAGAGTAGGTGGCATGTGACAGGAAAAGTTTGGGCACCACTGCAAAATAAAAGCCACTTGGTACTGTAGCAGAAGGAAAAGTCCATCTCCTAGTACTGCAGCTAACAAGTGTCTGCTACTGCCATCCCTATCATCAGTGAAACTTGCATGTCTTCTGTCGGTAGAGTAAGTTAACTTTTCAAGGGGGGAAACATTTAGTTGGCTTGGTGTATTAGCTAGTGGCAAGCAAATTTAAGAGGAATCCTTACAGTACATGATTTTTCTTAAACTGGCTTTTGCTTTCAGGTTATTTGTAGTCTACAGCAGAAGGTGATGCAGCAAGAGGAAGAAATTGAAAAGCTTAAGGAGAAAATAAAATTGCTCTCAAGAGAAAAAAAGGATAGAGAAGATAAGCACAAGAGGCTTGGTTCTCCAGTTTAAGTAGAGCATCACTCAGACTGTGTATACATGATTAAGTCAATATAACCTATAAAATTATGTAAAGTTTCTTATATAAATATTTCAAAAAACCTTTCCTGTGTCTGTACTTCAATGGTATTTTTCTTTCAGGCATGATTTAGTTATGCTTTGTCTCTCATTTCACCTGTTCCTATAAGGTCACTTCTGGAGATGAGCAGTAACAGTGTAAATAGTATCAAGCCTAGGCCCTAGGTCAAGATAAGGCTGAGCAACAAGAGTAGGCTGAAGCCTTCAAGGCCTGGGAGCGGGGGAAAACTGCAACCCATGAGTTGGGTGGCAGGGGGGGGCACAGGCCCTCCCACTCCACTGTGTCCCAGCCCGAGGTCCTAGCAACAGTAGAAGACCTGCTGCTGAGTCAGTGGGGATCCTAGCCACAACACAGACATGGGCTCTGGCAGTGGTGCAGCCAGATGAGGGTCAGCTGCCATTGGGCTACTTTCAGACTCCCCCTGGGGTAGTACTTGGGTCAGGGTTGTCCTCCGGGGGGGTCCACCACCCTGGGTTCCTCGGGGTAGTGGGCAAGTGGCAGGCCCAGCAACTCCTCCGGGTAGCAGGCACAGGGCAGATCTGGCAACTCCTCCAGGTAGCGAGCACAGGGCAGGTCAGGCCAGTCCTGGTGTGTATCTTGGGCCACGGGGGTTACCCAGTTGTGGGCTAGGCAGGAGATATCTGGCCTGCCTGGTGGCTGGCTCCCTAGTGAGCTCTGAGGGTAAGCCTTTATACTTCCTGGTCACCACCTCAGGGGCAGGCTCCGAGCTCCCCCTACTCCAATCTCCAGAGGGGCTCATCCAGTTCCTGGGATGAGCCCCTCACTGCACTCCCCCACTCCTTTATCCTCTGCCCCCCATAGGCAGTGTGTCTGGAGCTGTTTTTTTTAGTAGTGTCTGATCACACCTCTCTCCCAGGTTGCCAGTGCAGGGGAGTGCCTAATGTTTACATCTAACATTTTAGCTCTAAGCCTCTTCCTGGATCGCTATGGGGAATAGCTTGGGGTCAAAACATGCCCTCAAAACTTACAACCACTGGTCTGACATACAGCTGTAGCACCACAGGCTATTATGGGTTCACTTTAATCTCATACAAATAAGATTACAAGCAAAAGGCAACTGTGATGTCTTTATTGGTATAAGACTTTACAATTGATGTTAAAAGACATCAGTCCACACTCTCATTAAAAGACATTTTAGAAGAGACTTTCACAACCACCACAACAGGCATGGGGTGGAATAAAGCTACAGAATCCCCCTTGGAAGACTGCATACTCATTTTAATAGTTTAAGGGCACTGTTGAAAGGTGCCAAATTCTCACAAGACTTCATCCATTTCTGTACATTGGCTGGAACAGCATTAGAGCAACTTGTCTGCTGAAGTGCACACCACGCCACGATGTCTGCTACAGTGAGTTCATTTCCCCCCAGCCAGGGTGTCTTGCCAAGGGTGGTGTTCATGGAGCGTAAGACTGCTGCTTTTTCTTTATTGCTACCTTCCTTCAGCTGGAAGATGGCTGTATCCACCCAACTGTCTATCAGAGTTGAAGTGACTGCATTATGCTTCTGGCCAAATAAGGAGAACAAAAATCTAGCAATATTTCCTTCTCCTTCAATGGGACACATGGTTTGAATGCTGAACTTCATCTGGGGCTTGGGAACTGAAATTAAGACAAAAATAAGAACACTTAGCACCACAACTGTTTACAGTACATATATGGAAAAAGGTTCATTAATAGTAGAGGCAGGGCTGCTATTGCTGCCTATTGAAGTTTTCCCTAGAAGATCCTGTTTTCAGTTACTTATAACTTGCCCTGTTGGGTTGAAGTTTTCCATGCTAGGTGTCTGCTTCAGTCTCAAGGGTGTTTTTTTTTTTTTTAAAAAACATTTCAGCTTCTTCCAAGAATGAGTCTAGGAAAATACCTTTTGCTTCTGTTAAGTTCAGCCGATCTTTTCAGTGACACATTTTAGCACCACCTCTTTCCCCTACTGCCCAATACTATGGAGCAGGGCCCTGAAGTTTGGGAAGGAGGAGGGCTTTTGCAGTGATAATAAATCACAATTTGGCCAAGTTCTAAGCCTTTGAAAAGTAAGTTTCCACATGCTCATTGGGGACTTAGATTTTAACAGTTAAATTCCTTGAAGAGTCTGTCCTCAGTGGGCATGCTGCAGTTTGAGACTGAGCAGAACTTTCCCTGCAGTGAATTCTGGACTGTGCTAGGTCCGGGAATCTGCCTAAGGGCAGGTACCTAACACACTCTCATGCTCTCCATGATTTGTTGGGCCTAGGCAATGTGGAGGTGACGGCTGATTCCAGTGAAGAATGCCAATGGCTGAGAAAGGGGTAGAGGAGTCTTTGTCCACAGGACTACACTCCACAGAGCCTGGAATGAAACCCAGCATGCTTGAGTGTCACCAAATATCAGTGAAACTCACAGGTGAAGTGTCCCATCCCACCGCACTCTCAGGCTGGTACACAGAGGATAACTACTTACTACTCCATAAACTCCTGCGGCAGAGGTCTGTGAGACAAATGTAAATATTCCAGTTCTACTGATGAATAATGCATGCATTCAAGATGATGCTCTCCAACAGAATTTGTTGTCAGGAGTTATTTGTGTATACCTCTCTTGCTTTTAGAATACTGCAACCTTAATCCAGCCCCCTTGTACATATACATTATCATAGTCTTTAATTATATGATCACACTTTTCCCCACAGGATCCCTTCTTCATTCAGTACTCAATGAGTAGCTAGTCAATATTGTTTTCTTATTGCTCAATGCACAGCCCCATGCCTGCCTTACTGCATACTATTCAAGACCTGCTCTTAGAAACAGAATGATTAATTTCCTTATGAGCTTTTCCATGTTGCTTACCACTATATTATTGGAGTGCCTTCCCAAATAATGAATTTATATTAACCTTGTGACCCAGGGTGTATTCTACAGATAGAGAAACTAACGACAAGGAATTAAGATAAAAAGTATCTACTAATTTCAGGTGTCCAATTTGAGATGCCTAGGACCTGAATTTCCGGTGTACTCCATATCATATATAGCACTTTTATATATTCAAATCAGAACCCAAGGACTTAAGACAGGCACCCAGAAAATGAAGAACACAAAATTAATAACCTATGAAATCTTTGCATAGACTCCAAAGGCAGCATTCAACTGCCATAACCATGAGACTGTCCTTTCTCTTCCTGCAATCCCAACTCATACACTACACACCTTCCTACTTCTGCAACAAATGAGGCAGAGGTCCTACCGACAAGTCTCTACTACGCACCCCTCATTCATCCCCACAGCAGGTCCTGTGAAAAAGTACTATGTGATTATGCAATTAAAGACCATCAAATGCATACACACAAGGGGGCCAAATTAAGATTGAAAATTAAGGCTGCCTACGCAAAGTTCCTAACTTTTAAGGGCTTGACTTTGCAATTTTAATGATGTTCTTTTAAATGTAGTTTCTGTGTAGTATGAAATAAGTTTAGGAATGTCTGTCATTGTTTCACTATCTCCCTAACTGGATAGTGCTACTATTGAAGTAGGGTTTTTTCCTTATTCATATTTAGAGAATCATCAAATGAGAATGCAGTTCACTACAGAAAAGACTTCCAGAATAACAAGAAAATGATATTAGTTTAATAACTTTTTATAAAATTGATAGGGATATGAACTGAAAAGGAGATAGCTCGAACTCCGCCTGGCTAAAATGGAAATTCGTGGTGGAAGAGGACAACAGGAGCAGGCCTTTATGCCTCATTTACTGAAGGTATAAAATAATGTCACTAATAAGGGCTTGCAGTCTTTGGCTCCTCTTAGATTAATTTCTTCTGGATTCCCAGGCATTGGTAAACCTCACACAACTTTACTCCCAGATTTGATTACTGCACTACTTCAGGAATCCTCCAGCTAGAGCAGAAATGGCTGAGAGGCATGGGCTAGGATGAACAGAACCTGTGCTCATTCTGGATAGCTTCCTGTTCACTTGCAGATGCAATTACACCTGCTGTCATCTAACTTAGGATAGTCTAGGACCCACTTGAGAGGTTCCTTGTTGCCCCAACAAGAGTGGGGCAAATGCTGTTAGAAGCTAACTTTTAGCTCTACGTAACCAGTGTCAGACCACATATTGAGGCTCCAACCAGTGAAATTCATTTCCTTTGACTAGTCCATCAATGGATAAGATCCGTAACAGTGAGGGCAAAATGTATTTTATGAGCTCAATCACTCTTTAAACAGCATGTTTCAGAACAAATTCTGCTCACCTGCTCTATTAAAGGTCTTTCATGAATGCTCAAGAGGAGCACTCAACTCAAGCCTACTCCTTACCCACTTTTCTGTGTGTACACACCTGCCTCTGCTGTTTCATCTTTGTTGCTACTGTTACTGGTATATAGGGTTGCCAACTGTCTAATTGCGCAAACCCAAATACCCTTGTCCCGCCCCTTCTCTGAGCCCCGCCCCCACTCACTCCATCTCCCCTCCTTCTGTCACTCGCTCTCCCCCACCCTCACTGTCACCAGCCTAAGCTGCAGGAAGGGGGCTGGGCTCTGGGAAGGAGTTTAGGTGCGGGAGGAGGTGTGGGGTCAGGCTCTGGGAGGGAGTTTGGCAGGGCAGCTGAAACAATTTGCATAGTGGCGGTGCTGAGAGCCATTGAACCAAACTGTAAGCCCTGTATATAATGGAAACTACTTCAAGCCGGGGGTGCTACAGCACCCCCAGCACTACTAGTTCCAGCACCTATGGAGTCTGGGTGCGGGAGGGGGTGTGGGGTCAGGCTCTGGGAAGGAGTTTGGTTGCGGGCTCTACTGGGGTGCAGGAGGAGGTCAGGGGATCTGTGTTTACCTCGGGCGGCTCCCGAAAGCAACCGGCACATCCCTCTAGCAGCGGCTCCTAGATGGGGGGGCCAGCGTGTCTCCGTGCACCACTGCCTGCAAGCTCCGCCTCTACAGCTCCCATTGGCCGCAGTTCCTGGGCAGTGGGAGCTGCAGAGTCAGCACTCAGGGCAGGGGCAGCGTGCAGAGACCCCCCTTGCCCTACCCCCACCCCAGGGGCACAGGGAGGGTGCTGGCCCTCTTCCAGGAGTGGCACTCAGCAAGGGCAGGTAGAGAGCCTACCTTGGCCCCGCTGCCGTGCCAGACTGTTAGCACCCAAAATCTCCTGGTTTGGCTGAAGTAGCCTCCAGGAGATAGAGCGTGATTCCAAGAGACTGCTCGCAATACCCGGAGGCTTGGCACCCCCACATTTCTTGCCTAGCTGAGGAAGAGCATGCTCTTGCAAGCTCCTTCTAGAGCAGCAGATGAGGGATACACCTGAACAAGACACATCTGAGTGTACACAAACTGCTGTCAAAAGGAAACTAAGAAAAAAAGCCCTGATTTTTCCTTTTTTAGTAACCTTAGGAATTACTTGTAGCAACAGTAGGTACAAAATTCACATGGAAGTGTGATTTTTCAAATTGAATGACCCTTTAAATGTTGTGTTCATCTAAAGCAAATGCCTGAAATTAGAACTATTTAACCATTTGCAAGCCAACACTCCCCTTCTGTAAGTTAGATGCCATTCTTACCATTCTTCCAAATGAGAGTGAAGCCCAGCTTATACTCGTGACGTGATTGTTTCCTAGTCTGCTCACCGAAGCATTTCAAGAGGTTTTCTGGCACACATTTCACTGATGAGTGTGTATGAACAGCTGATAAAATCTTATAACGCTCACACAGCAGACTGTGCAGTACTAGCAGTGACAATGGAGGTTGAGAAGGGTTTGCATTGATCACAATATCTTTCAGAGCACCATAATCCTGCATCAAAAGTAAATAATATGTAGCAGACAATGTATAACAACTCATTGCACTTCAGAGACATTCAATAAGTACATTTTGGTATGGAACAAGAAATTTATCAAGCCATATAGTTGTATATCCTATAGCATTCAGTTTATTTTTAACATTTACAGCATCTGCTCAAGCAACTTCCTTACCAAGCAGTAATATTTCTAAGATAAAAAACACAGTGCTCATTATGAGTCAAAATCTGGTTCCAGCTAAAGTCCAAGGTAAAGAGTCCATTAACTTCAGCAGAACTAAGATTTAGTGCCATAGCCATAATTTCAAGATCAACTAGTCCATCTTACAGTTCTGTGATATGGAGGTTTCAAATAACCCAAACTGAACAGATTTTGTTTTAAAGAGCAGTAGTAGGTCTTTTGTACGTATCAGTTTTGAGTATCCCAAATTTTACTCAGCCTGCAGTTTTTTACCCTTCTTATTCAAATTTGGATGCAAAGCAAATTAACTACTGATCAGAGAGACCTCTGCACAAAAGGTAATTCATTCACTGGACACATGTATATTGATAATATACCAGTCTGGACTTGCCTTCCCAAGCATTGAATCTAAGTCTGCTGCACTTGCAGTCAACGGAGCATATTCATCAGCTTGGATTATATTAGTTACATCAAAGTCAGCATCTGGTGTTTGTATCATCTTTGAGAGCCCATCAACAGCAATTTTAAGTTCATACAAGCGTTTTAAGATCTCTTCTTGGCGGGATTCAAGTGCTAGAAGTGATGGGTCAACCTCTTCCTAGAGGGAAAGAATTAGATTAAATTAATTTTCACATATATCAAATACATCAATACAATTATTGTACATCATTGAATGAACTGTGATAAGTCTCTATAGGAATTTATTTTGACACTAGTCACATCACACCTTTCATTTTAACACTCTATGGAAATATTTAAAAAATATCCTAAAGGAAATTCTTAAGCTTATTAGTAACCCATGTCACTTCCACTGACTATATGTGAACAGATGACTGCAAAATGATAGACTGTAAATATGTCCCTTATTTAAATGGTTTACTGAAATCTTATTGGTTAAAATATTTTAAGTCGTTTATTAAACAATTTTTGATCCACGTTGCATCTCTATCTACAGAAGAGTGATTCCAAGACCTAATCAAAACCAGATAAAAACTGCAAATCTACATACATAAGAATTCAAAATTAAACCCCAAAGAGTTTAAGGACTTCATGAATACAGAAGCCTAAAGACCCAAGAATGACTTGCCAGCCATTTACTTCAACCAGTGACTTTCACAGTGATGAAACTCATGCTGATGTTGCAATATCAAACAGCTTTAAATAAAAGTGAATTCTAGCGCTCAAACAGAAGGCTTGGAGTCAGGGCCGGCTTTAGGTCGATTGGCCCGATTCCTGGGAATCGGGCCCCGCGCCTAAGAGGGCCCCACGCTTTAGGCGCCTTTTAAATTTTTTTTACTTACCCCGGCTGCGGTCTGCTCCGGGGT
This sequence comes from Gopherus flavomarginatus, assembly GCF_025201925.1. Taxonomy (NCBI): domain Eukaryota; kingdom Metazoa; phylum Chordata; order Testudines; family Testudinidae; genus Gopherus; species Gopherus flavomarginatus. Next base: position 15,800,187 of record NC_066625.1, on the reverse strand, counting down.
CTTCCATGGCCCAGCTCCCCTGACCAAAGCGCTGGCAGGAGCGCGGCTGCCCCACAGCCCCGGCTGGAGCTCCGGCCGGAGTGCCACAAGCCCCGCGGCCCCGGCTGGAGCTCCGGCCGGAGCGCCACAAGCCCCGCGGCCCCGGCTGGAGCTCCGGCCGGAGCGCCACAAGCCCCGCGGCCCCGCTCTCCTGGCTGGAGCTCTGGCTGGAGCGCTGCAAGCCCCGTGCCCCTGGCTGGAGCTCCGGGCCCTTTAAATAGCCCCCAGAGCCCCCTGCTACCCCACGGCTCTGGGGGCTATTTAAAGGGCCAGGGCTCCAGCTGCCTCTGCCACCCCGGTCCTTTAAATAGCTGCCGGAGCCCCGTCGCCCCCATGCATTCCCCAGGGCTCCCACGGCTATTTAAAAGGTCCGGGGCAGGGTAGAAGCAGGGGAGCCCCGGGCCCTTTAAATAGCCCCCAGAGTCCTGGGATAGCGGGGGGCTTGGAGGCTATTTAAAGGGCCAGGGCTCCAGCTGCCTCTGCTGCATCCCCTGTCCTGCCCGCAACAGCCCCGCCCCCCGCTGCCTGCAGCCAGCCCCGCACCCCCTGACCACAGCCAGCCCCTACTAAACCCCCTGCCCTCAGCCAGCCCCTACTAAACCCCCTGCCCTCAGCCAGCCCCTACTAAACCCCCTGCCCTATCTCCAGCAAACCCCTGCCACACACCCCTACCCCCACCAGCCCTGCACTGCCCGCCCTGCCCTGTCTCCAGCCAACCCCTGCTGCACCCCGCTGCCTGAAGCCATCTAGTCCCATACTCCTGTCTCCAGCCCTGCCAACCCCTGCTGCACCCCCTTGTGGCCCTGCCTGAAGCCAGCCCACCCCACACTTCCCTGTCTCCAGCCATCCCCGCACCCCTTGCCCTGCCTGCAGCCAGCCCCTACCTCCAGTCAGCCCCTGCCCTGCCTCGAACCAGCCCCATGTCCGCTGCTGCCCTGCAGTTCCCAGGCCAGTAACCTGCACACTTGCTTCAATGAGGGGGGCAGGAAGCAGCGGGGACCCACACATATGCACACCCCCAGGGAGTGGCATGGACCTACACATGTGAAACGGCAGTCATTAATAACCAATCAACAGCATATATGATGCAATGTACGTAATATACAATATTTTATTATTTATATAGTTATGGAAAGTAAATAATACATGGAAGAAATGGAAGGCTTTTTCTTTTTACACTTTTTTCTTTTTAAGTCATCCCTGCCAGGGCCCCGCTGAAAGTGTTCGAATTGTGCCCCGCACTTCCTAAAGCCGGCCCTGCTTGGAGTCAGATCTGGTTCTTCCCAGAACTGTTATACAAACCCGAGCAAAGTATTTTACTCATCTGTGGTAGTTGGATAATACTATCTTTGTGAAGTACTTTGAAGATCTTTAAAAAAAGTGGCAGTAAAAGTTTTAGTTATTACCAGACAAGATATGCAAGATTGTCTCATGTTAATTTTTAATCAATTTTACTGATTTAAAAAAAAGCCAACTGGCAACAGGCAGCCTATACAATGGATAATGAAAGTACTTTGGTGCTAAAGGCAAACACCTAATGTATATCCTTGTGCATTATCTTAGGTGTGGCCCTTAATTCTTCAAAGTATGAGGAAAGATAAAGCTATTATTTAGTACTAAAAGTGAGGTTTCACCAAGAACGGTATGAAATACATTGTATGGGCTGGTCTGCAAACCCTTGCACCAAAACACCTACACTGATTTTAATTCACACCTGGTGGTATTTTAGTGCAGGTGGGTACCAAACCTAACAATTAGATCTGATTTTCACAAAAAAAGCTATTTCAAGTATGTGTAGTAATACTGCATTTCTGTAGAGGCCATGTAAACAGAGAGGGTGAGGTACAGTAAATAGACTAATAATTCACCAACTTTTTCTGCTCTGCAGAACACTGAAATATTCCCTCATGAACTATCTGCTCCTTCGCGCACACACCACCCATGACTTCCCAGGTTTGGCTATCAAAATATTTAATCTATAGACCATTATGTTTATTTTACACTGTCCCATTTTTGCTATGCCACAGATTTTTGTATTGACAATTGGTAACTGCTTGTAGATGTCAGGGAATCTGAAGGGTCAGGCAACTGGAAAGGAAGAGTTGGAACTTTTGGCACCTGGGTATGCAAACTGGTTTGTGACTGTGGGTAAAAAACATAAAATTGATGTCTGCTAACATAGTTAGCAAATAGCTGACAATGTTGACATCTGTACTGCCATATTTAGGTTTTGAGTAGATAACCTATTAAGATGCATAGGGAATTAACATATCTCAGTCATATTGTTGCAGACTGGTAGCAAACTCAGGACAACAATGCTATCACCTTACACTTGATTCACATTCTATGGTTACCTTCACAGGTAAAGGCAAGACACAACATCTTACTCTCAAAAAATAAAAGAGACTCTGGCACACCCTTCCACAAAGAGAGAGGGAGTCCAGGGCATGCCGAAGGCTTTGCCTAGGACTCTCTGTGGCGCCAGGAAAGACGTTTTACCTTCCTGTCTCAGTTTCCCCACTCGTAAAACAGAGAAGCGAAGGGACCAGTACGATCCGCAGAGGGCTCTGAGAGTGCAGGTCCCACAACATTCAGCGTTCACACAGTCAGAGCCCGCGCAACTGTGGGCAGGCAAACTTCACTGCCGACAAAGGAGGCTCCGCGCTATCAAGAGCAGGCAGCCAGGGAGGCCGGGACAGAGCTCCACCAGACCAGGGTTTCCCGGAAGTGGCCACACAAAGCAACGGTTGGCTTCCCCCGGTGCAGGAACTGAGGAGACTCCCCAGGACTTGTCAGGCATCTCGCGGAACCCCCTTCTCCGCCCACCCCCTCTGGGGTGAATACCCGGGTCCGGGCTCCTCGGCCACGTGGGGACGGCGCCAGGTCCCTCCCTGCGGGGAAGAGTCCACAGGGCCCAGCTCCACGGGCCGCTTAAACCCTTCCCGTAAGGAAGCGGCCTGGCCTAGAAGCAGCCCAACCCCCACCGCTCCCAGCCGAGCCCCCCAAGCAGGCCTCCGTCCCGCCCGCGTGCGGCGGCCGCGCTCCTCAGGAGCCCTCCTCCCGCTCCGCTCCTACCTGGTGCGGTGGCGCAGCAGCCGCCGGGCCGCGGTGCAGGTTCTGCAGCCGGTACATGCAGGTGGGGAGCTGCTCGGCCCGCACCGCGCCGGGCGCCCCGTGAAAGGACCTCACCTTGTACATGGGCATCGCGCTACAGCAGCCTCCCGCCTACTGCTAACCGAGTCAATCACACTGCGCTGCCAGCGCAGCAGGCACCAGCCCAGAAGCTGCCCCGCCCACCACAACCTGTCCCCCATTGGTCCATGGATAAGTCCCTCACGCCCAAACACACGTTATTGGTAACTAGAACCCTCTCCCCTCCTAGCTCCTTTACCCTCCTCTCACTGGTCAGAATGAGTGCCTGATGTAACCAGGTGGATCTCAATAGGGCGAAGAGCAGAGATCTCTCTGCCGATTGGACAGACCGCTCAGCCAATCAGTATGCGGGAAAATGGAGTCTGCAAGAGTTGGGCTGCCGTGGGCTCTGTCCGAGGGGGTTTAACGTTGGCGGGTTGCTGGGCTGTGTCCGGGAGTCCTGCGGAGCCAGCCTGGCCGCTTGCGTGCAGGGAGCTGAGGCTCTATGGAGGCGACGGCACCCTGGTGAGGCCCGTTCCCCGAGGTGGGGGAGGTGCTGGTGACATGGAGGCGTCTGAGGGCTCCTCTCTCTGCACCCACCTGGAGGTGGCTTCATCTTCCCCCTGGGGGAGGCGCGCGCGGGGCTCTCCTCTAGCAGCGCGCGGCCCTGAGGCGCTGGCGCGTATGTCCGTGTCATGCCCCCACTATGCCCTTCTCCAGCCCAAACCTGCATCATCCAGTCAAACTAACACAGTAAGGGGTATGAGAGGGGTCTATACAAGCACGACTGGTGTGGAGAAGGTAGATAAGGAAGTGTTATTTACTCCCTCTCATAACACGAGTACTAGGGGGCCACCAGATGAAATTAGTAGGTAGCAGGTTTAAAACAAAAGGAAGTAGTTCTTCACACAAGGCACAGTCAACCTGTGGAACTCCTTGCTAGAGGATGTTGTGAGGGCCAAGACTACAACAGGGTTCAAAAAAGAACTAGGTAAGTTCATGGAGGATGGGTCCATCAATGGCTATTAGCCAGGATGGGCACTGATGGTGTCACTAGCCTCCGTTTGCTGGAAGTTGGGAATGGGTGACAGGGGATGGATCACTGGATGATGACCTGTTCAGTTCATTCACTCTGGGGCACCTGGCATTGGTCACTGTCAGAAGACAGGATACTGGGCTAGATGGACCTTTGGTCTGACCCAGTATGGCCGTTTTTTATGTAGATGCTTCGCTTGGTATGTCTACAGCAGTGCTTTTCCTGTCAATGTCATTAATCCACCTCCATTCGTGGCAATAAATAGATCAGTATAAGAATTTTTCCATTGAGACAGGTGTTCCTACTTGGGAGTTAGGTTGACCTATGACTATGGTGATCATAGGGTGAAATTTTTCACAGCCCTGAGCAATATAGGTAAGTCAATCTAATTATTTAGCTCTGGTCTACAGTAGAAACATCAGTATAGCTATGTCTCTCAGGGTGTGAAAAATCCACACCCCTGAGAGACATATCTATACTGACCTAACCCCCAGTGTAGACAGTGCTAGGCTGATAGAAGAATTCTTCTGTTGATCTAGCTATCACCTCTCAGGGAGGTGGGTTACCTATATGGATGGAAGAAGCCTTTCTGTTGGTGTACGTAGTGTCTGTGCTGAAGTTGTGCTGCTGTAAATGTTTTAAATATAGACATACCCTTAGTCTGTGGTAGGTTAGTACTGGGTTCATTCACACTCCAGCTTGCTGCAAACTAAATGTTTGCGCAGACAAGCCCTAACACTCATGAGACCCTGCACTGTAGCTGGCAGCCTCTATTTACTTGGTTCTTAACTCTGTTTTTAGTTGCTATAATTGTGGTGAGGGAAGTAGTACAGAATGATAGCAACCTTTTTCACATCTAATCCATAATTGCTTTTTTTCTTTTAGTGCACAGCCTGCTAAAGCCATCAAGCCTATAGACCATAAATCAGTTCACCAGATCTGTTCAGGACAGGTTGTACTGAATCTAGGCACTGCAGTGAAGGAGTTGGTGGAAAACAGTGTAGATGCTGGAGCTACTAATATTGGTAAACTTGTTATTTTAATTTCATGTGAGACTAGCGCTTAGTACTCATGTACTGCTTTGTAACTTCTAAGTGCTCTTCACCTGCAAACAGTTTAGAACAAATGACCAAGTATATTTATAGCTATTTTACAGGTGGGAAAACTAAGGCATAGAGCACTTGGGGGTCCCAGTTCTACAATTGGATCTGTGGAGGCTATACTACTTTATTTCTATGCCTGGGTCCAAAGTGGATTTGCCTGATATTATATAAAATTAATGGGATTATTGTTGTATAAAATTAAGCATGTGCATAAAAGTTTGCGGGATCAGGCCTTTTTGGAAGCTTGCTGCAGCATGTCCTACGCTGCTAGAAAACCATATGTAATCAAAATCTGACATAGAATCCAGCTGACATGGTTACCACCATTTGATGGCTGTTTGGTGGACTATCAGGAATTAGTTTGGTTTAAGTCTAGTTCCCAATGGACAATTTTCCACATCACAAAAACTACAGCTATAATTAACATTAACTGATACTCTTATTAGAGAGACAAGGTTGGTGAGATAATATCTTTTATGGACCAACTTCGGCTCGTGAAAGAGACAAGCTACACAGAACTCTTCTTCAAATCTCTGCAAGGAGGCCAGGGATCTGAATGGAGATGGAGACTTAACTATTAATGTGTCATGTGTGAAGTGCTTCCTCCATGTCAGAGTTCAGACACATTATTAACAAAGCAGTGTGAGGAAGCTTGTGCTGCTGCTTATGCTTAACCTCTTCCAAGGAATAGGATTTTAGTCTTCAGGCTGGCAACTTTTATGAGCAGAAAACTCCAATACATGCATGCAAATTTAAAAAATTGAGCTAATCTAGCAGAAAGCACAGGTTGATTTGGAATTGGATAATTTAACTCTTGAAAGCTGTGAATCTTTTTTTTTTTAATTTTTAATTTGATTCAGAAAACAAATGGCTATTGAAGACTTTACAATGCATATTGACTTTGTGGTGCTATTCATTCTAAATACTGCATGTGAACACTGAATGAAAATCAATCTTTTACAATTTTTAGACCTAAAGCTTAAAGATTATGGAGCAGATCTTATAGAAGTTTCAGATAATGGTTGTGGAGTAGAAGAAGAAAACTTTGAGGGTTTGAGTAAGTTGAATTCTTCACACTTTGTTTGAGAATATTTATATTATATATAAACTGTGATTTATCTGTCAAACTGATAACTGCAGTGAGAAAACTACTACTTTCTTATAAAATTCCCAAATTTAATCTCTTTAAGAGATTACTTAACCCTTCTAGAATGACAGATGTTCTGGCCTGGCCAGAGTTGCGGTAAAACTAGTTTTATTGTCCATCCCGGTGTCATCATAGTTCTGATATGTACACGTGAGAAGACCTGGACCTAATTATGCGTGTCTTCAAGTGGAATGAATAGTGTGTGGGGGGGGGAATTGTTTCATATGCTTATTCAAAGTCTCAAGGAAATTTTGATTCATCTGTGTTCATTACTCTTTTATGTTCACTTTCTTTAAATGTTCAAGCAGTCACATTTTACAAGCATAACTATTAAAGAAAAATGAATTTTAATCTTGAATACTTGCTGAAAGCGAGCTTGAAATTGTATATTTGACTGTAAAATTTGCAATTTGTAGATTTTAAGTCATCCAAACAGGAAGCAGAAACAATACTATATGATGTATTTAACTAACCAACACTTCAAAAATGGCAAATATTCTCAGCAAACTGTTTGCAAAGAATCTGCAGACCAAAATGTATTCACTGAAGGAATACATAATTTGGAATTACATTGGAGAATTTTGCAGATTATTTGCAAGCAGGAAACAGGGAAGAATAGTGAATAGTTGGTTAATTATTTACTTGACTCTACTATAGTTACATAAAAATATGGTATAAGCATCAACGTTTTCTGTTTCTTTGGGAAGATACAAAATATACCTTCATACATCAATGTCATTTTGGAAAGATGTGATGCAATTACACATTTTAAATACATTTTTTCAGCTCTGAAATATTATACTTCCAAGATACAAGATTTCTCTGATCTAATGCATGTTGGAACATTTGGATTTCGAGGCGAAGCTCTGAGTTCACTGTGTGCGTTAAGGTAATAATACTGTGCTTCATTAGTTGAAAGCTCCATGTAAAGATTCCACATGAATGCAAAAATATGACTTCAGTGATTAATGAAACAAAGCTTTGGAAACTTTTAAATGGGTTATTTCTCAACTAAAAAAGAACCCAATTATTTGTTTTTCTCCTTTATCATCTTATTTTTTAACTGGGTAGATTTGTTGCAGTTAAGACCTCGCTGCAATACAAAAATAACAGTTAAATTAAAATATTTATTAAATTAATACTTAAATAATGCAATTTATTAGTGATCCAGACCCAGCAAGTCTGGCCTGGATTTAATTGTGTTATAACTGAGTTAAAAACAAGTTTACCTTAATCTAGTAATTTGCCTATTTTAAATAATAATTTTGTAACCCAATTACAATACACGTGGATGAGATCAAACTCTGCTGGGTCTCATGTTATTCATTTGAACTGCAACCAATTAACAATTGTTAAAATGTATTGTTTTGTTTTGTACAGTAACTCCTCACTTAATGTTGTAGTTATGTTCCTGAAAAATGCGACTTTAAGCAAAACAATGTTAAGCGAATCCAGTTTCCCCATAAGAATTAATGTAAATGGAGGGGGGAGGGTTAGGTTTTACAGGAAAAGTTTTCACCAGACAAGATCTCTCTCTCTCTCTCTCTCTCTCACACACACACAATCAGTTTTAAACAAACAATTTAATGCTGTACACTGCAGTGATGATTGTGAAGCTTGGTTGAGGTAGTGAAGTAAGAGGGTGGGATATTTAGCAGTAAGGCATCCCCTGGGAAGTGATGAACTAGCACTTGGCTGAGCCCTCAATAAGGTAACTCATTGTTTTTAAAGTAACCTCAGACTCTACAAGGCAGCACAAATGGAGGGAGGGGAGACAGCATGGCAGACAGAGACACACACCCTGTGTGTGTGTGTGTGTGTGAGAGAGAGAGAGCTGCGCTTTGTCCCTTTAAGTACGTTGACCCCATTATAAGTACATTGCCTTTTTAAGTAGATCAGCAAGTTGAGACAGCAGCTGCTGCCAGGAAGCTCCCTCCATCCTGAGCCCTATCCTGTCCCCCCGGCTCTAGAGATGGGGTAAGTGGGGAGCAGGAGCGGGGTGGGTAGGAGCAGGGGGGATGGGTACACCCTGACATTAACCTCCTTCTTTCCCCCGCACAACAAGCAGGAGGCTCCTGGGAGCAACTCCAAGGCAGAGGGCAGGAGCAGCACATGGCTGTGGGAGAGGGACAGCGGAACTGCTGGCAATTGATAGCCTGCCAAGGGCAGCTGCTGCACAAGGAACTTAAGGGAGCGGGGAGCTGATAGGGAGCTGCTGGTCCACCCTGGTTACAAACCCCCACCAGCTAGCTGAAATGGGTTGCTTTCTGCAAGCAGTGGACAAAGCAGGCGGCTGCCAAACAACGTTATAAGGGAGAGTTGTACAACTTCAAATGAGCATGTTCCCTAATTGATCAGCAACGTAACAATGTTAACCAGGATGACTTTAAGTGAGGAGTTACTGTATAAATATTCTATTCTACATATTACCTGTCCAGGAAGAGAACTCCAGTCACTAGGAAAAGGCAGATGTTAGTAATGGGAGATTTGATCATTAGAAGCATAGATACCTAGGTTTGCGATGACCGGGAGAACCGCATGGTGATTTGCCTGCCTGGTGCGAAGGTTGCAGATCTCTCGAGGCATCTAGATAGACTTATGTGTAGTGCTGGGAGGAGCCAGTGGCTGTGGTACATGTAGGTACCAGTGACATAGGGAAGGGTAGGAGAGTAGGGAGTCTGTACAGGAGGGATGAGGTCCACCTAAACCAAAGTGGAACCAGACTGCTGGCACTTAACATAAAAAAGGTCGCAGAGCAGTTTTTAAACTGAGAGATGGGGGAAAGCCGACTGCTGCAGAGGAGCACGTGGATCGAACAGAGACTTCTCTTAGAGGAGAGTCTATTGATAGAGATTCTCTAGGTTTTAGTCAGGAGGAGAGGATGGAAGAGGATAAAGTAGGGGCCAGATCAGACAAGAAACATTCAGATAAAAAAGAATCCGACGCATCAGAAAAGGGCAGACAAATAATGACAAGTTTTTAAAGTGCTTGTACACAAATGCTAGAAGTCTAAATAATAAGATGGGTGAACGAGAATGCTTCTTGTTAAAGGATGATATTGATATAATAGGCATCATGTGAATAGAAATACCTGAAGTTTTCGGTACAGTAGACTGGATAAAGAAAAGCTACTGTTTAGTTAATAATCCTATTGGTTCTTTTTCCTTCTTCCAGTGATGTTACCATTTTTACTTGTCACAAATCTGCAAAGGTTGGAACTCGTCTGGTATTTGATCACAATGGAAAAATTACTCAGAAAACTCCTTATCCACGACAGCAGGGAACAACTGTTAGCGTGCAGCAATTGTTTTATACCCTGCCAGTGCGGCACAAGGAATTTCAGCGAAATATTAAAAAGGTATAGTGAACTGGAAATTCTGCTTTTAAAAATGTGATAACCTGCAAATCTAAATTTTTTAAAAAATAAATACATATAATTTAAATCACAATTCTTTCCTTTATATCTTAGTATAACACAGTGCTAGAAAGAGTTGATTAGCTCAGACATTTTTATTCTAGAACTTTCAACGTAAATAATATGTGGTCTAAGTAAGGTTCTTTTCTTTTCAGTCTAACTTCTCATTAGTGGTACTAACATTTACGTTTAAGTGTTGGATTGATGCTTCTAAATCTTGCATACTTTTTCATCTGTTGACTCTATATCTACGTTATATTATACAGATCTTTGTGAAATAATAAAATGGACTCTCCCTTTTGCCTTATGTATTTTGCACAGATTTTATGTAGAACTACAGTGACAAAACTTTCAGATTTGAAAAAGCAAGCAAGATAGGAATGAGCATTGCATAATTAAAATGTGAAAATGTAGTGTTTTAAACTACCTACTTAACATATATCTAGTAAATATGGTTTGATCTTCCTCGTATTTTTCGCATGTAAGATCAGACTGTTTGCAGCGTTCCTGGAAGTTGCAGCTGAATCTCAGAATAAAGCTATACAAACCGGTTTGGAAGTGAGGAAAAAAATGTGATGTACACAAAGATAGGCTATCCTATTTAGACATTTTAAAAAATCTATTAATGTGTTTTCTGTTTCATAGAACTATTCAAACTTTTTTGTTTCTTTAACAGGAATATGCAAAAATGGTCCAAATATTACAAGCGTACTGTATCATTTCAACAGGCGTTCGAATTAACTGCACCAATCAGGTTGGCCAAGGGAAAAAACACTCAGTGGTGTATACCACTGGAAGCTGTAGTCTAAAGGAAAACATTGGAGCAATATTTGGCCAAAAACAGGTAATACTGTAGGAAAGGAAGAAAAAGCAGCTGCAAGAATGTTAAAATCTAATTAAATACAGTATGAGTAAAGATGCCTTATAAACCATTATGCAGGAAGCTGTCTTAAGGTATAGGAGGAAGGATGTAATCATCATTGTGCTCTAGCACACCCAATAGGTTGAGTAAGGCAAGAGAATGCAGTTTCCACAGATTGTGGTGTTTTTCTTGTCACAGTTTTACCTGCTTTGCAGAAAGAGAAATACAGAATGTTGGGACGAGCGTAAATCTTAATACCTCAGTTCAGACTGGTTACATTAGTATTCTAAGAAGTGTTTGAGATTAAGGTTTGTCATTTGTTCATTTTTGTGATATGTGGACCATAAGTGGTATCTCCAGTCCCGAAAAGCATAATTATAAAAATGGTGTGGTGTGGAAGACTCAGTGTGCAGGGTGGAAAGGAGAAAGATGTCTGAGTTTTTGCAATCCTTCACTATGAAATTCAGAAGCTTATTTTTTAAAGTTGTAGTTTATCTTCCAAATTGGAACAGCAGTCAGCAGATGTAGACATTTGCAGCTTAATGCATAATGAATGTTTACTATAACTAAATCGGTTATAACTGTCTGGTGGAAAGAAGTAGCAAAAGGAAGACAAAAGCAGTAAATGCACTCTTGCCCCCAACCCTATGTCATAGCTGCCAAGCATTTTTACTACATTAGCAACCCCACCAGCCAGCCAATCTGTGATATTGTACTAAGTATCTCCTCCTGTTGAGGGGCCCCTTTGTGCTATCCCTGCAATGCTCCCAATCCCTGTTCCTCCTGAGAGTGAAAGTCCAGACCCAAAATTTAATTGGATGTCCTCCATGGATCAGTCAACTAAGATTCTAAGTTACATGTATCTATTTATATACTACTTCACCTTTAGACCAAAGTGCTGAATGCAGAATCCAAAATAGAAAAAAAGTAAGTGTGTCCTAACTGAAAAACTACATGAAGATTTTATTATTGAAGAAAATTATATCTGTGTTTCAGGTAACTTGTGTTTCAAATGGGATGTCTTATCAATTGTATTATCATTCATTCAAAACATATGAATTTATCTGATGACTTCTTCTGATATGGCATGAATCTTGGTTGGATCATTTATGGCTAAGAAGTCTGAAGCTGAACAAATAATGCCATTTTTTTCTGTCTTAAATAGGTTTAGTGAGTGAGTGTTGGCATGAAAGGGAGAGCAGAACACTTAACATTGGAATTGTGTGTCAAATACAGGTTAAGAGGGAGAGTTCATTAGGGATTTATACTTTTGCATATGCTCTTTAACAGTGTAATTATACCCTTAAACACACAGCAGGTTATTTCCTTCATTCAACCTGGCCAGCCAACTTTTAAAAAATATAATTACCACATGCCAAGTTGGTTGTGATCCTGACAATAATAAAACAAGGAACTGAAAAGAAGGCCATAGCTATAATTGTTTAATCAATTATCATCCTTCTGACTGAGTTCAACTTTAACAGAGGCAAAAATGAATGAAAAACCCCACTGACTTTAAATCACTAAAATGATCTTTGATGTTCTTGCACCAAGGAATAGCTATGAATTTAAATTTTCTTTCAGTTGCAAAGCCTCATTCCCTTTGTTCAGCTACCTCCTAGTGAAGCTGTTTGTGAAGAATATGGCCTCCACTCCACTGATATGCCACAGAATCTTTATACGTAAGTAGGAAGCCAATGCTGTCAGTATTTCCATGTTATAACTTAGGACTATGATGTAACCAGTTAAATGTATGTGGAGAGGGAGGGGTGGGGCTAATATTTATTGGCTTACTCTAATTTTGACTTAATCTAATATTCTGCTGAATTTATCACCACATTTAGTGTTCTCAATAATTATACATTTTGGGTCAAATTGTGCCCTCACTGAAGTCAGTGTGAATGCCTGGGTGTAAGACAAGGTAGGATATGGTCCAACTTTAGTAAAGAAGTTCTTTGAAATTAAAAAGTGCTAACTTTCTTAGAATTAATAGAGGTTAATATAGAAGAGATTTGTGAACAGCCGTATAAATGTTTGGGTTTACCGTGTCCTCAAAATCAGTGTCACAGTTGACTCTCTTTGAGGTAGAGAAAGCATGAATGCAGCTTTTTCCGAAGTCAGCGAATACTGCTCTTTCAATTGGCTGGAGAGCTTGCTAGCGGTGAACTATTAGCCTTTGCTAAGCTCGGATGAGAAGCAAAGCCACATGTAGGTATTTACTGAAAACATGTAGTAATTTTGGCTTTTAACCTCATCAGAAATGTTCCTCTATAGAACTAGCATTGATTCTTAAAAGTTTCTATTCTTCCTTTCTTCTATTGAGCCCTACCCTTACAATATTAATATTAAACAGTATTACAGGCTTCGTTTCCCATTGTGATCATGGTGTTGGAAGGAATACAACAGATAGACAGTTTTTCTTTGTCAATCAGCGACCATGTGACCAATCAAAGGTACAGTTCTTAATAATATCGCTTATAGTTAGGCTTGGAAGGATTAGATTTTTATCAGTAGAAGCTGTTAACATTGATTCCATCATACACAAACCAATAAAAAATAATCAGAATTTACAGATAGAAAAATGTTGCTTGATAACTTATTAGAGCATGATTTAAAGATATTTACTTCATATATTTTGACAGTTTGGGTTTTAACGGTTATAAAGCTTTAACTTTTTGAATCTCAGCCTCCACTCTTATTAAATAATTGTCTGATCTGCCCCATAACTTTCTGCAACTGTGAAAATTTAAGTAGATCAATATCTAAATAAATGCTTAAGACCCCTAATTTTGTATAACTGAAAATTTTAATTGATTAAAAATTAACCCAGGGTAGTGAGTTCAATCCTTGAGGGGGCCACTTAGGGATCTGGGGTAAAATAAGTGCTTTGGTCCTGCTAGTGAAAGCAGGGGGCTGGACTCGATGACCTTTCAGGGTCCTTTCCAGTTCTATGAGAGAGGTGTATCTCCATATATTATTATTAAAAAAATACTTAATTTTGACACTATTATTGATGTTTATTTTTATTTTTAAAAAGCAATTTCTGCCAACCCTACTTACAGTTGCTTGATTTTCTCGTTTCTCTTTTCCAGTCTAGACCTAGTAATGGTTGTTACTACTTTTTCCTTTGTATTGATCTAGTAAAGGAAAGGTATAATGTCTGGTGGTAGGTCAAGAGTCCCAGGAAACGACCAGATTGGAAACTTGTACATATAGGTCTTATCCTGCAAATACTTACTCACTTTAGCCTCTTTATCTACAGTGGGACTATTCAAGTGAGTAAAGGTCTAGTCATGTGAATAAGGATTTGCTAGATCACACCTGATGTTTGTTTATTACTGTATTAGATAACATGTATCAGTAAAGAATAGAAGCAAGTAATGGTATCACTTGTTCTGTGCAGATTTCCAAAGTTGTGAATGAAGTTTACCACATATACAATAAGCACCAATATCCATTTATCGTTCTTAACATTTGTGTAGATTCTGGTGAGTTCTTCTAATCAATCTCCGTTAACCTTTGTAAAATGCTAGAAATAATAAATATGTAACATATGTAATTGCATAGCTTTGGAATCATTGGGGTTTTATGTAGCTTTTGGACTTACTAGGTGAATAGTAGTTATTGTGTTGTGAAGATGCTTCCGATCTGTAATTGGAACATGTTCTATTATTGTTTGTACACTAACCAGAAGTAACTTTCTATGCCAGTCTAGACCAGGGTGAAAAAGGCAGTCTGCTGGGTAGAATTAAATATTGGGGAACTTAAAATATCTTACAATGCAGAAGCTGTATTTTTCACCACCGTTGCTGAATCTGCAGGTGATTTAGCAGTGTTGTGTTTGCAGCCATATTACCCATATTACCAGTGGCTTTGATCTTACTCTGTGAAATAAAGAGGGGAAAAATAAGGGAACTTCAGTCCAAGGATGGAAGGAACAAAAATTTCTATAATTTAATCTGAAATATACTTAATAGCTTTCCTTTATTTTTAGAGTGTGTTGACATCAATGTAACTCCTGACAAGAGGCAAATTTTACTGCAACAGGAGAAAGTTTTGCTAGCAATTTTAAAGACGTCTCTTGTGGGAATGTTTGGTAGCAATGTTAACAAACTTAACATCAATCAAAAACTTCTGGATATTGCAGGTACATTAATGTTAACTGTGGAAGTCACCGTGGGTGTGGCCGATGTTGGAGAGCTCAGAAAGATGAAAAAGATGTATTTTTTAAATTAACTTTCTGATAGCAGGCATATTTGCTAATGAAACAGATAAGCTTATTACCAGATTTCTAGTCCACAGTCTGTAGTCAGACTCCAGCAATGCAGAGTATGTTGTCAAGATTGATCTGAACTTAGTTAAAAACAAAAACAAAAAACCCACCACACACACACACATCATACAAAAGCTTTTCAGGCTTCCTTTATACATCATAAAAAAGCAACTTTGGGTTGCTTGGCTAGACAAACCTAGTTTCTTCTTTATATTTTCCTTTCATTGCCTTTAAGTAAATTTGGTGCTAGCCTATTTGCATCTCAGGAGATGATGAAGTCCCCTAATTATCCACTGATCAGGTGTAGCACAAGCATATGTGGTACCAGGTTCCTCACTGCCCTGCGTTGGATATGAGATTTATGTAAAAAAAAAAAGAAAAGCTACTGAACAGCCATCAAATTGTAACAGCTTTCAGCATTGCTAACCAGGGTTACATTCAACCTGGTGACATCTATAGTGGCTTGTTACCTATCTCTCCCTCCCCCCGTTCTTTGTCCGGTCCCCCAAATAAGTCATTCAGTCCCCAAATGTTCGATGTTTTTTGTTTTTTAATTGCATTTAATGAAAATCTACAATTTTCTCCATTCATATTTTATTAGGTAACTTCAAAAAGATAGTAGCAGAAGAAACAGAAAAGCCCCAGACAGGAGTGCTGCTTGATTCTGCAGCCCAGAATCCAAGGGGAGAAGAGAAAAGAGCAATGACTATTGTCAAATTAAGAGAGTCATTCTCTCTCCATCAAATGACAGAGAGCAGTTTTCAGAGCCCTAGCAATGTCAGAAAGCAACACAACTCCCTGGGGAAGAGAGAACTTAATACTTCAAGTTCTGTAAAGAGTCAAAAGTCCATCTCCACCAAGGAGTCTGAACATTGGAGGCAGATGGACTCAAATACATACTCAGTTACTAGCAGAGATTTGAGGAAGTTAGAAAATGACACAGATTCTGGATGTGGTAGCACCTCTGCAGAGTCAAATGTTGGCTTTAGTACTCCAGAAGTTGGTATCTGCCTCAGCAATGAAAGTGCAGGCAGCTTACCTGAAGAAGAGTTCCTTATTTCAAAAGAGGAGCTTCAAAGTGTATGTCTTGAAACTGTCAAACTTAGTGAGGAATCATTGGAATGTGATGCCAAATTTTCAGGGGCTGAACATGAATTGACCCAAATGGGTGAACAGAATGAACGGAGTGAGTTACCTCATCAAGCCAATAGTTTTGCCCCAAATGTGAAGCGTTTTAAAAGTGAGCAAGTTAATTTAAAGGCAGCCATCTGTCCAGAACTGAGAAATGCTGAGAACTGTGCATCAGCGCCACATGTTGATGTACCAATTGAAATTAAAAAGAAAACTGTGCCACTTGAGTTCTCTATGAGCTCTTTAGCAGAAAGAGTAAAAAGGCTAATACAGCAGCAACAGAAAAAGGCAGAAACACAGAATTATAGAAGATTTAGAGCAAAGATTAGCCCCGGAGACAATAAAACAGCAGAGGATGAATTAAGAAAAGAAATCAGGTATTTGCACCTTCTTGTTAACTTATGTTAACTAAATGATAAACAAAGTTGATGAAAAATATATGTTAATAGTATTTACAAGAAAGCTTTGATTTGTTAATGTTGGAGATGTAGGTTTGTATATGAATGATAAACCTACATTACTGTGTTAGCACCTTTTTGGCAATTTGTTTCATCAGGTAACTCAAGCTTCTGCAAACATAGGTCCATGTAGAATATGGAAATGTGCATAATAAACAGTTAGTGCCACACATTTCATAAACTACTCTTTAGTAATAATCTGGAGTATGTTGATTGGTGTATTCAAAGAAACACCACATTTATAATTATTGAGGTATTTCTCTGGTGGTATTCTACTGTGTGGAGCCCAATTTTCATGTTGCCTCTTCTAAAATACTGTAAAGTTTGGGGGTAGAGCAGCTTTGGAGATGGACTGACTCAGATGGGGACTGGACAGTGAGGGTCTGAGACAGATATTCTTGACAGTAAATATTTTGGTTGTCAGTGGTGTGGACAGGCCTACCCTTTCCTATTGAAAAGGAGGCAGATAGCTCTTAAATCTTTACATATGAGTTATCATAGTTTGTAATCTGGTTTTTTTTTTTCTATATGCAGTAAAGAGATGTTTGCAAAAATGGAAATCATAGGTCAGTTCAATTTAGGTTTTATAGTAGCCAAGCTGAACTCTGATCTCTTCATAATTGACCAACATGCTACTGATGAAAAATACAACTTTGAGATGTTACAACAGCACAACGTTCTCCAAGGTCAGAAGCTGATAGCGTAAGTGTCCTTAGTGTGTTACTGTTAACATTGGCTTGAAACAGCTGGAACCTACTATAGTAAATGGATGCAGTGAAACTCCACTTCCAGTGAAATACATTGTAATGCTCTGGAACTTTCAGTGTGCCAAGTGCAGTTTTAGTCATGTTGAACTTCTGTATGATGGGTTGGAACCCCCCCTCCTTCTGGGATGCCACCTGATGTACTGGGGTTTCATGAGCCCGTCCAGTTCCACCAGCCTGGATTCCCTCTCTCTGCTTTGCAGAATTAGGCTCTCTGGCCTCTTGCAGCACACACACACACAGGTAGGGCCACACCCAGCTGCAGACACAGATTGAACTCAGCTCTGTGTGAGAGGATTCACCCATCACTCACGTGCACACCTCTTTTGGGGAATAAACTCAAAATAATACTGTCTTGCACTGTATAAAAAGCTCATAAAACATTCACCCTCTCCCTCAATATGAAGAGAGAGATGCACAACTTCTTACCCTCCACCTCCCAGTTAGTTAGAAATTGCACAAACTGGGATTAATAATAAACAAAACAAATTTATGAACTACAGAAGGCAGATTTTAAGTGATTATAAGGGATAGCAAACAGGAGAAAGCAGATTACTGAGCAAATAAAACAAAAGACACATACTAAGTTTAAGATCTTACAGAGAGTGGTTTCAAGAAGTAATTTCTTACCCTAAATGTTATTTTAGGTAAGTTGCAGAGTTCCAGTAGCTTAGAGTTTCAGTTATTTCTTTTTACAGACTGGACCCCTGTCTCAGTCTAGACTCACCCCTCCCTTTCCCTTCAGGTTAGTTCCTTTGTCTCTTCAGGTTCTTTCAGCAGTCCTTCTTCTTGGGTAGGCAATGGAGGAGAATCCAGATTAATCCCTCCCCAGCCTTAAAAGGGATTTTCCTAAGGCAGGAAACCTTTGTTTGATCCCCATCCCCCTACAGAGGAGAAGTACTGGCAGTGTCCAAAGTGGTATTTTGTATCAGGGTGTTCTTATCACCTGACCTAGTAGTGTCTCAGGAAGGAGAGAAGGTGATGGGTTGGATCACAGAAACCTCCTCGGGGTTGCCAACTGATGTGTCAAGACTACTTCTGCCCCTGCTTTCCTGCCCTGGCAGTTTAGGACTTCAGTGCCCTGCCTGGTTTGAGCCAGACCCAGGGTCTCAACCACATCCCCTAACAACTGTAAGCTTAACTGAAAGCACCTTACAGAAGTGTTTTTTGTCTTTAACACCCAGATGTTCAACTCCCAATGGGGTCCAAACCCCAAATAAATCTGTTTTATCCTGTATAAAGCTTATACAGGGTAAACTCATAAATTGTTCGCCTTCTATAACACTGATAGAGAGATGCACAGCTGTTTGCCCCCACAGGTATTAATACATACTCTGGATTAATTAATAAGTAAAAAGTGATTTTCATTAAATACAGAAAGTAGGATTTAAGTGGTTCCAAGAAGTAACAGACAGAACAAAGTGAATTACCAAGCAAAATAAAATAGAACACACAAGTCTGTATCTAAGAAATTGAATACAGATAAAAACCTCACCCAGTAAGCTTCCTTTTACAGACTAGTCTCTTTCTAGTCTGAGTCCAGCAATCAGTCACACCCCCTGTAGTTACTGTCTTTTATTCCAGCTTCTTTCAGGTATCCTTGGGGGTGGACATGCTCTCTCTTCAGACCGCTGAAGACCCAATAAAGGGGCTTCCCAGGGGTTTAAATAGACTTTCTCTTGTGGGTTGAGACCCCCTCCTCTCTCCTATGCAAAGTGCAGCTCCAAGATGGAGTTTTGGAGTCACACGGGCAAGCCACATGTCCATGCATGACTCAGTTTTTACCAGCCAAGCCACATTCCTGTGAAAGATCAGACGTGGATTGGCATCTTCAAGTTCATGTTGGCTTAAGTGGTTTTTGATTGGGCACTTAATTTGCACTTCTCTCAAGAAGCTGACCAAATGCTCTGCTAAGCTAGTTAAAATCAAGCAAGTATACAGCCAATATTCCTATCTTCAAGTACAATAATGATACATGCATACAAATAGGATGAATAGATTCAGTAGATCATAACCTTTACAGAGATATGTTACATGGCATACGTAGCATAAAACATATTCTAGTTATGTCACATATACAATCATAAGCATATTCCATAAAGCCTTATAGGAGGCACCGTCACAGAGAGATTAGTATCTTCACAGTCTTATTCTTTCTTCCTAATGGCCCATCAAGGCTGTGATGTCCGGTTGTCTGGTGGGTATCAAAATGTTGTAAATAACGTGAGAAATGCCTTGAAGCTTAAGGGACAAGTTTAGCTGAAGATTAGTGCAGAATCTTAAGTAAATATGTCAGGAAAGAAACATTTGGTATGGGCATTTTATAGAAAAGTCTAGCTGGAATCTGACAGAAGGGAAGCATGCATGAGGAAAGGAGAGTTTTAGGCTTCAGTATATTAAAGCACTTAAGCACATGCTTAAAATTTAAGCATTTGTGTAAGTACTTCGGTGAATTGGAATTACAGGAACAGATTCAAAGTCCTCAAAGTCAATCAGAGTCTGTCCATTGAATTCATTTGGCTTTGGATCAGGACCGTAGAGAGGAAAAGACAAGCCAAATGCTGGTACTGTGTTTCTGCAGTTCTCTAAAATTTTAAATTCTCCTTTATAGCTGTTGTTATGGCTTGGCAGTTGCAGAACTAAACTTCTGCTGAATTTCAGCGTTGGTAACTCTATTAGAATTTTGGAATTTTTTAAGCTTAATGCAATGTTTCACAGGAATTTTAATAATCATACTTATGTAGCACCTTACATATTCAAAATGTGTTATCAATATTAATTCCTACAACACCCTTTAAGATAGGTCAGGCTTACTCTCAGATGTGCTGAACATAAGCCTGGGTAAAACCCAGAGAAACTATGGGGACATGGTTAAGGACATAGTGCCTAAGTGTCAGAGCCAGAATTTAATTTGTTTTTAATTCAGTTGTCATATCACACAACTTTGTAATTTGGCTTAAGATATATATTTAATTTTTTCTTCTCTCATAGGCCACAAAATCTTAATTTAACTGCTGTAAATGAAACTATATTGATTGAAAACCTGGAGATATTTAGAAAAAATGGGTTTGATTTTGTCATTGATGAAGACGGTAAGTTGGATCCAGACTCACTAGAACTAGAAAAGTTTACAGTTTTCCTCTTCTCACTTGGTAAACAAGATTAAATTGATATAAGTTGCCAGTAGTATTGCAAAATATGGTCTTAAATATTGATGTGCCATATTCAATGCATACCATTTTTCTTCTATGATTCTTGAAAATATTTAATTTAAGAAACTGAAATGATAAAGAATTATATAGCGGTAAATAAACCCAATGGCCTGTGATGGGATGTTAGATGGGGTGGGATCTGAGTTACTACAGAGAATTCTTTCCTGGATGTCTGGCTGGTGAGTCTTGCTCACATGCTCAGGGTTTAGCCCATCGCCATATTTGGGGTCAGGAAGGAATTTTCCTTCAGGGCAGACTGGCAGAGGCTCTGGGGTTTTTTTGCCTTCCTCTGCAGCATGGGGCATGGGTCACTTGCTGGAAGATTCTCTGCACCTTGAAGTCTTTAAACCATGATTCGAAGACTTCAGTGGCTCAGACATAGGTTTGATACAGGAGTGGGTGGGTGAGATTCTGTGCCCTGCGTCGTGCAGGAGGTCAGATTAGATAATCATAATGGTCCCTTCTGACCTTAAAATCTATGATTCTATGACTCCTACAGTAATTCTTAGCATGTGGTAGTGACCTAATAGACCCAACTGCCACTCCAAGAGATATTGCAATAATAAAACCCTTGTTGGAATAACAGGGTTACATATAGGCACACAAATGATCTGATAGAGAAGAGAACTAACAGTTGGGATTATTGGCTTCTCTTTTTGGCCCTAGTACTAACTTGCTCTGTGGTTTTGGGCAAATCACTTAACAGCTAAGGGCATCATTTTTTTTTCACCTGTAAAATGGGGATAATACTCATTTATGTCAGAATCTCAGAGCAAAAATCACTATGTAGTGTAAAGTATTGTGTGCCATAGAGGAAAATGTCTGTTATCCCTTGTGGCATTTTTCAAGAATATACAGGCCAGGCCATGCACCATTATGCATTTTTAATTTCAAGGGTTGTTGTTTTTTTGTTTTTTTTCCCCTAAAATAGGGATGCTAATTATCAAACTTTTACAATCTAATTATTTTTAGTTACACAGCTCCAAAAATAACTTTAGATAGTCAGCTCTTTTAAGCTGTCCAGTTTTTAAAATGTTAGAATATTTGTAAAATTAGAACATCTCTCAAAAGACTTTTTGCTAACTTAAATTTTAGTACTCATGTAGGGATCATTATGGATTGACTTATGGAAGGAGCACATTTAAATTCTTACTTCTTTGTCAAACAATAAACAAAATGTAATGTTTACTTGCATTGATAAACTGTTTCTCTATTAAATATTTTGCCTTTTTAAAAAAATCTTCCAGCTCCTGTAACTGAAAGGGTTAAGTTGATTTCCTTGCCAACAAGCAAAAATTGGACTTTTGGTCCACAGGACATAGAGGAGTTGATTTTCATGTTAAGTGATTGCCCAGGAGTTATGTGTAGGCCCTCCAGGGTCAGACAGATGTTTGCTTCTCGAGCTTGTAGAAAATCTGTAAGTGCTGCATTTTATGAATATTTATTATACACTGTATATGTAATTGGACTCTATGTTGCTAGTGGATTTTGGCACCTAACATCCTTGGTCCTGATCCTGATCTTTTGTCCCAGTGTACATCAAGAGTAACTTCACTGAAGTCTCTAATTATACCAGTTCTAGTACAGCTAAGGGCAGAATTGGGCCCTTTGTACATGGTCTTAAATTAGATTTTGATTGTCCTGTAGGTCTCTTTATTTTAATGTCTTGCACAGTATCTTGTCTGCTGTTGTAATTGGAGAAGTCCAGCTTTTGTGCAGCAATTTGCCATAAGGGAGAAAGAAAATATTATTGTTAAACTTTGTGTTTTTGTTCACAGGTGATGATTGGAACTGCACTTACTGTAAATGAGATGAAGAAATTGATCACCCACATGGGTGAGATTGAGCATCCTTGGAACTGTCCCCATGGAAGGCCAACTATGAGGCACATAGTCAATTTAGATATAATTTCTCAGGAATAGCAGACCCTTGTGTGTATTTTATTAGTGTTTTTTTACTTTTAATTCATTGGCAATGTTATTAATCCACTTCTCTTTGAATTACAGATTTTATCATGAAACTTTTTTTTATTTTGTCAAAGAAGTGACAGTTTTAGCCTCCATTTTATATATTTAAATTTACCATTTTGCATATTTAAATATTACCTGAACAACACAGGCATCCTGTAATCTTTCTTTATTACTCTTCTATAAAGACATATCAGAATTTACGTGTAAATACATTCCTTTTGTCATGGCTGGCCTTGCATATTACATTTTTTTTTTTTAATTTTTTTTTGGCAGCTGAGATAAACTTTTATATGGAAGTTTAAGACTTTAGGTGAACACACTTTTTATAGAGACTGTATTATGGTATGACAAAGTAAAATTATATATTGTAGGCTATAGTGCCTCTTGTGTAACATTTCAAATAAATCATACTTGTATAGGTGAAAGTATTTTCTCTTTTCACTATTAATTGCAATTCTGTGTCAAGGTTTTTCTGATGTTCAGTTTAATGTTTAGTAGTGAGAAACATTAAACACTCGTGTTAAGGAGAGGATGAAAGAATTGTGTACCTCTGACATCCACCTCTGCCTCTTAAACAGCATCTTACTGAGCCTTACTCCATAAACATTCTTTCAAGAAAAGATTCCTTTTCTGAGAATGAAAGCAAGCAATCATCTGACCGCCCCCCCCCCCCATCACCAATGGTAAGGAATGAGGAAGGCCATCCTCAAATTAGGAACTTCTTCCACTGTAGAAACAAAGCAGTTATTATATTGGTTACTTTGGCACCAGGAGGTAAAATCCTGGGTTTATTGAAAGTTAGTGACAAAACTCTGACCTTGGTGGGACCAAGAAAAGTGTATTTTTGTTTAAGATCCCTGTGTTATATGCGATTTTTAGAGGAGGGAGTTTGCAACTTGCTTTTGTCCTTGCTAATGGATTAGCACAGGGGTCGGCAACCTTTCAGAAGTGGTGGGCCGAGTCTTCATTTATTCACTCTGATTTAAGGTTTTGCATGCTAGTAATACATTTTAACATTTTTAGGTCTCTTTCTGTAAGTCTATAATATATAACTAAACTATTGTTGTATGTAAAGTAAATAAGGCTTTTTAAATGTTTAAGAAGCTTCATTTAAAACTAAATTAAAATACAGAGCTCCCCCGGACCAGTGGCTAGGACCCAGGCAGCATGAGTGCCACTGAAAATCAGCTCGTGTGCCGCCTTTGGCATGAGTGCCATAGGTTGCCTACCCCTGGGATAGCATGTGGAAATGCAAAGTAGAAGATGTGCATTCTCTTCCTGGCTATATTATTGAATTGTGTTAAGTTGGGCAGAATCTACTTAAATCTACCTCTGTTCCTTGGTTTCCCTGTATGTGATGTGGGCATGATGCTGTACCATGAATAAAGTACTCTTGAGCTTATTAGGGGAAGCGCAGAACAGCTGCTAAGTATCCAAACGTCTTCCAAAAGGCAGGCTGAGGCCTAGAGCCAGCTTTCTTTACTGTAGTACCTCCTGTATTGCAGAAATAATCTAAAACCATCATGGTGGTGCAAAGAAACCAAAAGGAAACAGTGGGTCGGGGCCACTAGAAGAAAAATACCTCCCCTCGTGCCTGCCTGTGCTGCAGTCCCTCGGGTAGGAAAAACATGTCTCCGATTCTGGCATGGGCATTACTGCCAGCTGGGAGCCAGAGGCGTTGGGAGCGGAGGGGCCATTCCAGCTTGCAGGCTGGGGCTGCTGTACTAGGCGCGCACAGCAAAGCCGGTGCGGCGCCCCGCCCGCCGGAGGGGGTTGTCTAGCCCATGACTTGGGGAGAGGGAAATTGGCGGCGGTCCCTTTAAGAAGATGAGTGAGTGGCTTCCTGCCCTGCTGGCGGTTACTATGGTTACTGGCGCCGGGCGTAGGACGCTGTGGCAGGAGCCGGAGAGACGGGCCCCGAAACAGCTCGTCCTCGCCACCCTCCGGTTTGCGCAGAGGAGGCCCCGGGCGTTGGCCGGAACCCTGGGGACCGAGCAGGGGGGGTCCTGGCTCCCCGCTGTGTGGTGGGCGACCGAGCCAGCGTGGAGAGGAGCCAGGAGCCTCGTGCTGCCGGGCCAGCCGTCCTGGGGGCTGCTAAACGCGCCCGCCGGAGACCCTCGGGCGCAGCTGTTCCTAGGCATCCCATATTGATTTTTCTTCCCGGTTTGTTGTGGGTGCTGGGGGACAGAGAATCCAGTGATGAGACAGTCGCCTCAGGTGTCTTTGCAAATGTAGCTGAGGAGCCGGGGGTAAATTGCCATCTCCTTCTAGAGAAGTTTTCTAGCTTGGAGAAATTAGTCTCAGGAATCTCCACACCCTGCTAGCTGCAACAGAACCGCAGCTTGGGTTTGCAGGAGGTTTGTAAATTTTCCACCATCTTTTGAACTAATACAATTTTACATTTGCTTTAACCAGATACCCCTGGCGGTTTAATGAGTGTGTTTTTAATTGCCCCATAATCATTCCTACCTAATAGAGCATTTAATATCACTGCCTTACAGAATCAGGAATAATAAGCCATGCAGATTTAACCACAAAACAGTGGGAGTCATGATTCTAGACAACCACATTGTTCTGTGATTTTTCACATAATCCTTTGGGGTCACAAATACGTGGCATTACCTTATTTCCAGAAACTGTCATGTTGTGTGTTACAGGTATCAGGTGAATCTGTAACCCATTATTTCCCCAAAAAGTATTAATGGAATCTAGTGCATTCCTGCCACCCCTTGTTTCCCTAGAACAGTGGTTCTCAACCTTTCCGCACTACTATATCCTTTTCTGATTTGTCTTGTGTACCCCAAGTTACAGTTCAGTTGGTTACACAATCGGACATCAAAATACAAACATGTCACAGCACACTGTTATTGAAAATGCTTACTTTCTCATTGTTACCATATAATTATAAAAAAAAATCAATTGGAATATATTGTACTTACATTTTAGTGTATAGTATATAGAGCAGTATAAACAAGTAATTGTATAAAATTTTAGTTTGTACCGACTTTGCTAGTGCTTCTTATGTAGCCTGTTGTAAAACTAGGCAAATATCTAGGTGAGTTGATGTGACCCCTGGAAGACCTCTATGTACCCCTTGGGGTATGTATACCCCTGGTTGAGAACCACTGCTCTAGAAGCTCATGAAACATCTAACACTTCTACTTTAAATACTTTTAGGAAATGGTTGCAATTACCATACAGAAAAAAAACTTTTAAAAATATTGTTTTTAGAGGCAATGAGGGGAGAGAAATTAGATTTTTACCATGTTTGCTTTTTCGTTTTTCAGTTAAATGATTTCAGATTCTGAAAACTAAACTTCTGATGTAAAGAATAGGCAAAAGAAGCTAAAGCCTTTTGTTCAGAAAAGCGTAGCTTTGAGGCAATTCAGTGGCAATGGCTAAAGATAAGAAGAAAGATGGCAAAAAAACAGAGAAGTTAACACTTGCCCCTCCTCCTCCACCTGATACTTCATTTGAAGGTAGTTCTTCAGTGCAGCTGTCATATGTCCAGACATCATTGAATCAAGCAGAGGAAGCACAAGCAAGCTCTTTAGAATCCCAAGAAGAATCAAAAGAGATGGAAGAACCTCTGATCCAAGAAGCAGCTCAGTATTATGAGGAGCCTATTCTAACTCAACTTATTGTAGAAAAGTATGTTAAAAACATGTCAGTTTAGTTAAAAACACATCCACTAGCTAAGGATTTACTATTTAAGTACCTGTGGTGTGCTTGGTATTGTACAAAACATACTCATGGACATAGCTCCTGTCTTGTGAAGTTTACAGTCTAAAAGGCAGATAGACATCAGACACAAATGCACTGCAAGACAGGGTAGTGGTAACTAGAATGTGTGTGTATGCACAAAGTTGTCTGCTCCATTTAAGACCCACTGTGTAGTAGAACACCAGCAGACTGGCTGTGCAAGGGGTGTTGGCATAAGTTACTGAAAAGAGGGTGCCAATGGTGATGGGCCCATATTATCAGAGTTCAAGTGGCCTTAATACTCCATAATAGTAGTGCTTATTGTGGATGGAGAGCTGTATTGCAGCCCTGTGCCCTGGCTCTAGATTCTTGCTTCCCCATCATAAAGCCTGATTCTTCTTACTTTATTTGTGTAAAATGAATTTCACTGTAAGTGTACATGTAGTTTTCTATATAAAGTGAATACACTAGTGTAATTACATAATACTTGGTGCTGCTTAACATTTAGAGTGAGGTGCATAATGTGCAGAGGGGTGCCCACTTCCTGCCAGTACTTTGGTCTTGAAATGGGAGCAAGCCTGATGTTCCACCCAGTAGCAAAATACAGTATATGCTTTCACCCCACTTCTTCCAGAATGGAACTTAACAGATGCTAACAATGTAATTTGGCTTTTGTCGGAAAGTAATTAGTCATTATTTTTTAACTTCTGTTTCTGGTTTACTTGTAGTGATTTGATTATTTCATCGTTAGTTTGTTTTCTTTGTAGCTATGAAGGAGAAAAAGTCCATGGATTATATGATGGAGAAGGTGTAGCATATTTTCAGGGAGGAAATATATACAGAGTGAGTAGATCAGCATTCTGTTTATGGGTACATCTTTGGCAAGGCACTTAGGGTACAACTTCAAAGCCTGTGGCAGCAAGGCTCCATGCCTGGGTCAACAGACTTAGGCTTGTGCTATGATGCTAAAAGTAGCTGCACAGGCATTGCAGCTCAGGCGCTGAAGCCTAGGGAGGGGGGTTTGCATGGGCTTCAGTGCTTGAGTTCCACCCTGATCTCCAAGGTCTACACAGCTATTTGTAGTGTGGTAGCACAAGCCCGGTGAGCCTGAGTCTGTTGACTCGGGATTGGAGGCTTGCTGTGTAAATGTACCCAAAATGTAATGGGAAAATTCTTCCCCTAGAGGAGGACATGCTGCTATTCTCTTTGACTTCATTGAGAACTGCACATCTAAATTTTGTGTGTATTGAATAGTGGATTCTGTAGTTTCTAAGGGCTGCTGATATTCAAAAGTTAGTTCTTTTAGTGCTGATAGTTAGCGGGGAGTTAATTAAAACATGTTACTTCTCCTCAAACTACTTAATAGCTATAGACCTAAGTTGTGATAAAGGAATAAAAACAATAGTATGTGTATTATTTTGAAGGGCATGTTTTCCGAAGGACTCATGCATGGACACGGGACTTATACATGGGCTGATGGAGTGAAGTATGAGGTAAAGTGCAATGTAAATAATTTTAAAGTATCATACAGCTGATTACAATCTATACAAGCAAATTATAGGAAAGCATGTAGGTTAGATGATTGCAGGTGGCAATAGCAAACTTATTGTATTGGCTGTGTATTAAATTTAAAGAACACACAAAATGTACCTAGAGTTAGTTGTGTTTTTTCCTGTTTGTGCACTGTTAACAGGTGCCTTTCCCAGCTTGCTCTACAAACACAGTGCATGCACTGTAAAGTCCAGACTTGCCTCCTTCCTGCGGTTTGGCTTTTTTACAAACAAATCAACAATAAAATAACATACTGTGCAACTCAGAACTTCTCCTTGGGCTTGGCTGCTCCTAGGGCCCTTCCTTCAGGACAGCTTAGCCCATACCCTACATACTGTCTCCCGCAAACGTTTACTCTCATCTCCCTTACAGCCAGGAGGAGTAATGAGTATACTACTGTCTCACTTGAGAGAGTAATCAATTTATAATTTAATCTCCTAGGGGAATTTTGTTAAGAATGTGCAGATGTGTAATGGCAGTTACACATGGCCTGATGGCAGCATGTATGAAGGAGAGGTGAAGAATGGAGTCAGACATGGCTTTGGCATTTACAAGTGTGGCACCCATCCAGTTTCATACATTGGCCAATGGTGTGAAGGCAAAAGACATGGAAAGGTAAATAAGAAATGCACTGATGAACTTATCATCTGGACCAGTGACATCTGGGATCAAAGTCAATACAAAGGGTTAGCACAGGGCTTCTGCATCATTTATGTGGGGGATTTAAGTGGGACTCAACTGGTACATAAACTATGAATTATCCTAATGAAATATGTCTGATGTAGCATATGTTAATTAAAATGAGTGGTCTTGGTGGGGCAAGGCCTTCTTTTCTGTTAAAAGGGATGCATTGTTTGAACACCCCAACTTTCTGCCTTAATATTAACTAGTAAATATATATGTTACCTGCCCTTTTAGGAAGCTCTAGTTAGATGATGACCAAGCTGATCAAGAGGCGAAGAACCAGAGGCTGTTTCATAAATATTGGCAATAATGGCACAAAATACTTTGCTGAGAGAGCAGTTAGCCAAATTTTGCTGCCCAAATGTGCTGAAGATAGTAGCTTAAGTATGCTAATAATAATTATGACAATAGCGAAGTCTTTAGTCTAAGTACTGTGGGATTAGCATGCAGGCCTAAATTTTAAAAAAAGCTAGTGATTTTGTATGCCCAACTTAAATTGAGGCTTATTGTAAGAGGTGGGTTCTCAGCATTTTCTGAAAATCAGGCCTCTTTAAGATGTTTCAAGTTGGACACCAATAAATTGAGGTACCCAGAATCACTGGTCACTTTTGAACATGTAGGTCCTTGTGCATCATCTCTAAGAGGCACTTGAATAGCACAGGCTGCTCTAGATGTTCACCAACGGGCCAATCTGGATGCTCACTTCTGTATGGTCATGGAGTTTTTGCTCTATCATAATCGTATAGTTAATGTTGTAGTTGTGTAGTTATGTTCCTGAAAAATGCAACTTTAAGCAAACTGATGTCAAGTGAATCCAATTTCCCCATAAGAATTAATGTAAATGAGGGAGTTAGGTTCCAGGGAATTTTTTTTCACCAGACAAAAGACTATATTATATATATACACACTACACACACACACACACACACAGACAGAGACAGTATAAGTTTTAGACAATTTAATGCTGGTACACAGTGATGATGATTGTGAAGCTTGGTTGAGGTGGAGGAGTCAGAGGGTGGGATATTTTCCAGGGAATTCCTTACTGCTAAATGATGAACTAGCAAGTGGCTGAGCCCTCAAGGGTCAACTCTCTACAAGGCAGCAGGAATGGAGGAAGGGGAGAGAGCATCGCAGACAGAGAGACACACGGTGTGTGTGAGAGAGATGCATGCTTCCCCTTTAAGTGCACTACCTTGTTAATTAGATCCGCTTACTGAGAACGCAGCTGCTGCTGCCAGCAAACTCCCTCGTGTCCTGAGCCCTGTCATGTGTCTCCCCTGCTCTATGGAAGATGGAGTAAGTGGGGTGCAGGGGGAGGGGGACACCCTGACATTAGCCCCCCATAGCCCCCCAGCAAGCAGGAGTCTCAGGGAGCAGCTCCAAGGCAGAGGGCAGGAGCAGCACATGGCAGGGGGAGGGAGGGACGGACAGCTGCAATTGCTAGCCTGCTGGGCAGCTGCTGCACAGAGAGCTTAGGGGAGCAGGGAGCTGACAGGGAGTCTGCTGGTCCACCCTGGTTCCAAGCCCCCACCAGCTCGCTGCAATGGGCTGCTCTTCCTGCAAGCAGTGGAAAAAGCAGGTGGCTGCCAAACGATGTTAGAAGGGAGCATTGCACAACTTTAAACGAGCATGTTTCCTAGTTGATCAGCAACGTAAGAACGAAACAATGTTAACCAGGATGACTTTAAGTGAGGAGTTACACTGTTGTAACACCCTCAGGAAGTACAGTATTAGTGGATGTTTGTAAAGCATTCGAAATATGTCAAGCTCTGTAAGGACTACATTTTATTATATATTTATTCAGCCCTCCAGAATGTTGTCCTTGTTTCTGCTCAGTCATGAGCAGTGGGAATCTTTATCAGCTGTGTCTCAGAATCCTTTGTGACATTTGTTATGTTGCCTCATTTGAAGCACGTCTGTAACTGGTACAAAGGATTCTGGGATACATTTGAGATCTGTTGTTAAAAGTACTTATTGCAGACAACTGAGCAGACCAGAAACACGGTCTGGAGGAAGAAATGACACTGAGAGAACTGTCCAGAGGAAGAGAACAGAACAATTAGGGCAGCATCCCAGTTGTGTCCTATGCCTTCTGAAGGATGCCATTGCAGAACTGGCTCTAGAAGTTAAAGTGGAACTCTGGATGAGTCAGAGTACTGCTGCTTTATCTCAGTCTGCTTACTGTAGTTAATAGATTCTGAGGTCAGAATGGACCACAATGATTGTTTAGTCTAACCTTCTGCATTACACGGGCCATACAACTTCATTGAAATAATCCCTGTTTGAACTAGAGCAGATATTTTAGAAAAACATGCAACTTTGACTTAAAAATTGCCAGTGATGTAGAATCCACCTCAACCCTGATAAATTGTTCCAGTGGTTAATTACCCTCACTGTAAAAATTCATGCCTTATTTCCAGATTTAGTTAAGTCACAGCTAGAACAGATTCAGGATTCAGGCCAGGACATGGAACTCAAACTGCTTTATTGGCACTGATGAATGATCTCCTCCTGTCAGTAGACAGAGGACAGATGTCCATTCTCATTCTCTTGGGCCTGTCTGCAACAGTCAACAGACCATGAGGTACTGCTCTCTCACCTGAGAGAGGTTGCAGGGGCCCAGGGTAATGTGCTGGTATGGTTTGAGTTTTCCCTGGAGGACTCAAACTTTGTAGTGATGGGGAAACTGCACCTCCACCCACTAGTCCACTCGGTTGTGGAGTCCCAGAAGAATCATTTCTCTCTCTACAGTCCTTTTCAGCATCTACATGCAATCACTAGGTGAAGTGGTCAGATGTCAGGAACTCAAGTGCCAGCAATATCTAGATGACACACAGCTCTACCTAGTCTTCACCACATACAGCTACACCACTACCACCAAGATGGCCTTCAACTCATGAAGAACAGCCAGCTGAAGCTGAACCCAAGCAAGACAAGTGATGCTGGTGGGTAGAGGAAAGCATTTGGAAGAGCCTGTAGCCATGGTGTAATCTCCTTTGATTGAAGATACACACCCACAAACAGTCAATTTGGTCTGTAGTCTAGGAATACTTTTGGATTACTTGATGATGCTGCACTCTCACATAGCTGCTATCTGCAAGTAATGCTATCTATCATCTCCAATGGCTAAGAGACTCCATCCCATACTGGCAGATGATGACCTGACCTCAGTTATTCACACCTTACTACTTCTCGGCTGGACTACAGCAGTGTGACAAACCTGGGCATGAAGTTTTCAGCACCTAGGAAACTCCACAACATAGGTCACTGCAAGCACATCAGACCTGTCCTCCACTTTCTACATTGGCTTTCCACAGAATTTTGAATTAGATTCAAGGTCTTGGTCCTTATCTTCAAGGCGCTCCATGGCCTTAGCCCAGGATATTTAAAGAATGCCTAAAGCTCTGGGACGCAGGCCACAGTGTCTTCTAGCACAGTGGAACTCTTTGCAGTAAGAGTAGATCTTGTCTGTGTGAGAGACAGAACTTTCTTGGTAGCTGTGGAATGAACTCCCCCAGGAACTAAGGATCATCATTGCACTCCAAGTATACGCGTTTCTTTGACCTTGCCTTCTTTAACATAAATCACAGCAAGACATGTTAAAAAAACCAAAAACCTACCAAAATAAAACACTTCACTGAAAATGCTTCTCCAGGTGGGGTGAAGAGGAAAGAACAAACACACAACCAATGTCATGCAGATCACCTGATGCATTACTGAAAGGTGCTCACATACTGTATTGATAAGGGCAGTATAAGCACCTATATAGAATAGAATAGATTGGTGAAAGCATTTCCAAAGGGTTTGAAGCCATTTAGCATTGTTTGGCTAAATATAATTTTTAACATTTTTGAACACCTACATGCTTGGTCTCTCTTAGCATGTAGCTAATGGTGAAAATAGCAGGATATCATTTTTAAAAATTTTGGACTTTTGGTTGCTTTTAACATAAATTGAGTCTTTTTTTCGTAGCGACTGCTGAGAGAATAGTTGAATACAAGTGATGATTGGTATATTTGACATATACAGGGTTGATGACAACTTTTTATTTCGGGAGAGCTAGAATTAAACAATAATAAAATTATAGCTCTTGAATATCACTTTGGGTAGTTTTGTGCCATAACTAAATTTGTCGACTTTTAATAGAGAGGAAAAACAAGCTGCTTATTTCAAACTCCGCTTTTTCTTTCTTAATCCAGTCCTTAAACTTTGGGGTGAGGTGAAGTCCACCCAAGTTCCTACTTGTCTGTGTCCATGGTATATAATTTTACCTGAAAACATTTATGTGAATATTTAAGTATTGATTAATTAAACCGCTCATACTCTTTGTTTCAGGGTACCATTTATTATAATCGGGAAGGTACTTCCTGGTATGAAGGTGACTGGGTAAACAACATCAAAGATGGCTGGGGGATAAGATGGTAGGTATAACATGTTTGTTCAGCACATCTTCAGAATTAATTTATTTGTATTTGGCTCACACAGTTTAATCCTTTGTTCCATGTACTGGGCCTGATTCTCTACTGCCTTGCAGTTCGTGTAGTCATTCAGAGGGGTGAAAATGCTACCAACTCAGAATGGTAGAATTTTATATTTACCTTGCCCTTCTTTGCACAGGACTAAATGACTATGGAAGGTGCAAGAACAGTGAAGAACCAGGCCTAGTATATGGCTTTAATTTTTACCTGGGTAAGCTTTTTTCTTCTTCATTCCTACAAAGAAAACAACTAAAGATAAAACAATCAAAGACTGGCAGCAATAAATAGAAACATCTCTTTAAAAGAATTCTTCTTGATTGCATGGTAACACCCGTCATTCTCCCCTCACAAACAAATGAATTCTTTTGTGGGATTGTGCATGAGAGGGTGTTTTGGTTGATTGTTTATGGCATGCTATCCTCAGACAAATTTTAGGATGACTGAGATTTTTACTACTATCTTCTGAGGTTTGACAGAATGTGAAGTCTTCATGCACTGACGTCAGACTTCACCAAACAAATGCTGATGTGGATAAATTGATAATTGGGGGAGTTGGTCAGGAATGTTTACATTTTTTACATCTGTACTCTGTTAGCTGATCCAGAGCACAGCCTTCTAAACCTGCTGGACACCTTCTCCAGTTACAGACAGCAGGTTAGCTTTCTCAAGAGATGCCAACAAAGGAGGATGTCAGTCCCTAGTTTTTTGTGTGTTGGAGTTTGACTTCAGAAGATACATGCTGAGCCTAGTTTTCAAAGTCTGCTAAGCCAGATGCCCTGAATGACCTTTGAATTATTGGAGTCCTAATATATTATAATTGATATTTATTATTAAATGTAGTCAACTGGGAATGTTTTCTTTTAGGTAGTATATATTGCAATCATAAACAAAGGAAAAATCAGAATGTAGTGGTGTCACCACTGTAAATCTATCCCAGTATTACTGTTTTTTTCCGAGCAACAAGATGTAACTCTTGTTATAAATTGGTGGATTTAGGCACCTAACTGCCATTATACCTTGTTAGTGTATATGATAGCTGAGTAATTAACTTCCTTATTCATTTGGTTTCTTGTAGTTATAAATCTGGAAATATCTATGAAGGTCAATGGGAAAAAAATGTGCGTCATGGGGAAGGAAGGATGAGATGGCTGACGACTAACCAGGAGTATACTGGACAGTGGGTAAATGGCATACAGGTACTGCCCCACTTTAATTCAATACCTGACTCTTACGCTGGTAAGATTAGATGCATCGATTCATACAGGAGTAAAGAAGCTTAGTATGAGTCTGCTAATGGTAGATACAGGAATGTTTTACTCATAAATTTCTTTTCATGTTATTAGTTATAACTAGCAAAAGTCCAATATTAAACCATGCTGCTGACTTGTTTTTATGAAAAGGTAACTTAATTTTACACACCAACCAAAGGAAAATATAAATCCTCCCCATAATAAAAATTAAATCTTTTTGGCTGCAGGATATTTAGAAGGAGGCTTTAGAGTGAAAGCTTAGGGGTGTAAGGGGGGAGCCTTACCCAGTACAGCACTGGACCCTGCCACTACCTCAGTTCCCCCTTCTTGGGCTTCCCTAAAACTGGACCCAGCCATTCAGAAATCAGATAACACCCCTTATTGGGGTCTGGTTTATTAAAACAAGATCATAGTTAAAGTATCAACTTAAAACACATTTTTCTCTGACTCTGCATTTCCTTAGGCTGGATTCAACTTTTCTTTCCCAAAACCCAGTTTCTGCTGCCTAATGTTTCCTCAAACCTCTTCCTTGGGAGACTTCTGCTCCTGCCTCTCCATCTTGCTGGTGTGGAGTTCACCCTTCTAAGTCCTTTCCCCTGACCCTGGGTCCCTTTCAGGGGTCTTCTTACTCCCTGCAGGTCTATCTCCCTTCCTGAATTGAGCTGAGTAGACTCCGGCTACGTCTTCACTACCCGCCATATCGGCGGGTAGCAATCGATTGCTCGGGGATCGATATCGCGTCTCATCTAGACACGATATATCGATCCCCGAACGCGCTTATGTCGATTCCGGAACTCCAACAACCCAAACGGAGTTGCGGAGTCGACATGGGGAGCCGCGGACATCAATCCCGCGCTGTGAGGACGGTGAGTAATTCAATCTTAGATACTTCGACTTCAGCTACGTGAATAATGTAGCTGAAGTTGCGTATCTGAGATCGATTTTCCCCCGTAATGTAGACCAGCCCTCCCTTTTATTAGTCTTAAAGCCTGTTATGTTGGGGAGGCAGCTGGCAAGGTGGGTCTGAGCCTAACTCTCTTACAGGGCCGATCTACCCAGTGATGTTTCTCCACACTCTCCAGTTAATTATATAGAAACAGGTTTTATATTTCATGTAAACTTCAGTGAAAATAATAAAACTGTTTACATATACAGGTCATTTGCATAGTTGATTTTATTTATGCTAATATAGACCTCACTTTGTTAATTCTTATAGCTTAGTATATACATTCAGTATTTTAAGACAGTTTAAAGTGAAAATATCACCTGGTCTGAGTGGTGACCTGAAGATCTAGCTCCCCAGTGTCCCCTCCTGTGAAAGAACCCATGGAAGCAGGCTGGGGTTGGTGTAAAACTCCATTAGATTCCCCTCTCTGAGTCTTCCCCCATCATTTTGTTGGGGTGAGCATGGGAGTGAGCTGCTTCCTTTTCACCCCCACATAAAATGGGCAGGGAGTTTAGCCTCAAGAGCAGCACAGCTTTTGGCTGCTTGGCAGGACACACAGACCAAGGAATGACATCTCTAAACTGGGGCCCATTTTCTATAGGAGACCAGCCAATGAAGGCTGCCTGGAGGATATGTTGAATTAGTTCATCTCTGGAATGCTGCTACCATGCCTCCTGGTGGATTTCATGTCCTGAGTTACATGGTAGGAGCTAAGGTAACCTGGGGCTAAATGAAGCCCATTTAGCTGAATTAGCAATGGTAACCCTAAAACAAAACAAAAAAAAGTCTAGGTAGTTCCATTCCTTTGTATGAATTTAGATCTGCACCAATAGTAGCTCTTTAGAAAGTTCTTGTAATTGCTTGTTTTTTTTCAGCATGGGTCTGGTACCCACTCCTGGTTTCTGAAGAGAATTCCTGGGTCTCAGTATCCTTTGAGGAATGAATATGTAGGGGATTTTGTAAATGGGGATCGTCATGGACGTGGAAGGTTCTTCTATGCCAGTGGAGCAATGTATGATGGAGAATGGGTTTTCAATAAAAAACATGGCATTGTGAGTATTGGCAAGTGATTAGGAGGAAAAAAAGATAGAAATGCAATTAAGGCTCGGTCTGCTCTGTATAGCAAATGTCTAGGTATCTGTAAGGAAAACCATGTTTTCCTTAGTGTATTGGAATGCACACATTGATGTACATGCCCAATGAAGTTGATAGGAGCCCTTCCACAGACCTCACTGGATAAGTTTCAAGTGGAGGAACATCTCTTGTATATGGTGAAATGTATTTTAGCAAAAAGCTTTTCAGTGTAATAGATGTGTCTGACATTATCAGCCTTTTGGCTGATAAATGACCGTTGCCTTCTGTTGGCCTTCTGGCTAAGGTCATTTTTAATGTCTGATGCACCTTCTCACAGGGGTGGACTCTAGCTAATAGGTTGTTTCCATCTCCAGCTATGGTGTTATGGGGACAGACTGTTAAAGTATTTTGAAAAATTGTCAACAGTTTGAAGCATAGTGAAAAGATCCTTATTCCTCAGATGTTTCAGAGTAAAACATTTTAGCACTTATATAGCACAGCAGCAGATTTTCATTGGTTGATCTCAAAGTACTTTACACATGCAGATAAATATCATCCTTCACTTTGCACTGTCTATATATTGCAGTTTAAACCTGATTTAGATCAGAAGGAAATCCAAGTGCTTGCAGACATATTTCTTTTCTAATGATCTTTTACTAAATGTGCACATTTACATCAAAATGAAACAAAAGAGCCTCTCTTT
The DNA here is from genome assembly GCF_025201925.1 of Gopherus flavomarginatus. Classification (NCBI taxonomy): domain Eukaryota; kingdom Metazoa; phylum Chordata; order Testudines; family Testudinidae; genus Gopherus; species Gopherus flavomarginatus. Next base: position 15,763,254 of record NC_066625.1, on the reverse strand, counting down.
CTCTCTCCCTTCCCCTTCTTCTCCCCCTCTTGCCCACCCCTCAGGGGAGATTTGTCTTCAAGAATGGGCGTATTTATGAAGGGGAGTTTATAAATGATCAAATTGCAGAGTACCCAGCTTTTCAAGTGGATGCAATGAATACGCAGGATCTGAGTGGCATTCGTACACAAAGTCCCTTTGGCACTGGTGAGCAGTTTGAAGCGATGGTGGGGAAAGTAGATAATTTCTAGTCAGATAGTTCACATTTTATAAAAATTACACATTTATTGTGTGAGACTGTTCTGTGTTCACTGAAGAGTCATACACATTTCCCTATGAAGGTTCATTGATAGATAAATGAGGAATTTTAATTACTAATGCAAGGTTTCACTGGAAATTGCAGTTTTAAATCATAATGTGTTCATAAAAGAATTAAAATTTAACACCATAAATGGCAATTGATTTCCTGTTGGTTTAGTTTCTCTAAGTTCCTTTGCGCCAGCCCAGTCAGTGGTGACAGGAAATAGCAAAACTCTTATGCTATCATTCCTCCTATAAAAGTGCTACTTGGCTGGCTGCTCAGTTTAGAAATAGAAAAGTAAGGCTTGTCTGTACTATATGGTCATTTCAGCAGCACAGCTATGGCGCCGTAGCTATGCCACTGTAGCTGTGTCATGTAAATGCTTCCTACAGGGCTGGTAGGGGGTTTTCTGTTGCTATAGTTGTTAATCTACCTCCTCAACTGTCAGTGAAAGCATTCTTCCATTGATTTAGCCGCCGTCTACACCAGAGCTTAGCATAGCTATGGCACTTAGGGTATGTCTACACTACGGGATTATTCCGATTTTACATAAACTGGTTTTTTAAAACAGATTGTATAAAGTCTAGTGCACACGGCCACACTAAGCACATTAATTCGGCCGTGTGCGTCCATGTACCGAGGCTAGCGTCGATTTCCAGAGCGTTGCATTGTGGGTAGCTATCCCATAGTTCCTGCAGTCTCCCCCACCCATTGGAATTCTGGGTTGAGATCACAATGCATGATGGAGCAAAAACAGTGTCGCGGGTGATTCTGGGTAAATGTCGTCACTCAGTACTTCCTCCATGAAAGCAATGGCAGACAATCATTTCGCGTTCTTTTTCTCTGGATTGCCCTGGCAGACACTATAGCATGGTAACCATGGAGCTCGTTTAGCCTTTTTTCACTGTCTCCGTATGTGTACTGGATGCTACTGACAGAGGCAGTACTGCAGTGCTACACAGCAGCATTCAATTGTCTTTGCAAGGTAGCAGAGACAGTTACTAGCCCTACCTATTGCACTGTCTGCTGCTTTGGAAATTGGCGATGACGGTTACCAGTCATATTGTACCATCTGCTGCTGTCATGGGTGCTCCTGGCGGGCCTTGCTGAGGTCGGCCGGGGGCGCATGGACAAAAATGTGAATGACTTCCCAGGTCATTCCCTCTTTTATGTTTTGTCTAAAAATAGAGTCAGTCCTGCCTAGAATATGGGGCAAGTTTACTAGAGAACCAGAGAGCACAGCTGCTCCATGTCAGAGCCCCAGATATCCTGCAGAAATGATGAATTGCAACATCCCCACCTGTTGCTTCCCTCCTCCCACACCCCTCCTTGACTACCGTGGCAGTTATCCCCCCATTTGTGTGATGAAGTAATAAAGAATGCAGGAATAAGAAACACTGACTTTTTAGTGAGATAAAATGAGGGGGAGGCAGCCTCCAGCTGCTATGATATTCCAGGCAGGACATCTCCATTACTCATTAAAGGGAGGGTGGGGGAGAGGAGCATAGCCTCCCGCTGCTACGATAGTCCAGAATCTCCATTAGACATGAAAGGGAGTGGGGGAGAGAGGAGCTCAGCCTCCAGCTGCTATGATGAGGACAATTACCAGCCCTATTGCACCGTCTGCCAGGACTGAATCTCCAGGACACAAAGCTTAAAGAAGGGAATGACCAGGAGTCTTTCCCATTTTTGCCCAGGTGCCCCCGGCCGACCTCACCGAGGCCAGCCAGGAGCACTCACAGGATGATGACGAGGACGGCAGTCAGTCATTTTGTACCGTACCATCTGCCACTGGGGAGGGGAGGGGAGAGGATGCTGCTGTTTAGCGCTGCAGCACCGCGTCTACCAGCAGCATCCAGTAAGCATACGGTGACATTGAAAAGAGGCGAGAAACTATTTTTTTTCCCTTTTCTTTGAAGGGGGAGGGGAGGTAAATTGATGACATAGTCCATGAACCACTGGCAATAATGTTTTTGATCCTTCAGGCACTGGGAGCTCAGCCAAGAACGCAAATGCTTTTTGGAGACTCAGTCCCCCCTCCCTCCCTCCATGAGCGTCCATTTGATTCTTTGGCTTTCCTTTACGGTTGTCACACAGCACTGTCTTGAATCCCTGCTGTGGCCTCTGTCTATCATAACCTGGAGATTTTTTCAAATGCTTTGGCATTTCATCTTCTGGAATGCAGCTCTGATAGAACAGATTTGTCTCCCCATACAGCGATCAGATCCAGTATCTCCCATACGGTCCATGCTGGAGCTCTTTTTGGATTTGGAACTGCATGGCCACCCGTGCTGATCAGCGCTCCATGCTGGGCAAGCAGGAAATGAAATTCAAAAGTTCGTGGGGCTTTTCCTGTCTACCTGGCCAGTGCATCCGAGTTCAGATCGCTTTCCAGAGCGGTCACAATGGTACACTGTGGGATACCGCCTGGAGGCCAATACCGTCGAATTGCGGTCACACTAACCCTAATCCGACTTGGCAATACCAATTTCAGCGCTACTCCCCTCATCGGGGAGGAGTACAGAAATCGGTTTAAAGAGCCCTTTATATCGATATAAAGGGCTTCATTGTGTGGACTAGTGCAGGGTTAATTCAGTTTAACGCTGCTAAATTCGGTTTAAACGCGTAGTGTAGACCAGGCCTTAGAGATGTGAATTTTTCATGTACACCAGAATTTTAAGTGTAGACCAGGCCTAAGGCTCTCACTCTGTTCTGGACCTTGCAATGCCTAGACAGAGAATGATGTAACACACGTGTATAAGATTAGGGGAGAAAAATCCTGAGGTGTGGCCAAACCGGATAGGGCAAAGGTCACTGGTATGTGTGTGCAAAGGTGATTTAAAGCTCATCTTTGCACTGTCCTGATTAGCAGCAGCTGTGTATGTATGGGTCCCTCTCAGACAAATTTGTATTTTTTGAGTCTATGCCTATATTCTCTCAGTGGTATGGGAGTGTAAACAGTGTTTTGTTTGTCATAACATTTTGCAGTTCCCTTTTAGTCGTTTTCTAAAATACGATTTTCTAAACAAAGTTTTTTTTAACAAGGTCAACTTCTTCCACCCACTTTACACCTAGGAAAATAGGTTGTTTAGTTACATATTCCTCTTTACTTCCATGCTTCTTTTTTGCTTCATACCATGGCATTTGGAAGACTCTTTAAAATGAGTGAGTTCTCATCCAAGCCACATCCTTAATGCATCTAGATGCACTTGGAAACACTGCCATATGGAAATTTAACAAGATATGATGTTAACATGTTTTGTTGCACTTATGGAAAGTGGATGTGGGTCTTTAATATGTATTCTATTAAGATAATGCTAAACAATTAAATTTTACCAACTGGGGGTACTATTCTTCTCTTCTGTAAATCAGTGGACCTTGGAACAAGATAATTGAGGATATTATTTTATCTTTGTACATATTTTATTTTCATTTTATTATCCAAAGATAATTTGTTACTTTTGTTACTTGGTAGAAACCATAAGAATAATTGATGGCCCAGGAAATACCTCTGTGTTGGGATCAAACATTGAACTAGACATATCTTCATTGCTGAACTTGTTTCCGGAGAAAGACAGACAGGAAGAAATGAAACAGGTAAGAGCCTGCACACAGCTGACGACGTTTTTCAGTTTTGTTGCTGATATGTTTCACATTATTTACTTTATTTTATTTGTGTGTTCTAATACAAGTCTTTGTATTAAGCTATGATCTGAAAGTCTGAAAGCAATAAAAAACAGAAGCAAATGGACAGAGCAATACCAAAAGGGTGATGTTCTGTGTGTTGAGTGTGCCATAAAAAGCAATTTAAACAGGTCACATTAACTTTACTGAAAAGGCATTCAGTATCCCCCTCCAGGACATGGGAGAGGTTAGGTTGGGGCCTTTGGTACCATTATGGAATGTTACCACAAAGGAGCATAAAACTCCACACAGTCAGCCAAGTTATGTCAGATTGACAAATTTGAAGATAGAATTCTTGTCTAGGGACTGTCTTTTATTCTGTGTTTGTACAGTGGGACTCTGGTCCTTAATTGGGGCTTCTGTAATATATACAAATAACACACAGTCCTTTATCCACAAAACTGGTGCAGTTCAGGCAACAGCAGGGCAGGTTTCCCCACCATTCCCTGACAGGGTCTCTTGTCCCTGACCTGTGGGGGTGAGAGGCTAGTTCATGCTCCATGCCTACCTAGTCTGTAGTCTTTATGGTGCAATTGCCAGAGAGGTTACCAGATAGTGAGGCAGCAGTTGTAGGTTTTGGGATGTGGATACTTTTTCCACTAGGAAATGGACTGAGAGGATCAAATTCCTTTCTCATAGGACAGCAAAGGACAATCTTTTGTTAACAACTTCTGGCAGTACTGTCCCTGGCTGGCTTTAGTAAATACATCAGCTGAGGTTAGTACTTGTCATGAGATTAAAACTAAGGCATGCCTTTTACTGTTTTGTGTAGGTAGAATATGCGGTATTGAGACATATTACAGAACTGAGAAGAATCTACAGTTTTTACAGCAGCTTAGGCTGTGATCAGTCTCTTGACAACACCTTCCTGATGACTAAGCTCCAGTTCTGGAGATTTCTAAAGGATTGCAGGTTTCATCATTATAATGTAACCCTTGCTGATATGGACAGGATACTGAATGGTTTGTATGACTGTAGATTGACTATCAGAAGCCTATAATGGTTAGAGTTGGGGACGAGGGAGTCTGAGAATTGGGTTCTATAGTCAACATTGTGACTGACTTGTTCCATGCCTATGAGCAATTTATCTGTTATCTGTGAAATGGGCATAAGAAGATTCACTCATGTACTTTGGGATCCTCAGGCAAAAATAAGCAAAAAATAATAACACTCATCAAAAATGTTTAAGTGTTATTTTAAAAATCATACTTCTGTCTGAATTATATTCCTTATTATTGTTACAAGTAACACTTAAGATGACTTTAACTGAAAGAGATTAAAGAGGAAAGAGGTTTTTTTTTCCAGTTTGTTTACTTCGTGTGTTCAACACCAATTTGTGTATAGTATGTGTCACTGTTCTCCTGCATAGCCAGTTAATCAGTCAGCTTCACCTGTTGCTGTGGTGAGTCTTCATGACAAGTTGCAGAGGCACAACCTGATCCTTGCTACACAAGGGGTTAGCTCTAGCTTTGCTTTCCCTGCCCTATGCTTGTGTGCCTAGGGGAAGAGCTCTAAGAAGGGTTCCTGAAAAGGCAGAAGTCAATGGAGCTTTGCCTTGCCAGGTCCTGAGTGATTTGCCCAAGACTATAGGGGCATTTTGAATTCTCCCCTACCCTCATGACCCAGGTAGGTGATGCCCTCTTGGCTTGCTGACTTGGAAGTAGTGCTACCTCTAGTCTGTTTCTTCTGTGAATATTCGATCAATGTGCGAGATCATAGGAAGATGAGAGAGGCCTATTGGCAGATGTAGTGATAAGCTTTTTGTTATTTGTAGGTCAGACTGCTTCAGTTAGTATTGATAATGGAGATTCTTTTCTATCTTTTTGTTTTAGAAGATAAAGTAACACCTGAGGAGGTGCATTCTCCATATGAAACTTTACTGCTAAGAACATTTTTGACTTACCTTATTCATCTAGCAGTCCATATCTATCACAAAGAGCACAAGTAAGTGCTTTTACTTACTTTTAGTGAGAGTTCCCCAAGTTTCAGTGTTTGACTATTATATAATTACAGTAACTCCTCACTTAACGTTGTTGTTATGTTCCTGAAAAATGCAACTTTAAATGAAACGATGTTAAACTAATCCAATTGTCCCATAACATTTAATGTAAATGCGTTGGGTTAGGTTCCAAGGAAATGTTTTGGGGGCAGACAAAAGGCATTATACTGTATGCTGTACAGTACTGTACTGTGGTTGGGAAGTGCCCCTGGCTTACCCCACACAGGCACAGCCCGCTGCAGGCAAGCACACTAGGAAGCACCTTTGCAGAAGCAGCGGCAGCTTCCCCAGAGAACAGGCTCGGATTTTGCTGGGAATGCTCCAGGCCCACTTCTTCCCACCCCCACTCTACTTCCTCTTGGAGCACGCCACAACCCTCCTGCCCCCCTCCAAAAAAATAAAATGAAGTCCTAAGTGCTGCCAAACAGCTGTTGGAAGTTACTGTACTAGATGGTAGCCAGTCTCAGAATAAGCATGATCAATCTTATTCTTCCTCTGCCCCCTCTCCTTTTTCTGACCTTTCTTCTGCTCCTTCTTTCTCTCTCTCCTTCCTCTGCTAATGCCCTGCCCACAGCTTCCTGGATGAGTGGTTGGATTCAGATCTCAGGAGAAAGTTCTCTCTTCCTCTTTCTGACTTTTTTTTTTAAACTAATATTGAATTATTTAGGGAATGTACATGGCATGCATACATCAGTTTCAGTTGAATAGTGGAGTCTGTCCTTTTGATTTGGCTTCAGTCTGTGGCACTGCCATGCAACCCTCCCCTCAAAAAATAAAATAAAATAAATTCCCAGCTTGCCTTAAAATTCTTACTCCCAAGCGTGGGGAGCACAGGCTTCATACAGATATAGTGTAAGTTCCAGAATGTCATTGACATATGAGTGCCTTTGGCTGGTCAGTAATACTTTATAATGAGTAATTATATAAAATTTGACTTGTATTGCGTTATATCAAATATAGTAGATAATCTGTTCAGAGGAAGGGAGGAAAAAGAAAATAATGACTTTCAGTTGGACTTGTGCTCCTGAGATACTTATTGAAAATCCCATCCAATATGCCTATAAATTGTGTAAAATACATCCGTTGCTTTGGGCTTCAGGAAAATAAATAAATCTTCTGGAGCTTCACAATGTGACAATATTGCAAATAGTCCTTTGGGATAGAACATAGTTCACGGAAAAATTTGTCAAGTTAAAATCCACAGTATAACTTTTACAGGATAAATATCCAGTGTTGCACTTGTGAATCAAACAATGATCGATAATACCTGCTGTGCAGAAAAGGAAGATGTAATATAAACTTTTGTTTTAACCATAGAGATAAAGGTCCATATCTGTTTAAGTGTTTCTCAGAAATGATGATGAAGAACATTTTTCCCAATGCCTGTCATATACAAGGTAAGTAATGCAACACTTTTCTGTGCTAAGCAGAATCAGTTGCTGTTAGTAGTTATTAAACAAGTTTTATTTGAACTTACATATTTTCCCACTTCACTTCTACAGGCATTTTATTTTGTGAACAACAACAAACTATCTGTGCAATTAATTACATTGATAAATGCTGGGAGATATACAGGGCTTATTGTAGACCAAGCACCATACCTCCTTATGAACCCACAATGAAAATGAGACACTTCCTCTGGATGTTGAAAGTAACAATCTTGTATACTTTGATTTGTGTGTCTAGGTACTAATTTATTTGTCTAGTTCACAGTGACATTTTAAAACTCTTTTCACTAAGGGCCTGCTATTGAAAACACTTAAGAACTTGAGTAACTGTATTCACATAAGTTATCTTATTGGCCTCAAAGATATGGTTCACAAGAATAAAGTTGCTCACATGCTTAACTGTATGGAGGATCCAATTCTAAATTCTTTGATTCCTCTATGCCTTAGACTTATTTTGAGTATTTAATGTTTTTATTCAATTTAAATATTTTCACTAATGCTTTTTTAAAGGTAGATACTAATTGTTACTGATTAAAAATTAATGTCTGCAGAAGTCCAAGGCTGACAGATTCAGAAATAAAATAACATTAAATAAACAATATTTTTAAATGCTGTATTTATGTAATTTGAAGTATGGCAAAGTATTGTGGATACAGAATTATTTCCCAGAGCCCCTGAAATTTAGGGCCTGATCCAAATCACATTGAAGTTCTCCCATTGATATCAGTAGGTTTTGGGTCAGGCCCTTAATGATTAAAAATCAAGCCTGCTTACACCTCTGGAAATCAGCTGCCTGTTTGCAAGACTCCTCTGCATTCCTATGGGAAACACTTACTGATTTACCTCTTCTTTTATGCAGAGTGGAATTAAAAAAAATAAAACTGGCAGACAGAGAAATGGGTAACTGTTGGGTGTATCTAAGTCAGCAGGGTCCAGGGGGATAGTTAATTGATGAACTTTCCTGAACTTTGGGTTTAACATATGATATAAGTGAATACTAGCTCTGTTGAATTCAATGGCAAAACTCCTATTGACTTCAGTGACGCCCTGATTTTATCCTATATAGCATGAATTATTCTGAGAGACACCAATCCTACTTCCACTAAAATCAAGGGGAATTTTGACATTGACTTCAAAGGGAGCCAGATCAGGTCCATATTTATAAATTCTCAAGTACTAGTAACTTTTGATCTTTTTGACATACAGGATTTAAATATGCTAAGCAAACAATTAACTGCTACAAAAATTGTGGAAATACTGGTAAAGGACAATCCTTTTGTACGCGATGGAGATGACAGCAACTTACAGCATGAGGTATGTAAGGAAAAAGTACATAACAGTTCATGATGCAAATCGTCAGCAGGGTAATTGCTACCGAATCAATTACAATTATTTTTAGAAGATGTCAGCAAGTAGAATTGTACCATCATACCTTCCAGAAAAGAAGAAAATTAGTGTTGTTTATATTCAAGAAATGGAGCTGACCATTAAGCGTCCCATCTTGATATTCCTTTGTTCATCATATATCATCTGGGTTATTTTATCCCACATACTTCTCATTGTTACATGGTTTGCTCATTATCATGCCTTTCCCACTGCTGGACAGTTAACTGCAAATGTGTTCTCCATGCCCTGTGCTGCACACTGGATGTCTGGGATATGTTCTGAGAGTGCAACAGTGCATAGTTGTGCAGGACTCTTTACACCACTTATTTTCCATGGGGGAATGGCACCGGAGTGCACAGATGGAATGGTTGCACTGGGAGATCTCTGCACTTCTTGCTACTTAGGAGCCTTTAGACTGTATCATCAGCTGAGTGGTGAGATCGTCAATCATGCAGATCTGCTGGCCCAGGAACCCTGAACATGGGGTGTGAGCAGCAGTGCCTGCACTTCCAGCCTGCAAGGCAGGAGCAGTGGCTGTGGAGGAACTTTATTGCAGTCTCTCAGCCAGCCTGCAGGTTGAGACTTTCATCCCCCCAGTCCCTGTAGAAATCTTTTTGCACTCAAGCGTTATGCAGGGTGAGTGAATTTCACCCCTAAGGAATTAGTTTTCACCCAACTGCAGTCTACTGCAATCTACATTATTGAATTTGTTATAAATACCTGTTTGTGGTAGCTTGGAGGGACGTAGTTTGTTTTTGTTATTAAATGCCCTTTACTGTAGACACTAGGCACAACGCATACAACAAAACACTGTCCATTCCAGACAAGAATATAACCATTCCCTTGTCCACCAGATAGAGAAATATCCCTGAGCATTAACACCAAGTGTAGCAAAAACTTAGCCAGGAGGATGATGCAGTACTGTATTATCATTCAATTGTATGCAATGTGAAATACTGTATATTACCTGCTAATGTCATAATAGCATATAGTAATGTAATAGGACCCTGGTTCTGATCAGTTTTCCACAGAGAAGAAGGGTCATGATCATTATTGATTATTAGGCCCTGATTCGGTAAGCTCTTTAAGCATTGTGCACATGAACAGTCCAATTTAAGGGTATGTCTACACTACAAAATTAGGTCGAATTTATAGAAGACAAAATTTTAGAAATCAATTTTATATAGTCGATTGTGTGTGTCCCCACTTAAGACCATTAAATCAGCAGAGTGTGTCCATAGTACCGAGGCTAGCGTCGACTTTTGGAGCATTGCACTGTGGTTAGCTATCCCACAGTTCCCGCAGTCTCCACCGCCCACTGGAATTCTGGGTTGAGCTTCCAATGCCTGATAGGGCAAAAATGTTGCAGGTGGTTCTGGGTAAATGTCGTCAGGCTCCCCTCCCCCACCCCCCGGTGAAAGCAACGGCAACAAATCGTTTCTCGCCTTTTTTCCTGGGTTACCCGTGCAGACAACATACCACAGCAAGCGTGGAGCCCGCTCAGCTCACTGTCACCGTACGTCTCCTGGGTGCTGCTGGCAGACACGGTACTGCAGCGCTACACAGCAGCAGCTCATTGCCTTTTGGCAGCAGACAGAGTATTACGAATGGTAGCCGTCAGCGTCATCCCCTGGTGCTCTTTTAGCTGACCTCGGTGAGGTCGGTCGGGGGCACCTGGACATAAATGGAAGACGACGATGGCCAACAGTTGTACTGCACCGTCTTCTGGCGAGCACCCAGGAGACGACGGTGGCCAGCAGTTGTACTGCACTATCTGCTGCCAGCCTAAGATGTATAAGAGAGATGGAGTGGATCAAAACAATAAAGAGACCAGATTTGTTTTGTATTCATTTGCTCCCCCTGCCTCCCTCCCTCTGTGAATAGTGCAGGGAAGGATAGATCAGTGGTTTAAGCATTGGCCTACTAAACCCAGGGTTTTGAGTTCAATCCTTGAGGGGGCCATTCTGTATGACGACCCTGTAAGCCATGTCGTCAGTCGCCCCTCCCTCCATCAGAGCAACAGCAGACAATCGTTTTGTGACTTTTTTTAGCACAGACACCATAGCATAGCAAGCATGGAGCCCGCTCAGATCACCGCCGCAATTATGAGCACTGTAAACAGCACGCACATTATCGGTAGAAGACTGCATTTTGCCTCTTACTGAGGTATGCTGGTTTGATGTGAGAGATCTTTCACACAGGGCCAGGCAACAGAATTTGACTTGCAGGCAGCCATGGTAAGAAGCAGTCTTTTGGCTTCTTTAACCTTCGTAACCGTTTGCGCCTCTGGCTTTTTGGTAGGCATGCCTCAGCTCCTTAAGTTTCATGCGGCACTGCTGCGGGTCCCTGTTATAGCCTCTGTCCTTCACACCCTTTGAGATTTTTTTCAAATGTTTGGGCATTTAGTCTTTTTGAATGGAGTTCTGATAGCATTGCTTCGTCTCCCCATACAGTGATCAGATCCCGTACATCCCATTCGGTCCATGCTGGGGCTCTTTTGCGATTCTGGGACTCCATCATGGTCACCTCTGCTGATGAGATCTGCACTCACCTGCAGATCACCACGCTGGCCAAACAAGAACTGAAATTCAAAAGTTCGCGGGCCTTTTCCTATCTACCTGGCCAGTGCATCTGAGTTGAGAGTGCTGACCAGAGCGGTCACAATGGAGCACTGTGGGATAGCTGCTGGAGGCCAGTACTGTCAAATTGCGTCCCCACTACCCCAAATTCAACCCGGCAAGGTCGATTTCAGTGCTAATCTTCTCGTCGGGAGGAATACAGAAATGGATTTTAACAGTCCTTTAAATTGAAAATAATGACTTCGTTGTGTGAACGGGTGCAGGGTTAAATCGATCTAATGCTGCTAAATTCGACCTAAACTCGTAGTGTTGTAGACCAGGGCTAAGTCAATGGGACTGCTTATGTGCTTAAAATTAAACATTTGCTCAAATGCTTTGCTGGATCAGATGCTTAGTCCTCAAATATGAGATTCTACAGAGATGAAGTAATTATTTATTATTATTATTATTTTACTCTAGTTGGTTTTTCTTGAATTCTTTGAAGCTCTCCTTGATTGCGCCCTGTTATATGTTACCAATGATATGATTAAGCAGCAAGTAGATCTTGTAAATCAAGAAGGAAATGGTTATAGAACTGAAGATTACACAGAAGGGGCACGCCATATTCTGCAGCACCCAGAATACTCATTTCAGGTACTAATGATGTTTCACTTCCTATGCTATGTTATAATTTAATATTTATATTACAGTACCCATCTAGAGGTCTCATTAATGGACCAAGTAGTTCTGGGTTCCATGCAAACATGTATGAATTAGATCCCTCTATTCCATGCAAACATATAGTCCCTGCCCCAGGGAGGTTACAGTTCAAGAAAATAAGTGACATACTGGGAGGAAAGGGGATCCAAGCAAATGTATAAAATTTTTATATACACTTACACTTTTTTCCTGATAAATTCTGCATATATAAAGTATGTGCAGCCCATCTGCCCCTTAATCCACTATTAATTGGCTGATTTCCTATAAGCATTTTGGCAGAGGAAAGTGGCTTTTCAGATGAGTTCAGAGAGGTCATAATTGGAAGCATGGAAAAAGGCACAGATATTTATGTGGGAAGCTGACAAATGGGTGGACATTTTGAAGAGTGAAGTTCACATAAGAGACAAGTGCTTATCTTCCGTAAAGTGCAGCTCTGTCCTACAAAAAGTGACCCTGTAAAAGTGGCAATGTAGATTCTATTTTCAATTAGTCTCACTGTTTCACAGACAGCTAGATAGTTTTTTTTTAAAAAAACAGTTAAAGATTCTACAGATCAAATGATGCTTTCAGTGACACCTGTGCAAAAATACTGACAGCAGTGGAGATGGCCTGGGGTAGCTGGTCATAATTTGTAGAGGGCATAATTTGCTCTGTAGAATCTTTTGTTACTAGCAATGATGCACAATACAGAAGGAACCCAGCTTGATTCTCAGAGCCTATGCTGAAGTTGCAATGCTGTCAGTTAGAAAAAAAAACTTTACTTGCAAAGTGAGCAATTTCTACCTGGAATTTAGTGAGACACAATGAACATGGAATCCACAATAACATTTTTAGAGAGCGTTATGAAAAATTACTTCACCAGAACAGGGTTCCATCGTAGGTGCTGGAACTACGGGTGCTGGGGGGGCTGCCACACCCCCTGGCTTGAAGTGGATTCCATTATATACAGGGTTTACAGTTTGGTTCAATGGCTCTCAACACCCTCACTATACAAATTGTTCCAGCACCTCTGGGTTCCACTGTGTATAGTACCCAAACACAATAGCTACATTAGGCGCACAGAATGCTTATTGCTTCCATTAGCCATCTTGATGCTTTGTTGGCATAGTTATTTCTAGCTTCAGAGGGTGTAAACCATTTGCTCTTGTAATTGCATGCTTGAGTTTGATTTCTAACATGATAAAGTTACAATACCATTTTCAAAACTGTACTGGATTATGCTGAAAACACCATCTCTTTTGTGTTTATTTTATATTAGTCCATTCATAGCAGAAGTATGACCAGTGCTGAGGTAAGCCACGAACCCTCTGAGACAAATCACTACTACATTACTACAAGGTCTTCAAGCAAGCTAGCACAGTCACCTGATGATAGAATAAAAAAACCTGAGGTTGGTAAAACAGGTGCTCTGAAAAGGAAAGTGAAAGGACCGTCATTTTTCCTTTTTCACACAGGGGGCAGACAGGCATGACTTTTTTTTTTTTTTTTTTTTTTTTTTTTAAGTTTTAAGTCATTTGAGATCTAAAATACATTTGAAGAAAATCTGGCCCCATTGAAGTCAAAGTGAGTTTGCCCTTTAATGGGGCCAGGATTTCATCTGCTGTTAATAGACTATATGTGTGTGCCTGCATGCATGTGTAGATCTAAAATAGATATATTTTGTTTAACAAATGTAAATGCTTGCTTCTATTACTACCTCCAAAGACCTGTGTTTAAAATACTGTCTCCTCTAGGGCAGTTGATGACATAATTAATAACTAAAGCAGGAAGAAAGCATTGAAGAGTTAAATTATAGATAAACCTTCATGGGGCACAGAAGTTATAGCTGGGACTAGTGGGCACTGGGGAGCCAAGCTTTAGATTCAGTTGCACGCAGGGAGCTGGGAACTGGTCAAAGAGACTTGGAGGCATCAAGTAAGATCACCCCAATTTTAATCTGTTGGTATTTCTGATAGCACATACTACATTTTCAATGTTTAATTTCTGAAAATGGGAGCTTCTTACTTACCACATCTGTTTTCTGTGTATATTTTGAGTCTCAGCTGCTTATTTAATGATTTAAAAATAAGCTTTTACTATTCTTTCCTCCTGTTAACGCTACGGAGTTAATGAAGGTGCACAAGCAGGAGTATATTCATTCTCTCAAAGAAGGAATTCCAAAACTACGTTCTTAAATGGCAGGGTCAAATTCTGCCCCCAGAAAACCTCTGCAACTCTGTTGCTATTGCACAAAGCTGTGCCTCCAATGCAGTTGCGCTGCTGTAACTGTGGGCAGAAGTTGGCTTGTAGAATTTTTATTACTGTTAATATAAAGATGTATGAATGAGTTTTAGTAATAATAGTACCCCCTCCATATTATGAGGTGGAAAAAATTCCATTTGACTCTCAGATCCTAGGATATGTTTGGCATTTAGTAAGCAGCTCTGGCATTTAGTGAGCAGACTAAACTTCGAGAGTCACAGAGAGACAATAGAGGTGGAACTCCTCATTGCTATTTTACAGTTGCTTGTCAGAGGGAAAGACAATAATATAAGGCTGCAAGACAAAGAAGCTACATGATATGAAATTTGGAAGGAGGAAGATCATATTTTCTCTCTATTTTTCTTCACGTCCTCCATTAATCTCTCTCTTTCTTTAGCTGCGCTTGTAAAGAGTTTTTGGAGACAGCAGTTTCTTCTACTAAGTAATATAATCAGTAGAGGAGTTTCATTACTTTACTTCAACAGGTCAGGACAACTAATGGTATCAAACAGTTACCTCAGAAAGACGTGTAAGGACAGGACCTCTATTTTCAACAAGGCTCTAAGGAACATGGCAGCCATCTTCTGTGAGCCTGTAGTTCAGATGATCCAGCTAAAAAGCTTATTAAAAAGCTACTGTAGATGGCTGCTTTGGTAGGTAGCATGGTCTAGTGCACTGAGGACAGAGCTGGAAATCAGGTACTTCTGTGGGCTAGTCATAACTCTGCCACTGTTTTACTGTGTGGCTTTGGACAAGTCACTTAAGCTCTGATCTGGCAATTGGCTCAGCACAGGCACACCCCCGCAATTTAAGCGGGACTCCTATGGCCACTGGAGTGTGCCCACATGGAGCCAATTTCAGGATTGGGGCCTTAATCCCTGTGTCTGTTTCCCGCTCTGTAAAACAGATATAATCCTATTTCCTTGCAAGATATTACAGGGATATGGTTAGGTTTGATTTAGCTAATATTTGTTCAAGAATTTGAAAATGTAAAATACTACATGTATAGTTCCAAGTATTATTAAATATTGACTACAGCAGGCAAGGTTGCAGAATTGGCTGTATTGGGGGCTTCCTGTGTCTTAATGTAGTAGGTGCTGCTATTCCAAATGTGGATGGAAACACGTGCGAGAAAAATGTAGAAATTCAAAGATTATATTTGTGATTTCTGTTTTCATTCCAACACAAGCTTATATCCAAGGACTCTGCAGTAGAATACAGAAGTTCCAGACAGACTTTTAAATCTGCTGAAAAAGAGAGAGGTGAGTACTACAGAATAGCTGTTAGCATCTATTACCGGGGGAAAGAGAATATTCCTCTCACAGGACCCCCCGCCCCCAAGTTAATTAAAAATGTATCTTAGACTTTGTATAGTGGGGTGTATTTTATTATGGAGTGAAGGCTGCATTCAGTTTTACATTTAAAGCAGGGTTTAAATTCTTTAATCTAACATGTAATTTCACATATATGTACCATTTCGATCAGGAGGACAAGCTTTCCTTTTCAAACTACATTCAGTTGTGGTTTTAGAATCCTATCCCTCCTTAATGAACCTTTTAGAAGTGGGGTGCTGAGTCTTCATTTATTCACTCTAATTTAAGGTTTCACATGCCAGTAATACATTTTAATGTTTTTAGAAGATCTCTTTCAATAAGTCTATAATACATAACTAAACTGTTGTATGTAAAGTAAATAAAGTTTTTTAAATTAAAATGCAGAGCCCCCCGGACTGGTGGTCAGGACCCGGGCAGTGTGAGTGCTACTGAAAATCAGTTCATGTGCCGCCTTCGGCATATGTGCTGCAGATTGCCTGTCCCTGGTCTAATGTTTCTTTCAGATTCCCTAGAGGCTGCTCGTTCCCCACACTAGCTAATTCTGCACCAACTCAATGTGCCTTTGTCTAGACCAAATGACCACACTTACTGTTTTCATATTCACCCTAGAAGCCATGGTAGAACATGCTTCTGTCATAGGCTGCCGGGCACCAAAGGAAGGAGCTGGAACAGGTGAGAGGGAGGCTTGCTGAGGGCAGCATGGGAGGAGGGGGGCAGGTGCTGGTGGATTGCTGGGAAAGTTTTCCCAGGTCTTCTGCTGGTCAATGGCTTGTCTGGAGAGTTGATCTAGGGAGAGAGATCACCGAAGGGAACAGGGCGTGGAGCCAGGTACAGCCAGGTGCCAGGGCAAATGCACAGAGTGTGCAGGAGGAGGAGGAGGCAAGTGGAGGTGGGGCTGAGGAGCATTTCTGTGCTGCAGGGAAACACTAACATTTCTCTGTCTTCTCCACCAGAGGGACTTGGAATGGAATCCCATGGAGTCCTGATGATGTGAGCCAGGCACAGTGGGTGACAGTGGGTACTCTTCCTGCAGAGCTAGCAAGTCCCTGGCTCCTCACGCACCAGCCAGTCCATGAACTAGGTAGTGCTCGTGGGCTGCAGCTTGAGCTGTCTGAGGAGCCTGAGAATCGTTAGCTTCTGGAGGTTAAAATGCCCCTCCACTGCTTGCTATGGTTCACAGCATGAGGCATTTCCACCCCTGCCCCACCTCACTCCAGCAAGCCAATAGAGATCATCTTTGGTGCCTGGAGGTGCTGCTCTTTCCCCTTAGCCCTGCCAGCACTCTTGAATTCCCCTCCCTCCCTGATTTTTCTTACCCAACACACTTTTACCATTTTTTTCTACCAAAACACTAAAAATCCAGGAAATAGGCAGTTAATGGCACCATTAACATCTAGACCAGGCTAGACATATCTTAACCAGCAAGCTGAACTGATATGTTCCCCCACCCTTTCGCTTGCAACAAATAGCCACCTGTACTGCACACGTCCTCTGAATCATGCTTGCATGCATGCCCTTAACTCAAGACTTCAGCATTTTTCTGTATTGATCAAATATATTTATCTGGTTAGGGTCAGAGTTAAGATTTTCAGTGTGCCTGAGGGATGGATGTGTGCATCGTGCGTGGTTGTCTGAAGGGCAAGAGAACATATTATGGAAGTGACAAGTCCAAGTCTGTTTGATGATGGGGTGGTAAGCTCTATGAACAAAGGGCTGGTCTGAATGATAACATTGGTTTACCTGGCGGTTTCCTTGACTTTTAGGGATTGTGTTGGTAGGAAATTCACTAGAGCAATGTTAATGTTGCATGAATTTGTCTGTCCATCAAAAACCACATAGATCCCTAATATAAACAGGACTTGGTTTACTCTACAGTTTACATCACCAGCTGACCTCCTGGAATGAGTAGTAGTAAGGCCTTTTGCAAGAGCACATCTGGATACTTTCCAAGAGTTTGTTCCAATACTACAGCTGAATGTCCTCAAAGTGTTTCCTGAGTCTGAGACTGCCTTCTGTACTACTCTGTTGTCAGTTCAGCTTTTGAGCATCACAAAGCTAAAGCTTGTGTTCATGAATTATATTGTAAGGTTCATGCTTAAAGATAAAATAGCATAGTAAAATAATATACTTGTCAAGCTAAAAAAAAGATTTTTTCACTTTCCCTTCTCTGTCCCAGCCACTTTGAGATGAAAACAGAAGTGTAAAACCAGTCCAGTTGTTTTCTGAGGGAAATGAGCTTTTTTCCAGTGGAAAATTCTGTGCGAACTCCAGCATTAGCTGGACTGATAGGTGGCAGTTTATATTTACCTAATATAGAGACATAAAAGGTTCTTAAAGTGTTTATTAGTACTTATTAGTATGTGTGATGCTTCTTGGGGCACCCAGGGCTGAGTGTCATCTTGTTATCAGCTGCCTCCAGTGTGAGGGAATCTTGCCTGTACTAACTGGGTGTTAGCTCCTAAGGGCATGTCTACACTTACCACCGGAGCGATCAGTCCAGCGGGGGTTGATTTATCACGTCTAGTGAAGATGCGATAAATCGACCGCCGAGCACTCTCCTGTAAACTCTGGTACTCCACCGGAACGAGAAGCGTAGGTGGAGTCAACGGGGGAGTTGCAGCAGTTGACCTACCGCAGTAAGTAGATTTAAGTACGTCGAAATTGTGTAACTTCGATGGATTCTCTCCTCCTCTTCCCCCTCTCCCCCCAGTGTAGACCAGGCCTAAGACAACCAGCCTGTCAGCCACTCAAGCCGTCTTCTGTGGACTACACCAGCCCTTTCTTTGCCTTGCAGGTTGACAACAGATGCACCCCAGTCCCTGAGTCCGTTCACTCTGTCCCCCTGTGGTATCCAGTCCCTAAACGATCACTGGATACCCACAGAAATCCCAGATCCTCTGTTCCCAAAGGAGCAGTGTTCCACCGTTTACTAGTTTTACCCAAGATTACCATTCCTGTATTACATAAATCACTTGTGTTCAGTTATAAAACAAAAGGGAATTGATTTAAAAAAAATAGAGATTCAAATAAAAATCAGTGTGAGAGATGGGAACAAATGGTTACAAATAAAGCATAATACCAGTTTTAGAGACTAAACTGAACTCATATGGCATTCCCCATCTCCTACAAGATAACCTACCCCAAGTTCTTTCCCCATCGTTTTCAAGCAGTTTGGTTGAAATCCCTTCTCACAAGATGAAATGTGCTGGCAGTGTGTCCTCACAGACTGAAGGAATGCCAGGCTCTTTCTGCACCCTTCCCTCCCCCAAATATACCAGAACAGACCTTTGATGTTCATCTCCAAATAGAGTCCCCCTACCTCCCTCTCCTGTTTTGCCTCTTCCTCTTAATTTCTCTCTCAAGTCTCAGCTAGCTCTTCATTAGCATTTAACATAGATTGTTAATAGACTCCTATTGTACAATAGTCCACCCTCGAGATAAATGTCTCCCACCGTCCATCTGGAGAAGTTTGTCTGAAGACATGCTGCCTTTGAGTGATCTGCTTTTAACTACAGATCTAGAGAACATTTTTAGTATATACACAACTCACATATTTTCTATTACATAGATCTTGCAGTAGTTATGATGACCACTGTGACACAGGCTTCCATTAAAGACCTTGTGTTGACAGGCTTTTGGTGAATCCAGGGGATCTCTGTACCCCTTTGTATCCTAGTGCCCTCTGCCAGTTGGCAGCACAGGTTCTTGGGTCACTGTATGTAATTTTATTTTCTTCCCTTGCAGTTCCAAATGTCGCATTCTCCTCAAACACGGTGTACCGGCTGTCTCCTGATGACAAAGATGAAATGTTGGTTCAGTCTTGGACAGATTTGGATGCAGAACAAGGCCAAGTGCTCAGCAACCCCATGAAAGGATTTGCAGGTAAAGTAGATTTGAAGATCTGGTACCAATGAAAAAAAAATGTAATTGAATAGCTCCTAATCCTTTAGGTTGTTGTCACAAGAGGGCAGTAAAAGAACATCCAACACAAGAGAGTGAGTTTCACTGTTAAACACCTTATTTCATTTTTTTTTTTTTTAAGATTCTCTTCCCATGTTTGTTTCCACAATTAAAAAATCCTAGTTTTTATTTTAAAGAAGAGTACTCTAAACTTACGTTTCAATTCTCACTGAATGCACATATTTACAGGTGTAGGACTGTTCCATCGTCGTTGACTAGAGAAAGAAAATCCATATAACAAACCAGAGGACATTTTTGTTGGTTCTCAGGGTACCCAGGACTGAGAGTCACCCCCTGCCTCTAGCAAAAGGGTGTCTTTCTTGTGGTAGTTGGCTGTCAGCTCCCTGACACCACCAGCCCTTCACACACTCTCCTCTGGGCTAAGTTCACCTTGCAGGTTAAAAATAAGTGCACCCTAAACCTTGAGTCCCTTTTGAATTATTACCCCTGTATTATCCAGCCCCTGACACTGGCTACCCACAGAAATAACAGATCTTCCGCACCCAAAGGTGCAGGGTTGTTCACCAGTTTTACTTTAAGCCACCCCTCCTGTAAACTGCATAGCACTTGTGAGCACATATAATAAAATAGAAGGCAGCTTATTTGAGAGAGAAGAAATATTTAACTAGAAACAAGAGTGTGGTGAAAACAAGTGTTTACAATACAAAAGAATCATAAAACGCTAGCCTGGGTCTACATGTATCGATAGTTACTTTTCCTAGCTGATAAAGTAGATTTTCCCCAAAAAGTTCAGTCTTCTGCAGAGGTGGCTGATTTCACAGGAATGAGGACCCAAACATTCATGAAAACAGCCTTGCTCCCCAGATGTTTCTTCAGTGTTGGATCCAGAATAGTTCTCCCTCTCTGTGTTATACTGAAAACAGACTTTTGTTTCTATTCAAGGTCTGGGCCAAGCTCTGTCTGTTGTAATGTTCCTTTATCACCTCCAACAGGTTTTGATTGTTTGGTGGTGCTGCTAATGATTTTCCACTGATAGTTGTAGGAGGGAGTAAGGGTAGTGAATTGAACCTTTCATTACCTTGCCAGCTGATTAAGGAACAGTGACAACTCTCTCTTGCTTGAATGCACCATCACCGAGGGCAAGTCTACACTTAAAACACTATATCAGCTCAGCTTTGCCGCTATAGTGCTTAAGGGTATGTCTACACTGGAAACTTCAAAGCGCTGTTGCGGGAATGCTCCACGAGGGGAGTAGCTCCAAGTGCTCGGAGCCCATCTACACTAGCACTTCAAAGCGCTCAGACTTGCAAATTTTTCACCCCCTGAGCCAGAAAATTAGAGCGCTATAAAACGTAAGTGTAGACAAGCCCTTACTGAAGACACTCCTACACTGACAGGAGATGTGAGAGGTGATAGCTATATTGACGGGACAAGCTCTCCTGTCGACATAGCGCTGTCTACATTGGAGGTTAGGCTGGTATAACTATGTTGCTCAGGGATGTGGATTATTCACATCCCTGAATAACATAGTTATACAGGTCTGTCGCATCTTAGGCGGGGGTTCGGTTCCGCGGTTATCGCGTAAAGCGAAAACCGCATATAGTCAAAACCTCAAGCCCTTTAAATCCCGCCCACAGCTCCGGCGGCAGGGCCGAGGGGGGGAGGGCATTTAAAGGGCCGGTGGAGCCCTTTAAATGCCCCCCGGTCCTGCCACCGGAGCTGCGGGCGGGATTTAAAGGGCTCTCCCCCCCCGGCTGCCGGAGCTGCAGGCGGGATTTAAAGGGCTCCTCCGGGCTTCCCGCCACGGCGGGGAGCCCAGTGGAGCCCTTTAAATGCCACCCCGGCCCAGCTGCCAAAGCTGCAGGCAGATTTTAAAGGGCCCCGCCAGGCTTCCCGCCACGGTGGGGAGCCCAAAGGAGCCCTTTAAATCCTGCCCGCAGCTTTGGCAGCCGGGCTGGGGCTGGCATTTAAAGGGCCCTTTAGTTCGCCCCAGGGGCTACTAGCCACCTCTGCAGCTGGGAGTCCCCTGGGTGATTTAAAGGCCCTGAGACTCCCAGCCACAGCTGGTGCCCCAGGACCTTAAAATCTTGAGGCCACGCCTCTTCTACTAGAGGCCACACCCCCTTCCGGACTCCAGGCCTTTCAGCCTAAAGCTGAAATCGCGCATGTTAAATGCGTGTAAGTTGCAAGAGACCTGTACTGCTATAACTAGTGTAGGCTTGGCCTCAGGCACATTACCCCTTTTGTTATTTCATTTCTACGACCAAGTCCATAAGGCATACTTTCAATAGAAATATACTATTCCTTAAATATTACCAGTACATATATTGCACAATGATTGTCTTAACAAGTTACAAGCTTTCAGTAGATACCTCACATGATATCATATATAGATGAAAACCCTGCCAGATCTGTGTTGGGTGTAATGAGTTTGTCAGATCCGAGGTGAGAGCTGTTTACAAAGAACAGGAGACTTTTTGCCAGGGGATCTCTGTATCACAGTATTTACATAATCTGCCAGCCAGAAAAGAATAATTTTTATGTGGGGTTCCTGTTAGTGCACCACATGGCACTTCTCATGAGCTTCTCTTGATCCTTGCATCTCTCATTTGCCTACATTGACTCCCTCTTGCCTGCTTAGGGAATCCTAGCCCTGTTGTTCTTCATAGCTATAAAAGTCTTATACGAATGGGCGGTGGGGTGTCACAAACACAAGATTACAAGCAGACAAGGTGTTCAGCAACCATCTCTATTGTTATAAAAAGAATACAACTGTAGAATGTTATTGCATATGTATGTAGGAGCAACTCAAGTTGGACTTGAGAATGGATACTAGAATCCCAAATTGGGATGCCCTTCAAGCATGGTGCATTTTGTGTTGTGCCATAAGAACTGAGGTCCCTTAATTTTACTTTTGCTTTAGGTGTTATTGAATTCTTTGTATGTTTTTATTCATATACATTTTTTTAAGGGAAGGACACTGCTGTTACAGGGGCAAGTGCCAGCAGGAGAAAAACTGACCTTACCAAGCCACCAGGATTTTCGCCGTATCCTGGACTATGCTATCTCCTTCTCACAAAAGAATATGCAGAAAGGGATGGGGATTTGCCTCTTAAAGGAGCAGAGGCTGGGCTCTATAGGATCAGCTGAAGACAGTTATGTCCATGGTTTTGCAGCACTTCTAACCCACCACACTTTGTCCTACCTGGCATCTTCACACAATCATTTTCCTCCTCACCTCTCCTGCGTAAAACAGCTGTAGATATGGAATTGCTGTAGCAGTAATTTAACACGAAATGAACACATTTATGCTGGAATTCAGGCGGAAACAGGTTCTGACTCTATTCATAGCCTTCTAGCATAGAGGTCAGCAAAGTGGCTGCTATGCAGCAAAGGGAATGATACTACCATATAGCTGCCACAGTCTGCCCCATGTGTTGTTTTTGAACATTTCCGCCAACGTGACTCCCTTCCACACCATGCAGAGGAACAAAGCATATGCCTCTTATGAGCCTGGAGACCTAGATAGTAGCCTAGCAGCTTCACAGGACACACTTTTATTTTGGTAGCCATATCAGAAGTCTGGAACATCCTGGATGGGAAGGAGTTGGTTGTACTGATTGCAACTTAGAATGAGCCAAATATATTCTTAAGTAGGTTAAATTACAATTAAAATATAAATGGTTCTGTTACAGATAAACTAGAAAAAGCAAAAAGCGAACAGAAGGAAAAACTCAGTCTGTGGCTAAATCAGATGTACATCTTTTTTGTGAACAAGTTCTTTCCTGCCTACAAGCATGCTCAAGTGGTGAAGGAAAATGTAGAAGAAAATAGGAAACGGGATGCTGAATTAGCCGTGCAGTTAAAAATTGAAGAGGAAGCAAAGTGAGTCTTAATTAATTTAAAAGCTTCATTTTACACCTAGAGACATCTAGAGTAAGGTCCTACACGAATACCATGTTCTTGAAGATTTGGGAAATTTGTCACTCTGCTCTTTGATAAATCATAGCCACTAGCTACTTTCAAAATACTCTATTGGATGACTGATTTATATAGTGCAACCAGTAGACTACAGTAATCAATTTATTTTCATTTGTCATAGAATGTTACCCAGGTTGTCTCAGAAAGAAATTGAGATGAAAAAGAAAATGTTTACATACAAGACACAACTACCCCTGGCACTTAGGGGAAAGGCCTTGTGTAGGAACTGTGTGATTGCTGTCTTCTTTTCTGAAGCACATTTGGCAGTTATTTCTGTCTATCAGGAGCTAGTCTCAATTACCCTAGCTAATTGCAATCTGAATATATCACACCAACCCATGTCACCAGGGGTTCTCATGCGGTTTAACATTTTTCAAACCCCTCCAAAGAACACTCAGCTACTTTTGAAATCAGTCAGTTCCTCAGGGCTTAGGTTTCGTTCATGGATGATCATTTTCCCAATGACAGTGACTTCAGCTCACAGAAGGAATGAGTTTCAGGCCCTAGCAACTGATCCACATTGTATCATATCTTCCAAGGATAAGGGGGTATTGCAGATCCAGCTGACTTTCCTTCCATGGCCACGTCAACGTTTCACTTTAACAAACCTTTTGTCCTGCCAGTGTTTGTCCCACATAGATCATGATGAGGCCCTGTTCTGTGCTAAAAGGTCATTAGTGTTCTAATTAGAGCAGACTAGGTACTTGTCTACACACACAAGTTATACCACTTTATACAGGTACAATTAAGGTGATATAACCCCTATGTGTGGACATAGTTCTATTGATGGAAGAGTCCATAACTATACTGGTATATTCTACCTCTACTGGTATCAAGGACCTATACACAAATATAACTGTCTACACTAGGGCCTATGCTACATTGGTAAAAAGATCAGACCCCCTAGCCAAAATAGTTATTATGCCTGTTCAAAAACTTTGTGTAGAACAGGTCTAAACAAACTTTACCAAACTCAGAGAACTTGAAGGTAAGGTCCCACGAGAAGAAAATCTAAGACAAAAAGTAGCTCAGGAGAGCTGGCAGTTTCTCAAGGAGACAGTATTAAATGTACACTATCCTGAGGGGAAGGAAAGATAGGAAATTTATAAGAGGTCAATAGGGCTCCCTCAGGAGCTCTTTTAATGACCTGAAAATCAAAAAGGAATCCTACAACAAATGAAAATGTGGAGAGATTGCTAAGGAGTACAAAAGAATAGCACAAGCACATAACAAAATCAGAAAAGCTAAGGCACAAAATGAGTTGTCTCTAGCAAGGGACATAAAAGGCAATAAGAAGAGGTTATTTAAATATATTAGAAGCAAGAGAGTGACAAAGGAAAGTGTAGGTCCTCTGCTTAGTGGGGAAAGAGTGCTAATAACTGATGACATCAAGAAAGCTGAGGTGTTTAATACACCTCTACCCTGATATAATGCTGTCCTTGGGAGCCAAAAAATCTTACTATTATAGTGCCATAGAATATCAGGTTGGAAGGGACTGCAGGAGGTCATCTAGTCCAACCCTCTGCTTAAAGCAGGACCAATCCCCAACTAAATCCCCAGATGACCCCCTCAAGGATTGAACTCACAACACTGTCTTTAGCAGGCCAATGCTCTGAAACTGCATTATATCGAACTTGCTTTTATTTGCCAGAGTGCGCAGCCCTGTCCCCCCGGAGCACTGCTTTACTACATTATATCCGAATTCATGTTATATCGGGGTAGAGGTGTACCTATTTTGCTTCACTCTTAACTGAAAAGTTTAATGGTGGTGACCAGATATACAATGCAATTACTATTAACAACAAGGAGGACAGAATGCAAGCTAAAATAGAGCAAGACCAGTTTAAAGAATATTTAGATAAGTTAGATGTAGTCAAGTCAGCAAGGGCTGATGAAATTCATCCTAGTACTTAAGGAGCAAGCTGAAGCAATATCAGAACCATTAGCACTTATCTTTGAGAACACCTGGAGGACCAGTGAAGTTCCAGAAGACTGGAGAAAGGCAAACATTGTACTATCTTTAAAGAGGGGAACAAAGACGACCCTGGGCATTACAGTCCGTCTAAATTTAGTAATTTGTTCCAGTATCTTTCCAGCTATCAATCAATTTGTAGGCCTCTGGAGGGTAACAGGGTTATAAGGAACAGTTAGCATGGGTTTGTCAAGTATAAATCATGCCAAAACAATTAAATTTCATTCTTCGATGGGGTTACTGGCCTAGTGAATAGGGGGAAGCAATAGCTGTGGTATCTCTTGATTTTAGCAAGGTTTTTGACAGTCTTGCATGACATTCTCATAAACAAACTAGGGAAGTGTGAGCTAGATTAAACTACTATAAATTAGTACACAACTGATTGAAAGAGTAGCTATCAAAGGTTTGCTGTCAAACTGGGAGGGTGTATCTAGGAGGGTCTTACAGGGGGTCAGTCCTGGGTCCAGCACTAGTCAATATTTTCATTAGTGACTTGGATAATGGAGTGGAGAGTATGCTCATCAAATTTGCAGATGACACTAAACTGGGAGTGGTTGCAAGCACTTTGGACAATCAGTCTGAATTCAACAAGCTGAAATTCAGTAGAGACAAATGAAAAGTGTTAGTCTGGATCTGTAAAAGCAGCAAAGAGTCCTGTGGCACCTTATAGACTAACAGACATATTGGAGCATGAGCTTTCGTGGGTGAATACCTACTTCATCGGATGCATGAAAAGTACTTCACTTAGGAAGGAAAAATCCAATGGGCAACTACAAAATGAGGAATAATGGGCTAGGCAATAGTACTGCTGAAAAGGATCACAAATTGAATAGCAGTCAATGTGATACAGCTGCAAAAAACACTGTATTAACAGATGTGTCCAGTACAAGAAAAGAGGTAATTGTCCCACTCTGCTTGACACTTGTCAGGCCTCAGCTGGAGTACTGAGTCCAGTTCTGGGCACCACACTTCAGGAACGATGTGGACAAATTGTGCAGAGGAGAACAAAAAAAAAATGATAAAAGGTTTAGAAAACGTGACCTATGAGGAGAGGTTAAAAAAAGTGGGTATGTTTAGTCTTGAAAAAAAAGACTGAGGGGACCTGATAAACTTCAAATCTGTTAGGGGCTATTATAAAGAGGACTATGGTCAATTCTCTGTCTCCGCTGAAGGTAGGACAAGAATTAATGTCCAGCAAGGGAAGATTTAGGTTAGATATTAGGAAAGCTTTCTAACTATAGGAGTTGTTAAGCTCTGGAATAGGCTTCCAAGGGATGTTATGGAATCCCCATCATTGAAGGTTTTTAAGAAAAGGTTGGACAAATCTGTCAGGGAGGGTCTAGGTTTATTTTGTCCTGTCTCAGCACAGAGGGCTGGACGAGGTAACTTCTCAAGGTCCCTTACAGCCCTGCATTTCTATGATTCTGTAAAGCACTGAGAAAGACCACACAACTTTTTCTTTTTACACCATTTAAGTGGGAAATGACTATGGGTGTAAAATTTTCATAAGTGCCTAAAGCTCCTAAGTCACTAAGTCCCATTACCTTTCAATTTGATACCAATGTCTCTTTTGAAAATGGAAGTTAGGCACTTACAAAAATTTTACCCAATGTCTTCTGTGCTTTGCATTGCTATGACGTAATTGGTGCGAAACTGAGTGAGCCTTGGCATGACCTAGAGTCTATGCCCACCACTACCTGCCTAATGGATGTTACTATCACAGACATATGCAAAGCAACTACACCTTTCTTTCTTCATACGTTTGCAAAGCATTATTGGTTGAATTCAGGCTCCAAAAGGGATTCCCTTTTGAGGTTCTCTGTGCTCCAGCACTTGTTTCCAAGGTAGGAAAGACCAAACTCTCTCACCTTCATACAATTTTTTTTTTTAATTTCAGGACATCCCTCATTTTCAGTTGGTCAAATGTTTTTGCATGGCATTTGCTTCTGCGATGTGGGCTCATTCTACAGCTTTGTATTCTGTGTCTGAGAAGAAGTATTAGTCCTCTCTTCCAAAAAGCCCTCCTTGTCCTTGCTGCAGCTGAGCTTCACTGGCTTTTGAAACATCCCTGAAGGAGCGAGACTCCTGTACAGAGGGAAAATTACTTGTCTGTAATTCTGCTTCCCTGAAAATATCTTGCAGGATTGTTACTCCTCTGTCCACTTCCTCTTAGAACTTGGTAGTTACTTATTGACATTTTTTCCCTTGTACCTTTTTCATTTTCTTTACTGAAGCACTTAAAGTATGCCTTGGCTACACATGGAGAACTTTTGTGATTTTTATGGGGATTTAGTTAAACCAGCATAACCAGGTGGACACTTAGTTTAAAACTGTTTATATTGGTTTAGTTTGCAACTGTACATTTAGAGGTGAAAGTTAAAACCACAGAACACTGTCTCCACATAGTTACACTAGTTTAATCAAACAATTTAATTAAACAAATGCAACTTGGAGTGGAGATAGGCCCTTATACTGATCTGGCACTACTTTCTTTTATGGGAGCTTTGCCTTCTGCATAATCGAAAGAATTGATGGAACATTCAGAGAGTAGTATTTATGCACTGCACAGGATTGCTATTAGGAAAGCCTACCTCACATGTTGCACTGCTACCACTACCTTCAGGGGTCAAAAAGCAACTTGAGAGCTAGGGAACAGTCTTGTGCTAACGAGATATGTTCAGAGAACCAGGATCGCAGGTAGATAATTTTTCCTTTTAAGAACGTGCTTGGATTATGCAATGATACGTGAAGCTTAACAATAGTTGATTGCGAAGTAGCAACTACACAGAACACACATTTTAGGAAAGGATTAAAAGGATCACATTTTTCATTAGGCAATTCATTCTGCATGTAATTGCAGTATGGCTCTATTTACTTAAGCAAAACAAAATCATTTTAGCCTATGATAAGTTTGCATGAATTTGTTGCAGTGGTAAGCAAGTGTAAACTTATGTTTGTTTGTGCGAGCATAGGCTTATGGCCATAAGGAAAGCCGAAGAGGCCAAAAAACAAGAAGAAGCTGCAGCAGAAAAAGCAGAGACAGATAATGCAGTGGTTAAAGAGCCAGAGGATTCAGCTACACAGCTGCCACTTCCTGCAAAGGAAGAAGTAGTGATTCTGCCCCAGCCAGCCATTAGCAAGGTTTCTGCAGGTGTGAAGAAAAAGAAAAAGTAAATTAGGCTGACTGTTGCAATAATAAAGTTGTAAGTAAAGTCTGTACTTGTTAACATTTTTAAGGTATGAGATTTACTTTCTAGGTCTGTAAAATCTAAACATTACAATGTAGGTTCTAGGAAATGAATGCCAATAAAATTATTTGTATTTGTTTATATGAGAGGGAAATTTAACTCTCAAGAGTCTTCCCCCACACCTCCGTCTATTGATATCTTGAGTCCCCTAGAAATCATGGAGTGTGATTATATAATTCAGGGGTTGGCAACCTTTCAGAAGTGGTGTGCCGAGTCTTCATTTATTCACTCTGATTTAAGGTTTCGCGTGCCAGTAATACATTTTAACGTTTTTAGAAGGTCTCTTTCTATAAGTCTATAATGTATAACTAAACTATTGGTGTATGTAAAGTCAAATAAGGTTTTTAAAGCATTTAAGAAGCTTCATTTAAAATTAAATTGAAATGCAGAGCCCCGAGACTGGTGGCCAGGACCCAGGCAGCGTGAATGCCACTGAAAAAATCAGCTTGCATGCCACCTTCGGCACATGTGCCATAGGTTGCCTACCCCGATATAACTGTTACATAAAACTTGTGTAAATCTTTGAACATACAAAGCCATTCCATACATGTACTATATGCCATATTAGGAGACATTTTTCCATTAAAAGTTAAAAGATCATTAGCGTTTCAAGTTTGTTTGTTGGCTGACTCTTGTAACCATGAGACTGCATAGTCTGAATGGAATTTAAAACTATACAACCTGCATCAGGTTTTTGCTTATACAGCCGCTCCCCAGGTTACGCAAACCCAATTTACGGAAATCCGCACTTAAGTAAAAAGTTCTGTAAGGTGGGTTTGTTCGGGGGTTTTTGCATAATTGTTGGAGATACCTTCCTGACTTTGCAAAATTCGACTTACGCAAGGCATTCTGGAACAGAACACTTGCGTAAGTCAGGGAGCGTCTGTATACCTATTTTATGTACACTGGCATGTAAGGAACCCAGGTATTTCACACATGTAAAGTAAATCTTTGGGCTTAATCCTGTATCATGTGATTTCAGTGGGATGACTACTAAGTATGAATAGGAAGATCAGGCCCTTATCCTTTTCACTTCTTTTATTGTTAAAGCAGCAGCCTCTGTCAACTTATACAGGAGAGGAAGAGGTTAGTTTACTTATGTAGTATTGAAGAACTGGTGCAGCATAGCTTTTACATGCTGATGATTCTGAGATTACTATTTTAGGTTAACTCAATATCCTTTACTGTGGGTGCCACTTCAGACTCAAGATGATAGGGTTAACATCAAGTACTTCCCCCTTTCTTTTACATGCTAATGTGTAGAAAAACAATTTAAATCCCCACACTCCAATCCACTCTTATGCACCTGAGCACAGAAAGGAAACAAAAGGGCCCTTAAAATTGTAACAATTATTAATTTTATTCAGTAAAATATTAACATAACAATATTAGAGAAATGGAATGGTATAGCTGAATTAGATTGGTTTTAATTAGTTTGCACATAAATATTTTAAAATCTAAAAATCTTATGATCAGAGTTTACAGCTTCAGTAGAAATTTGATTCTTACAAAGCAAGTATTGCTTTACTATTGTCATTATTCCAGTCAATAATATGACTAATAACCTTTCATGTTAAACAAAAATGTTTCTGACATTTGTAGATTCTTTTTCACCAAATCAGCCCTTTGCAGATCAATCCAGGAAGAAAATATTATTGAACTGTGTTGCACAAAGTTTCTTTACTTCTTCTGTTTAAAAAAAAAAGGTGGGGGGGGAGAGAGAGAGAGAGAGAGTGTTCAGAAATTGCACACAGTATCACAACATATTATATAAATACCCTGCTTTTAAAAAGAAGACTTGACAGAACTGTAACTGTATCTAGGGGAAAAAATACATTTGTTAGGGTTTTCTGCTTTTAAAACATGTTCTCACTTTATATATATATATATATTTTTTTTTTTTTAAAAAGTGTGTCCTGGTGCATATCAACTCCTTATTTCTATTTTTAGTAAGAGAAAGGTGGGTCAATTTTGTTCAGCAGGCCCAATCTGAAAATTCACATATCAGTCTTTTCATGTGAAATATGGACTTAGCTTTTATCCTGTTTTCACAGAAAGAATAACTTTTCTTGTTAAACAAGTCTTGCTTAATGATTAGAACAGGGATTCTCAAACTGTGGGTCGCGATCCTGTTTTAATGGGGTTGCCTGGGCTGGCGTTAGACATGCTGGGGCCCAGGGCCAAAGCCAAAGCCCAAGGGCTTCAGCACTGAGTGGTGGGTATCAGGCTTCGGTTTTGCCTTCCCCCCCTGGCCCAGGGCGGCGGGGCTGGGGAATGCTCAGGTTTCTGTCCCCGTTTCTGGGGTCACATCTCCCCTTAACCATCTCTTTTCCAAGCTGAAAAGTCCCAGTCTCAATCTCTCCTCATATAGAAGCCATTCCATATCCCTAATAATTTTTGTTGCCCTTTTTGAACCCTTTCCAATTCCAATACATCTTTTTTGAGAGGAGGCGACCACATCTGCACACAGTATTCAAGATGTGGGTGTACCATGGATTTATATAGAGGCAACATGATATTTTCTGTCCTATTATCTATCCCTTTCTTAATTATTCCCAGCATTCCGTTCACTTTTTTGACTGCCGCTGCACACTGAGTGGATGTTTTCAGAGAATTATGCACAATGACTCCAAGATCTCTTTCTTGAGTGGCAGTGGCTAATTTAGACCCCATCATTTTATATGTATATTTGGGATTATGCTTTCCAAGGTGCATTACTTTGCATTTATTAACATTTCATCTGCCATTTTGTTGCACAGTCACTCAGTTTTGAGAGATCCTTTTGTAACTCTTTGCAGTCTGCCTGGGTTTTAACTATCTTTAATAATTTTGCATCATCTGCAAATTTTGCCACCTCACTGTTTACCCCTTTTTCCATCCAGATCATTTATACACTTTGTGCATTTGACAGCACTTTAGGTACAGCAAGTCTGTCTCCCCCATTTCTGTGCATCTTCCGCACAGAAGCAAGGAGAGAGAAAAAACAAACATAGAGAAGTAGGACTGTAAAACCAGAATAATTAGCAGGAAGGTCAGGGGCAGATGTAGAAACAAACTATTTTTATCTCGTAAAAAAACCTGTCTAGTTTTCAAGTTGATATTGTCCCATAATGTTCTCATTTTTTATCCAAATAAATTGGGCTAAAGGTAATACTGATGCATGTTTCTTCATGTACTTAGTATGTCTTAAATTGCAGTGTAAAACTGAAGTAGAAAAGCACTTTGGGAGAAAAACAGTATTTTAATACTAATAATCTTAATGACATAAGTCCCTTTGTGAAAATATATTGCCTTGACTTATAAAAAACAAATCCAGAAAAATAGGCATTTTAACCTCCTGGAAATATAATAATGCACTTCATTTAATAAATATTCCCATTAAAATCAAGGAGTAAGATAATGGTCATGGATTCATTGTTAAGAACATCGACAAAGTCTGCTGAATATTTTTGATGATTTAGTTTCAAAACATGGAGGGAGAGACAAAGCCTTAGGCAAGCTGATCTGGTGTAGCACAGAAAAAATCCCACATTAAGTGCATTTTATATAAAATAGAGAACTAAAAATCCATTGATAAGCATTTTAGTAACACCAACAGTATTTAACAAATAGCAAAAATTAAAAAAATCCTTACCATTAACTTCAATCAGGTTTGCATTTTTTTGATTCAAAATAACATACAGTTCCCGTTGATCAGACTTTTTCCCAACCACCCAGTAGTCACTCATTGCCTTCACAATGATTTCTTCATCCTCATCAACTCTGAAAGAAATTGTATAAAACAAACCTTAGGAAAATTTGTACCGACATCAAAAATAAGAGACTCGAAAAGCAAAATAAATAACTTACATTACAAGCAACAATATTGAAGTAAAGATCTCAAGAAATAACCAGCAAATAGAGCAGGTTTAGTAATTGT
The DNA here is from genome assembly GCF_025201925.1 of Gopherus flavomarginatus. Classification (NCBI taxonomy): domain Eukaryota; kingdom Metazoa; phylum Chordata; order Testudines; family Testudinidae; genus Gopherus; species Gopherus flavomarginatus. Next base: position 15,730,563 of record NC_066625.1, on the reverse strand, counting down.
TTAACTGCCCTAAGGGTTATGAATAAACTAGATGTGAACTGATCTTGCAGATTGCTGTGACATTGCATAATTGACAGAAAATCAAAAATGAGCAGGTGTGCTCAACTCAGGAGACAAATACAGCGAGCCAGTGCTAGCATAGCCTGCACAATCTCCATTTGGGAGAATTTAATCACGAGGAAGTAAGCCAACCACTTATTTAGTCTACTAGTCAACCAAACATCAGTGCTTTGAAAGAAGCTGCTTGGTGTCCACAGGTGCCAACTTTCACGTGGTAGCACCCTGACTTTCACAATAAGGCCAAAGCAAGCCAATGCCTAAGAACCCCAACACTCTATGTGACTAGATCCTCCTGGCGTGCAGTCTAGGACTGTGGTGGGCCCACTGTGCACCCCTGACTCTCTCCCCTGGCCCCTGCTTGCCAGGAGCCAATCAAAAAAAAAAAAAGGGAGCAACAAGCTGCAAGTCAAAAACTAGCCAACAAGCAACTCACAAGCCAATTAAGACAAAAAGAAGCCCAATTTCTGCATTTTTTTTTCACAGGTTTGGCATGACATGCTTTGATTCCACCATCATAGGAGAAACCGACTTTTTTTCAAATAAGTACTTGATTTAGTGTTTGATTAGAAGCATATTTTAAAGAGTTTAGTATGTTAATTAGTAGGCAAATGTGGGATAATGTATCCTCAAAATTAGGTTTCATCCTGATCTCTAATAGTCAGAGATTGACTTAAGCCCTGAAGCATAAGGTTTAAATCCCTTCCAAAATTGATTATTAATTATAACTGTGGATGTTCTTGATATCCACAGAAGTATCCAATCCCTTTTTGAAATCTAGCCCAACATCTCAGGGACATGAAAATTCATGAAAGAAAACAGACCAGAAGGGTGGGACAGGACAGACATTTCAATGTATCAAACTGGCTACAGTGATACACATAAAAGAAAAATCTGTTCTATTACTTATTCCACAATTTTATATATTCAGTAATTGTACATATATATGGATGGCAGGAGAGAGATCACTTGATCATTACCTGTTAGGTTCACTCCCTCTGGTGCACCTGGCATTGGCCACTGTCGGTAGACAGATACTGGGCTGGATGGACCTTTGGTCTGACCCAGTACGGCCATTCTTATGTTATATACATAAATGAAAAACCAGGATAATTCAGTAGTTGAACACTGCTAAAAGCTGAGGCCTATTTGACAGAAGGAAAAATGTAAGTAAGATTACCTAGTAAAATCACTGTTGATATCACCTAGAATCTTCATGAGGTCAGGGTGAACGGACGTGAGTGATACACTGGGTGTTTTCCTCATGTGAATTGTACTTTTCTCTGCCAAGTTCATATGATTGAAATAGATAAATTTAAACTGAGGTTCCTTCTCAGACCTAGGAAAACAAGTTAAAGAAAATGGTGACTAAGTGGTCTTTGTGAAATGTGTATATATAAGTCACAGATCACTAATCCATGCACAACATGAAATCCATGATCAGGTAACTTATCATACTGAGACACTGTGCATACATTACTATTAGGCTTGGCAGAATTTGATTTTTTTTTCTAATTTTGACCATTTCTATAATTTATTTTAAAGATTTTTTTAAACTGTTGCTGGAAATTGAGGGAGCATGTGCCAAGGGTTGGGATTAGGGCAGCCTGGCAGGGGGCTCCCTGTACAACTGAGAGGGCCATGCCACCAAGGTGCAAGGTGAGGGGGAGGCTGCAGCCCTGTCTTGGGGGAGCTGATACCTCAGGCCAGAGCTATGATGAGGATGACAAAACCCTGGCCGCAGGGTGCTGCTGAACAGTTCCGGACCAGGGATGGAGCCATTCAGCAGCAGGATGATCTCCCCCATGGCCAGGGTCTTTGCCTTTTCCTCACCACAGTCCTGACAGGGTCTCTCTGGTCTGCCCCATCAGAATTGCACTTTTTCCCCGCACCTTGTGTCCCCAGGGATCGGGTCTCACCAGCTCTGGCAGCTCAGGGAGCTCCCTGCAGACACATGACAGCATAGCTGCAGAGGGCCCCTTGAGCTGCCACAGTGCTGGTGACGGGCAAAGGGGGCAAGGCTGCAATCCTGCCAACTTTTAGTGATCAATATTTTTTTAGTTGATTTACCAACATCTATTAATTTAAACTGAATCCTGCCATGCCTAACTACTTTTCAAGACCTGTGGCAGGGTTTTGACAGACTGTTTTTGGATAGCCATTGAAATGAAAAACATTTAGACCTCCAAAACACTGACACCATAAGAGAGACCTGCATGAATTCCTAGTACAGGAAAGAGAATAAAATTATGTCTGCCTAATGGCATTTCCTGCTCTTACCAGAACCCACCCATCAGTGAGGGACATCAGAACATCCCCCTTTCTCCTTCACTAGCTCTTTGAGTTCTCCCACTGGGCCTGTAATCTCACACCATTGGTGGGTTTGAACCACAGCTGGTTGCTGGATTGGTTAGCTACTCTGGGGAGAGAGCAGATAGGTGCTGGCTGCCTGAGAGTGGGGATCCTTGCTGCCTCCCTAAAGAAGAGTCAGCAGTTGGCTTAGTTGGGTGTTGTGTTACTAATTTGTTTCATAAGGGATTTCCCTAGAACTATAAGGGAACTATATACCAGTTTTTCATTGACTATCATATTTGAGATCAGGCAAACTTCCCATCTTTCCCAGAATGGCCAAGCCAACGAGAGTTTTTCACCCTCCTTGGTGGATTTGGGCATGAGATGATCTCCCTTTCCCAGTTTGGTAAGTCAAGACTTAAGTTTAAGTAATTGATACTGGTTTTGATGATGGCTTCAACAATTACAATCAATGAAGGTTTGCTGCAGCAGTTGGCACTTCCAGTTACATATTCAGTTGTTTGGAACTGTCTCATCTATGCTAGATGTCATATGGCAGTTTACTCACTATCACCTTAGTGGACCAGCAAATGGCTCAAACGTCTGGATATCTTGCTCCCTATTATGTCACCCAACTGCATTAGTGTAAAAATAAACCACATAAGGTTATCAGGGCACTGCTGCATTAAATTTTTAAGGGAGAGTTAATAAGATGAACTTCCTTTGCTTTAATCCCTCAATGACATAAAAAACCAAGTATTTAATAGGTTGGCACCATTGCAAACATATTTTATTTGACTCACTGCAATTCTGCCAGTTTAGTACAGTCACCACACACCGAAGTAGGTGTGCATGTATCTTTGGTATGACTGAGTCATCCTTAGAACAGCAATACTGTAGGAAACCAACAAATACTCCACATGACAAATATGCCTTTTGAAGGAAATATTTAGGATTGTGGGAGAAGCTAATAAGCACCTCAACTCTTCCCCCAGTCAAGTGTGTACTACATAAATCTTGCCTGGGAATTTCCCCCTATTCTTATACAATGCTACCAAACAAACCATTTGTATGGTACAACTGATTCATTGTTTCAAACATCCTAAGTGACAACATTATCATCCTAAATACACACCTTCACTTATATTAGCTTGACAGCAGCAGACAAATGCCACTTGCTGTAGGGAATTTAAACTCTTTAAAGTTTATAATCCTTCAATGTAATGTGTCTCTTGGTTTAAACCAGCATGAACTATACACTAACTAGGCTGCTTCCTTAAAACTCTATCATGTAAATGACCCACAGCTTCTCTCTGCTGGCCAATATACAGTATGTGCTTAGATTAAGGCTGACATCTATGCCATCACACGATTAGAGTGGTGCTATTGTATAAAATGGCACTTTTCTTTTAATATAAAACACAAAAGGAACTAGAGAAATAACAAACCCACTATGTAAAATCCAGCAACGATTGACCCTGGGCTTTTAAGAGTTAGACAAAAGGAATAAAGATTTCAGTGACAGAGTCCCACACCTCTGTAGTCTTGAACTGTTAGTTTCTTGCAAGATGGCACATTACTCTTGGTAAAGTGTAAGGCTTGCAGCTGTATTTTGCTATCTAAATTTTCTGAGCTACTATGCATGTTGTTATAGATGGGGCTGATAGAACTGCATGTTACGGTTGCCTGACACTTCCCATTATAACATGCTGTTTTAAGTTGCTTATAACTTTGCCAAACTTTAACCATTTGGGCTGAAATTTTATGTCAGGTGTCTGCCTCAATCTGAATTGCACTGGAAAATTTGGGTTCAGCTGTTTCCAGGAAAGAGGGTATGGAAAAAATGTTCTGCCCATATTAAAATAATTCTGGAAACCTTTTCTTTGAAAAATTATTGAAATTTGGCAAGGAATGGTCTTTGTGTTAGTGATGTACCTTTTACCATCCCCATGAAGATCTGTCCAAATTTGGCCAAGTTATAAGCCTTTGAAAAACTGTGGTTTGCATATGCTCAATAGAGGCTTAGATTCAGGCTTAAATTCCCTGACGAGTCAGATGAGTGCTGGGCATGCTCCAGTCCAGGGCTGAAGGAGCGAAGCTGGACTTTCCATACGATTGCAGCTCTGGGCCATGCTGGGTCTGGGCACATGAACAGAGAGCAAGGAGACTGTCCCTCCTGTGCTCTCAGTGACCACCCCTACTGGACTCCAGGAGCATGGAGGAGGAAGCTGTCTGACTCGAATGCAGGGTAGACAAGAGCTGGGCCCGCAGTGGGATGGAGGGAAGATTGGGACAGAAGGCTGGCAGGGTTGGAGGGGAAAGATTGGGACTGGCTGGACAAGACTACAGGAAGCTGGGAGGGGGAGACAAACTGGCTGGGCAAGGGGACTAGAACCTGGAGCCAGTAGGTGGAGGGATGAAGGTGAGGGGGCAAGGAAGACATATCTAATGTGGAGTCGGGGGGGGGCGGGGAAGAAATTAGATTGGCAGAGCAAAGAGATTGGGACAAGGGACTGCGGGTAGAGAATGGGGCACAGATTGGAGAGTGAGTCTAGGGGGAGAGATTGGGACTTGGAGCCAAGTGTGGATGTGGGAGGTGGCAGCAGCAATAAGAGGTCAGTGAATGGGGACGAGAGAGAAATTGGATGAAGAGTGGGAGCAGGGGAACTGTTATTGGTTGCATAAGGAGATTCAGGACAAGGAGCTGGGGGAGAGAATTGGGAATGACTGGGCAAGGGGACAGACTGGGAGTGGGGGAGATTGGAATGGGAGCCTGGAACAGTAAGACGAAGACTGGTTGGGCAAGGAGACTAGGACTGGGATGAGAAGCCTGAGGAGAGGAGACTGGGACTGGCTAAGTGAGAAAAATGGGACTGGGATAAGGAGCCACAGGCAGGGAAAAGACAGGACTGGGACAAATTGGAGGGGATGGAGTAGAAGAGTTCAAGCTTGAGGAGTGGGGAGGGACGAAGAGGCAGAAGAGAGTGTGAACCCACTAGACACACTCCATCCAGAGCTTGGAATGGAACCTAAGAGTCCTCAGTCTCACCATTCCTCTGCTGGCAGTAAGTACATGAAACACACTGGCAAAGCTTATTATCTCCCTCTAATGCTGGTCCACATACAAGATGACAACCTACTGTTGCTATCCATTACTCTATTAGCTCATATGGTCTGTGTGGTGGATCTAAACATTCCAATCATGCCAATCATCTGGGTAGTTTTCAATAGGATGCTACATGATAGGTCTTTGAAAAAAGAAATTCTAGGAATTTTTTTTAAAGACCTAGTAAATGCTAAAAGAACATTAAAGGTTGCAAAGTCAAGCACTAAACAATTAGGAAATGAGGTAGAGGGCCTGTAGAAAAAACAGTATGTGAGCATGTAATTAAAGACAGTAGCATAATGCATAAGCACAAGGGGCAACATTAAGGTTGCATAGGCAAAACTCCTAAGTTTTGAGTGCTTGACTTGCCACCTAAATAATCTTTTAACATAGCCTTTTTGTGTCTACACGATATACAATATACTGGGAGAGATTATATAATGCACTGGCTAATACTGCTCTTTTCTGCTTGATACAATGTCAGATATTTGCAGTTGCCACCTCTGAGAGACTGAACTGCATAGGATAACGCCTACTACTACTCAGAGATCACATTCTTCTGGAGCTCAAGTGGTAGTGGTCCTTCTAGTATCAATATGGCCAAATCATAATATCTGAGCATTTGAGGCATAAAGAATTTTCCTCATAACAGCTCTTGAAAGTAGGTATGTATAATGATCTCATTTTACAGATGAGGAACTGAGGTACCAAAAAAAAAAACACAAAAAAAAGATTTGTCTCAAGACAGCCTGTGGCAGCCCCGGAAATTGAACTGAGGTCTCCTGAGTCCCAGCCTAGTGCCTTATTCACAAGGCTATGCTTCCTCTCTGTAGAAACGTCCCAGGTTCTGATCTTGGCGCTGCATACTACATTGTCTGCATATGCATATCCATAGATTTATAATAAATTAAATTACACAGCCAATATATTTTATCTAAACTGAAAGGGCCTCACCTTTTCTACTCAAAAATATAAATGTCACGGCCCTTATTTACCTAAATGAAAAATATCATCCCAGTGTTTTTGGTTTTTTTATGCTATACACATCACAGTTTGGGAAAAACAAAGTCTTAGAAAGTCAAGAGGAAGGTCACCACAAAGCTTGCTACATTGTCTATAGTCACTGCCCTTGGGCAACTAATGTGTGTGTCACAGAGTAGGCTGGCCCTTTAAGAGGCAGTGTGGCGGGGGGCAGGGGTGTCCAGTGCACCAGTGACTGATTATCTGCTGCCCAGTTGGGCTTACGGGAAGGCCCCTGGTTGAGCAAAAGGAAGGGAAGGGCTTACAAAGGAAGAGACAGCAGCAGCTGTTCTCTCTACCTCCCTGGGCTGAAAGTAGTCCACTGGTAGCAGTTTTTCCCCTGCTGCTCTCTCCTCCATTATAAGGCTCAGCTGCCTGCCCTTCAGCCCAGCTGGGCAGCAGCTAATCAGCCTCAGGTGCACTGGAAACTGCTCCCACTTAAAGGGACCAGTCACACTGGCAGTGGGATGAAGGTAGGTACTCAGAAAAGCTCCTTTCCGGTTATGGGATTAGCGTTTGGGAAGATGTTCAAGAACAAGCCATCATAGAATCATAGAAGATTAGGGTTGGAAGGGACCTCAGAAGGTCATCTAGTCCAACCCCCTGCTCAAAGCAGGACCAATCCCCAGACAGATTTTTACCCCAGTTCCCTAAATGGCCCCCTCAAGGATTGAACTCACAACCCTGGGTTTAGCAGGCCAATGCTCAAACCATCCTCACACAATGTTTCAGTGGCAAACTATGTTTTCATTGAAGTCAGCCAAAAATGTTCACAAAGTGGAGGAACAAGACAATACATGTACAGCATATGGCCACTGCAAGAAAATCCTCTCACTCTTTGTCTGTAAATTGCTATGAGTAACCCTAGCATTATGCAGAACACTGAGGGAGCAGAGGATTATCGTCTATGCTTATCTCTATTTGTATGATCCATTTAGAATTCTAGTCTTGCAAGAAAACATGCTGCCACATCAGAACATCTTCTCTAGCAGTTTCATTTTTTTGCAGGGGGAGTAGAGGAAAATGAGTAAGTATAGGCAGTCGGGATTCCCCTGGAAGCACAGAGATGGCGTTAGCTGCTCTATGACACACTCTATCCCCTTCAGCCACAGGGATGGCCAGAACATTGCTGCACTCTGGCTGGTGTAATGGTACCATGGTTACTGTAATTTACACCAGGAGTCAAATGTTACCCAGCAGCCCAAGGGATCAGAGGAATACAAAAGTGGCCTAAAAATGCCTCTACCCTGCTCCCAGCTGGGCCCTACACTGAACACAGCTTGGCTGGATACAAGGATAGGAGCCAGGGGCAATACTCTCTCTTAGCAAGCCCATGAATAGGGAGCCTAAAGAAATAAGATTGTAACAGTGATAATGCCTTGACCTTTTAAACAAAACCTCCTGTTGTCTGCCCAAACAATGATGGGGCCCCAATGCTGAAGGAGCCTTTGTGCAAGTATATTTTCCCGGAAAAGGTGCCAATAAACTGCTTATTTTGTATATCTAAGACCTTAAAAGATTAGGTAGCATCTAAACCTCAGCAATTTTATTTTTTTCAAACTTACTAGGAAATCCAAGTTAAAATATCCCCCCCTCTTCCTACATTCCACTGGCCCTATTGCCAAGAGTCAGAGACAGGAATTCCTTCAGAGTAATTGGATTTTCTCTGAAGTTACTGAATCTACTTTTATTTAAACTCCTTGTTAAAAATGATCTGAAGAATTTTTAACTACTTTAGGTCCTGTCCACGTTCGCTTCAGAACAATGATAGGTACAACCAGAGTCCTGGTTCTGATCCAGTGTGGATAGGACCTTAGAATTAAATACTAGATACTTCCACTAAGGGCAATGGGGAGATGTACACTCAATTTAAAATTTGTGAGACATGGGAAGGGTGAAAAATAAGTCCTAGTTCTCCTGCTCCCACTCTAGAGGATACATCAATGTCCATTATGCTGCTAATGTTGCACACCCCAACAGAACCCTCATTTCAGACTAAAAATGGACTATTGGGATCAGGTAATTTCTTCTGCACGTGAAAAATGACCACCAAACCCCACAGGAATTGCCTGGCCACTAAGTCTGAATGCCCCTCTGCCCTAGCTATTTGGGGTAGGCAGCATATTCTACAGTTGTTGGACTTTTCCTTTTAACTATTTGCAGGTTTCCTTTAAAACGGTTAATACTTTGATAATTAGCTGGGTAGGAAAAGAGTAACAATTATAAGATTGTAAGAATAAACATGTGCCAAAAGGCCTTGCCAAAGGCAAAATGAACCTTAACCACACAACGACCTAAATAAAATTGTTACTTGTATAAAAACTAGAGCAGTTCCCCCAGGGCACTTAAATATGTGACAATGGGTTCTCTGTAAATGTCTAAAGATACATATACATGTCAATTCAAAGAGAATGCTTTTAAAATAGGTACTCATATTGTTACCCTTATTGAAGCAGTCATTAAAATAGACTTGAGCTACCTGGGGAAGGTTTGCAATAGGAACATAAAGATAGTACAAACCCTGATATCCTTTTGTTGATGTTGTATTGTTCACATATGTCTGATGCTAATACTGTGAGTTGAGGCCCAACAATGCTGTCCAGTTTACGGCAAAAATCCAGTGTAGGTTGCATTGAGGCTATGAAGCAGTTTTAAAAAGATAATGAGTTTTTTCCTAACAGTACATGAGGTCTATACTATTTTGTGCCAAAAAGGCAAACATGTTCTTTTGTAGCTAACTTTAAACATTTATAAGACTCTTGGACCATATTCTGCTGTCAGTTACACCCAAGAAATCTCAACAACATCCAGGTGGCTTCCATAGAGTAACTGAGGGCAAAATTGTGTCCCTTTTGTACCATCAAGCAAAACACAGTATAAATAACTAATTGACTAAGAAGTTGGTGAAAGTTTCCACACAGAACAAATTAACATACAAGACTATAACAAATGAATACTTTGCAATAGCAAAATCAGGCTAGATTTATGTTTCATAATGTTTTGGTAAGGAGATAGTAGAGAAAAACAAAGTTGTCAAAAGAAAAGCATTTAATCTCCATGGTTTATTTCAAATCATACAAATATATACCTACCATCAATCATAAAACAGACAGCTGCACTCATGGCCTGAAACAAACCAAAAACAAAAACATTTACAAAATAAATTTTTGTCCCTCAGCTTCACCAGTACATTCACTGTAGAAGTCATTTATTGTATACCAGTTAAATTTTGTCACAGTAAAGCTAGAGTGTTAACAGTAAAACTTTTGCTCCCATGAGCCTATACAGGATATCCAATTTTCCATATTACTTCAGTCCTGGACAAGGTTTTTAAATCAGCTGTTCATGGGGGCTTTGAGAAGTAGTGTGCTGCTCTGCAGGAACTCAAATGTAACCCTGCTAGGGCATTGCCTACACACAAAATTTGCACTTTAGCCTACTAAATCTTTAACTAAAATCAGTTTTAAAATCCATTTAGTTAAACCAGTCCTAACCCACATGTAAACCTTTTTATAACACATACATAACCTTTCTAACTTAGGGCTGGCACTGGCCAGAAGCCAGGGTAAGGAGCTCTGAGAAAATATTACACATGGCTAGCATATTTTGCTTTTTGAGTTCACTGTGGTAAAGCAACATGGAAGGAATACAGACAGACTTTTGCCAAGTTTGCATCATTTGAATTAAACCAGAACCTCTAAAAGAAACCCAAAGAATTCAGAAAAAAATTATTTGAAGTTTTAAATTTGAACCTTCAGTCAGCTCCCTATCTCACTGTTCTAATCTGGTCCTGCCATATGCACTTTCCTGCATGGATTCAGAAATAAAACACAGCAATGTTTTCCTCCTGGGTGGATTCATAATACACTGGAATAGAGAGAGTTTGGTACCTTATAAACAATTAAATGAAGTTCTTCATAAGTGCCATCTGTGTTTACAAATATTTTGGGGAATCTGCATTTTGCTTCTGGATCATTAACATTTAAAGGTCCAGTAAGAAACCTAAAAACCAGAATTAAACAGGACAGATATAATTCATTTTTATATTTGACAGAAAAACAATTTATAAGCACATGAATAATTTTTTTAAACAACTTTTTCAATACATACATCCATTTGAACACAAAGAATTTCTGTCTACGCAGTTACTTATATAACTCCCTATTACCATAGTATAGGAACACGTGTCCATGTCAAATTACTAATTTCAAATTAACGGAAAGACTTAGGTCCCAACTTCAAAGCATCTACTCTCTTTAAAATGAAGCATGTGAGTAAGCATCAGGGCCTCAGTCTAGAGTAAACTTTGTCAGAATGCACAGAAAGAGAGTTCTGTTTATCTTGATCTAAAAGAATGTAGTGATTCAAGACCGAGTTGCAAGTGATCAGTGGCATTTCAACAGCCTTTTCTTGATCAAAGGTGACTATTGCTCAGGGAACCAACTGTATTTACCAACAGGCCCTCAAAAAAAACCTCAAAAAAGTTAATATGTTAGCACCAAAATAACTCCGAGCTAGGGAAATAAAGGTAAAAAATATGTAGATGATCAGGAAAACGCAATAAATCCTCCAGTAGCTTTTAAAAGGAACACCTTCTCATTGATGACTACAGAATTCACTCTCTGGTACAGCTCACTCTTCTGCTTCCAAACAATGTATACGCATGTATACACATGTATACACATGTGAAAAACATCAGAATTTTGCAAGACTGAAGTGAGCTAGAACCCATCCTGATTTTACGCTCATGCTAAAGAAGTGGAAAACACTAAACCGGGTTTTTTTTAATTAAAGCAAGCACATTTCGTGCTCTGGAAATAGGGGGCCAAGAAGGACCCAACCCTACATTCAGAATATGGTCACACACTGGCCAAATGCAAAAAGTCTTCCACTGATGCACTTAATATATAGGCCATTGTGATACGCAGTGGTCCCTGGACAGACGATTGTTTTGCTCCTGTATGACAGATCTTATTGCTTGGGGAAAAGGAATTGGAGAAATACTAAAATACTTTCTGTACAACATGCTAAGAACAGCAAGAAGGAAATAAGTATGCACAAGCTCTAAAGCAGGTTTTTCATATCACAGGCCAAAATCTACACTGATTTATCCTCTGTGAAACCCCACTGAAGCCTATAGCTTTATCTGGGTGTAGAAATTAGTCCCAGGAATTCATTTACACTCCTACCTAAACAAACCATTCAGTTTTCATTCTATGTGCCAAAAGCCTAGCTTTCCTTCTGAAGGGAAGAAACAGTATAGAGTATGACAAATGATAAGAACTACCTTCCGTAGTGTTGTAGATTTCCTGGCATTTCTGCACGTATTGGGGAATCTCTTCCTGCTAACTGAAAACAAACAGGAAATAAACAGCTTGGAACATTTCTTTCCATTTCTCTTTGTTCTGCAGTAGCTAAAGAAACTGTCCACAATCGACAGACCGCAGACTATACCTCTCTTGCTAGGAAATACACCATTAATACAGAATGGGAGGGGCAAGACTATATGGCAACAATATTTAGAAAATTGAGCATTTTGGTTTTACATTTATTAATCTGAAAAAAGTTCCACAAGTTAAGTTTTAACTTTGATATATGATCTTTTTATGTAATTTTATGGCCCCCATCATCATGGTATCTGAGCAAACTCTAATGAATTTATCCTCATACTTATCAACCTGACAATGGTGGTATTTTCATTGTGCAGGTGGGAAACTGAGGCAGAAGATTAAGTGAGTTGCTCATGGTCACACAAGAAGTCTGTGGAATTGCCAGAAACTGAACCCACACTTACTAGGTCCTAGTCTAGTGCCATAACTACAAGACCGTCCTTGCTTCCTCATTAAAATCTTCACATTTCTGTATCTTAACAGCAGCACAGGCTACAACTCACACTGATAAAGCTATGCATGGTTGAACTGCATTTTATCTAGGTAATACGTTGGTCACTAGTCAACCATCCTAACTAAAGCCCTTAAGGGAAACCCTCAAATGATATCAAAACTGCAGTTTTAATAGAGATGTGGTCTTAATATAGCTGTAGTTCAATATCCACAAAATGTTTATGAATCTCTAATTTTCAGTTATTGAATATTCTACATTATTTTCCTATTTGTTGTTTATAGTCAAGTCTACATATTTGCAACATTTCCGTTGACTGCAGGGGAGTTGGCTCCCTTTTGGGGTACCTGCTGTAACCTGCTTTGCAATTTGAATCCTTACAGCTTTCTAATATACAGATTTTCTACTGCTAAGGGAATACTGTTCCTTTTTCCCTTGTGAACACCAACAGTGACATCCAAGGTCCAGTTAAGCAGCCTTTCTGAAACTCCCTAGGGAATGTACTGAGCTATCCCAGCTCCCACTTTCTTAATATGATGCCAGTAGTGCAGACTCACAATGAACCTAAATGAAGTAGAATCTGTAGTTTTCTGAAACGTTCACTTCTGTAATTTCTAAAACCTTACAAGAGCTCATTTAATTCAGTTATTAAAGAGGAAAGGATGGTCTTCTGGTGAAGGTACAAGAACTGGAGTCTGGAGACCTGTGTGCTAGCATGGCCCTTCCACAGGCTTTGGGCAAGGTTCTACTAAAGTCAATTAATATTTGTGTGGTGTATTGAGTTCATAGGAGGCTATATATTTTTCATGTTATACAAATGCAAAATATTATTTAAATTATACTCTCTTCAATATACCCTGTCGATGTACCCATATAATCACATATTACTTTTTTGTATATAACCATTTCGCCTATTAAAATCTCAGAGGTGGCTGAAAACAATAACATCAGATTAATCTGTAGCAGCATTAATTCTAAATACATATTATTTGCTAATAACTCCACATGAAAATAATGCTCAATGATATGCTGTTTTCACATATAATTGCAGTATACCAAAAAGATCAGTAGAAATACAAATTATTTCAGTCCCATTAGCCACTGTTAATAAGGATTTGCTTTATTTGTTTATATGTGAGTGACTTTAGTACTCATAAAAAGGTTAGAGATAGTTATGGAGCATGCAGGTTGGTGTTGTCCAAGATCCTTGCACAACACTACCTTCCACAACGTGTGGGCCTTCAGCAGATCGCACATAAGTGTGGTGGTTTTACCATGTGTATGAACAGAGGTTTAAGACCATCAAATTCATTTTCATTTGACAAAACTTAGACCCTGGCCACCTTTTTCCCCCGCTTCTCAGGGAGAGAAATGAAGAACTCATCATTCATAGCTAGTTAAAGTCCAAGAAAAATAACAGCAGCAAAGAGTCCTATGGCACCTTATAGACTAACAGACGTATTGGAGCATGAGCTTTCGTGGGTGAATACCCACTTCGTCGGATGCATGAAAAATAAGAAATCTTTGCAGATTTATTTTGTGCATCTCACAGAAACTTAAATATCATGCAAAGTATGAAAACTACACATAATATATTTAAAGATACTGCATGAAAATCTGTATAAGATAAACTACATACTGTACCAACTGATCATTTATAAATGATTTGGGATGCAGTGGGAGTATAACTTGGCCCATAAAGAAAACACATTTTAAGCACAAAGGGGTAGAGTTAAAGCTGGCCTTTCAAATGTATTTGAAAATTTTAATATTTTTCATCCTCTAATTAATCAAAATCAAGTGAATGGATTTCACTAAAATGTTAAAACAAGTCATCTTAATGGTGATGCCAAGGATAGAAAACTCTGTCCCAAAGATGAATGTTTTGGAAAATTACAAGTGTGTGAAAACAAAGGGATTACAGAATGGAAATGGTTTTGCCAAACTGAGCCACAGTAGTTACTAGCAGCAACTCATACTATAACAGTACAAAAAGAGTATTTTCTGCTATATATATAGAAAATTCAAATCTGATTAGTTTAATGGTTTTTCAATTCAGGTGGTAGTAACATATGACAACCCGGCAGAATGATTTACAAATGAAAATCAAAAAGATTGATTTCTACTTGGCAGACAAAGTGAGCTGCTGTTCAGAAACTGTTCTGCTCTAAGGAATCTACAGGTTTGCGTTTTCCGTTTGGATATTTTCTCATTGCATCTAACACCTAGGCACATATACAATTTTATAACACAGATAATTGTTGTTGAATAGAAATATTGAACGTCAGCAAACCTGGACAAAGGGGAGAAGCAAGTCCAAGATCAAGGACACTTCACTGAAAACACCAGAACCTTCTTATCAAAAGCAGGGGACTGTTAGAACAAATGCATCTGTGAATCGTAACTGAGATGACATCATATGAGAAGAAAGGCAGTCTTTTTGAGGGAGTCAGGTCTCAACCTAATATTTCGTTTTATAGAAGCCAACTGGAAACTATTGTACACTACAGAGCATGAGCAATTCCCTGTAGGATACTACTTATTAAGCAGGCAGCCACACTCTGCATTAGCTGAAGTTTCTAAATGGTCTTCAGACACAGCCACTCTGGAGGTGACAAAGGCTTGGATCACTTGCAACCATCATGTGCTGCTCTCTGTTTTGCTAGTTAAGAATGCCTCTGTTCAGGCCTATTCTAAAGAAGTAAAAGCTCATTTGTTTACTGTATTTTTGCTATTAACTAATTATCACGACTAAATTTAGAAATGAACTTGATTTAACATAGTACCGTCTATACTCCATCTATACACTAAAGCACTTTACTAGAAAGCAATTAAATACTTGGAGTGCCTCAACTGGACAGGCAAATATACCATATATACACACTACAGCACAGCTCAGTCTTAGAATGAACTTCACTGAGAGGGGCAATGCGAGCAAGGATCACAATTTTATCACAGCACTTTGCATTTCCATAGCACCTTCCGTTTGAAGAGCTAGAACACTATGCAAATATTAATGGATTAAGCTTTCCAACAACTATACATTAAATAAACCTTCCTTATCTGATGGATAGGAACACCAAGACACGGGTGGTATGAATTACCCAATGTCACAGAGGAAGCGAACTCAGATTTTCTGAGTCCAAGCTCTGCACTTTAACTTTTTTTTTTTTTTTTTTAAGGGTTGTATGAGATCTTTAACATTCATCTGGCCAGTCACCAAAAAGTGGCAAAATGAAGGCCCCATATAAAGGAAGTTTTTATGAATACAGTACTGCATTATATTAGCTCACTGTATGGTTAGCATTTTATATGATTCCCAAGCTTTGGTATAGGATTAGAATCCATGATGTTCTGGCTTAGAAGCTAGAGTGTTACCAATTGAACTGTACTGACAGTGCTATGACAATATTTATTCAGATTTAAATAGACAGCCTAAAGAACTACCTATCCTGGCCATCCGCTAAATATATATTACAAAACTATTAGAGAATCTGAGCAGCAGCAGACCTCCCCTGGCTACGTGCAACCACCAGGCAGCAAGTCATTACAAAACAAATCAATATCTTACTACATTGTTAAATTACAAAAAAAGCACTCCCAAAAAATATCTGCTCAAAAAGTAAGACTTTGTAGTGTGCCCTAAAGGCCAACAATTTGGGCTTTTTTGGATTGGCATGTATGCATAAAGAATTAATTCGCAAATTGAAGAAAGCACTTTCAGAAACTTCCCCTCTTCTGTATCAAAGGAGCTCCCGCTCAAGTACTTGTATAACTTATTTATATTGCTATAATGTATACGCTACAACAAATCTGTGCAAACTATATGTGCTGTTAAAAAAAAAACACATATCCATACCTCTGGCTCTATGTGCCTTGGAAAGAGGGATGTTGTGAGATATTTGTATAAAATTCTCATATCATCTTGTTCCAATCCACTCCTGGAATAGGAGAGGGGAAAAAAAGTTAAAATATAGATCACAAAGCAGGAAAAACAATTTCTCTAATGGCCAACATCTTTCTAACCAAGAGCTGCACAGGCCGCAATTTAAAGCCTTCTGGGAGAATTAACTCAGTTCTCTTACATGACAACACACCAATTTCTTTTGTACAGACAGTCCCAGTGCATGTTTAATTTTTAATAGAATGCTCATTCCTTTACAGTACTAAGAAAAGATCCAGGTTAACAAAGAGATAAAATGATAAGCTATAAAAAGGCTTTTCCTAATTTATGAATCCATATTTGATTTCACAAGCAAATTATGTGCAGTAAATACTGGAATCTAGACAAATATAGGAAGACTATGATTTTTTAAAATAATAGTTTATAAATTATTTCCCATCTAAACATTGTGCACATTCTCTCCTCACTTCTTAAGAGCCTTTGGCTAGAAGCACCTTTCCTAGCTACTCCTAAGTGAGATAGTATGCCAAAAGCAGCTGTGCCATGTCAATAAACACCATAAAATCAAACACAGCTGAAGAGGAGTTGTCCGTTTTAAATTACATTGATGCAACAAACTCCATAAACTTCTTTGTTTCTGCTAAACATGCAGTCTGTTGTAATATTTTCTATAAATGAAGTCAGGATGGATCAAAAGTAGTTCTGATTAGCTGAAAATGTACTGCTGTTCAATATTACTTTTTGGTTGTACATAACTTGCCTGTAAAATCAAATATAGATTTGTAAATTGTCTTTAGTTTTAAAAGTTCTTTTAAAAGCTGCTAACTGCTGTTAATGACGTGAATAATTACCAAGAACCCTAATGATTAATAAGATTCATTAAAAATTAATTCAGACATTATGGTAATATCTTGTTCAGACTAGGTCCTTTTCCCTGTTATATGTTTCACTTTTGATATGAAACTTATCAGTTTCAAATCTTCAGCAATTATTAACATAGTATATTGGTTCACACTATTACAAAGAAACCATCCACTGGAAATTGATAGCCAGCTCTGTTGTCTGGAACACGAACACGCACACACACACACCACATTAAGAGCATGTGGCCAAATTTTGTTCTGATTTACCACTCCACAGAAGTCAGAAGGGTTCTACAAATAGTGAGTCAGCACAGAATATGGCCCCACGCAGTTTAACACGATGTGTGTATTTGTGTCAAATACTAATGTCAGATTATCACATTTATGAGGTTTATGCATTACTTCTCAAAACTTTCCTTCCCTTCATTTGAAACTCATATTATTCATAGCGTTTTCCCTCAGCCATGTTGTTAGGGTTGCCAAGCATCCAGTTTTTGACAAGAACGTCCGATTGAAAAGGGACCCTGGTGGTTCTGGTCAGCATAGCTGACTGGACTGCTAAAAGTCCAGTTTGCTGAAGTGTCTGGCTCCGCGCAGCTCCCGAAAGTGGCTGGCATGTCCCTCTGGCTCCGGACGCCAGCGCTCCAAGCATGTGCCGGGGCGGCGAGCCGCAGGGGGTGCCCTGCTGGTCCCTGTGGGGGCAGCAAACAGGCAGCCTTCAGCGGCTTGCTTGTGGGAGGTCCACCGGTCCTGCAGATTCGGGATAAGGTACTGTTAAAAGGGATGAGGCATTGTTTATGCATTGTGTGTGGATGCAAATCGTAACTGGTCATTCTAACCTATAAGAAAGATCCTTCTTTTTCAGGAAAGATTGCCTGGGCCTAAATATTTAAGAAAAAAAGAAAAGCCATTCAAAATATTAATTCCATGTCTCTTCACTTCTCAAGTGTAATCTCCAGCATCCTTAAAGCAACTCATCTTCTCTTTGTTGTTGACACTCAAATTGTGCACTGTGACATTCTTGACAAGTGAATAAATGCAGGCATGTAACCTTCACTGATTATTTTTTTTAAATCATCTTTAAGACTTGTGTAGTTTTCTTGGAGGAAAAAAGAAAAGAAAAATATTCCTACAAAGTTACACATTGAGCTTGAACTGTGTTAAAACTGTGTCTCTGTCTCAATAATTCAGTAGAAAACATTGCTTCAGAAGTAAAAACTTGTTTGTCCTTTCCAAATATTTTCATACTGTTTGAGTTATTGCCACAGTTTTTATTCTCCAGATCACTTTGTAAATGAAAGATCTTTCCATGGGTGGCCAGCTCTTCCAATTTCAATGTGCATGTTTCTCACAATGGAAACTATCCATAACTGCTAGGAAAGGCTTTATACACAACTGTTCTATATTCAAAGATTTTAAGACCAGAAGGGATCATTGTGATCATCTAGCACAATAGCACAGGCCACATAACTTCCCCAAAATAATTCCTAGAGCTGTTCTTTTAGAAAAACATCCAGTCTTGATTTCAAAATTGTCAGTAATGGAGAATCCACCATGAACCTTTGTAAACTATTCCAATGATTAATTACTCTCACCATTAAAAATGTATGCCTTATTTCCAATCTGAATTTGTTTAGCTTCAATTTCCAGAGACTGGATTGTGTTATATCTTTCTCGGCTTGACTGAAGAGCCCATTATTAAATATTTGCTCCCCATGTAGATACTAATAAACTAATCAAGTCACCTGTTACCTTCTCTTTGTTAAGCTAAACAGGCTGAGCTCCTTGAGTCTATCACTGTAAAGCATGTTTTTTAATTCTTTAATCATTCTCGTGGTTCATCTCTGAACCCTCTCCAATTTATCAATATCCTTCTAGAACTGTGTACCTCAGAACTAGACACTGTATTCCAGCAGCAGACACACTAGTGTCAAATACAGAGGTAAAATAACCTTTCTACACCTACTCGAGATTCCCGTTTATGCATCCCAGCTTCCATTAGCTCTTTTGGCCACATCATCACACTGGGAGCTCGTATTCAGCTGATTACCTTCCACAACCCTCAAATCTTTTTCAGAGTCACTGCTTCCTCAGATAGAGTTCTCCATCGTGTAAGTATGGCTTACATTCTTTGTTCCTAGATGTATACATTTACATTTAGCTGTATTCAAATGCATATTGTTTGCTTGCACCCAGTTTACCAAGCAATCTAGATTGCTTTCAGTCAGTGATCTGTCCTCTTCATTATTTATCACTCCCCCATATGTGGA
Source organism: Gopherus flavomarginatus (assembly GCF_025201925.1). Lineage (NCBI taxonomy): Eukaryota > Metazoa > Chordata > Testudines > Testudinidae > Gopherus > Gopherus flavomarginatus. Next base: position 15,711,210 of record NC_066625.1, on the reverse strand, counting down.
GAATCTAGTTTCATTTATCTCTAGCAATCTTCGTTCTATCCTTTCCCACAATATGAAAGGTCTGCCCTACGGAAGCTCCTTGGAGGCAGAGACAGTCTTTTTGGCGTGTGTCTGTATAGCATCTAGCACAATGGGGTCCTGAGCCATGACGAGGACTCCTAGGCACCCTACAAAAATACTACTAATAATAAATACAGTAATTTTATTTATTTTAAGATGCATGTTATTTTTCCTCTCTTCTACCCATTAGTCTGATACCTACCAGATGAGCTGATCATTGTAGAGAAAGGCAGTATATTTGACTATGTTCAGGCTTTCCTCCATCCTATTAATAAATGATTGGATTTTCAAATAAGTCATTTTATCCAATGGAAAGAAGCTGATTCCACAAAAAACATCCAGCAGGTCACATGACTGTAAATGCAGTGTTTGCAAGTACTAAAGGAACAAATATAAAGGAAAGGAGCATAGTTAATGGTTTTCTGAATATTTAAAAGGTATAATAAAGCCTTTAAAATTAACATTTCAACGTAACCTTTTCCGCATTTATTTTTGGGCACTTTTGCTCTGTACCAAATCCTTAAGTGACAGCCTATATATCATACTGCATGTTGACACAATTATCTGTGCTGTTAGTTCACAAATCCATTTTGGGGGCACGGAGAAAATAGAGCCTAGCTAAATCTCATTTATACACATTCAATATGATCAATGATAACTAGAATCATTAGCGAGGAGCAAAGATGTGATTAATGTCTTGGAGACAAATAAAAAGACAGGTTGTACATAGGCCCCCTCTCTTCTTTCCATGTGTTAAGAAAGCCCTGCCCAACATCATGTAAGAAGTCTGTGGCATGGATCCACTGCATGGATTATCAGCAAGGCTGGCGCTAGAGAACTAACTGGTAACAGTAGGATGGTGTTCTTTTCCACCTGGGGATTTGAGACACGCTTTGCCACTGACCAACAAAACTAAATGAACGTGATTTGCCAAAGACTTTGTAATTATGTCTTGCAAATAACTCTATCAAAGAAAAATTTCAGTTAGACTTGATTATTAGAATAATTAAGGCTTTAACAGTTTCCTATACATGGATATTAAGACGATTTTATCTGTAACAGATGATCATCCTATTCTAGTCCATCGAGCTATCACTCTGTTTATTCAAATCCCTTCTAAAGACTCTTCCATGATGCATGCAAGACAATAATAATATGAAACAAAACATTTTTCAAACATTCCTAGTCATTCAGTCTAGTCTTCTCATTGCTGAGATAAAGAGAGAGACGCGCACACACACCCCATGAAAGCTCTTCTGTGCAGGCACTTGTACATTTTGTTTCCCTTTCAGTATCAAACACATTGTCTGTACTCTAATAATAAACATAAGCACTTACCCGATGGAAGAATTTCTCTAATCTCTCTTTTAGAACCCTTACACCTCCATCTTCTATGGCTTTAAGGAATGTTCCATTAAAAAGCTAATAGGTTAAAAAAAAAGCAATATTATAGATTCATAGATTCTAGGGTCAGAAGGGACCAATGTGAATATTAGTTGGGCAACTGTGTAAATACAGTACAATAGTTACTCATAACTTGATTAAAATCAGAAAAATAAGAACTAAACTGCTACCTACATAATTCCTTTTTCCTAATTTCATACAAACTAACTGACCTACATGATGTGTAGCCTCAGCAGATTTGGAGGGATAGCTCAGTGGTTTGAGCATTGGCCTGCTAAACCCAGGTTTGTGAGATAACCGCCTGTCAATCAAGATCTGTAACTATGTGAAGGAATTAATTTAAGTCTTCACAGAAATTGGGACTCATTTTACTACTCCTATTAGAGTGAACTCAAGAACAGCACGGAGGACCACAAAAGCACTCTGTTATATCCTCCCCACTGCCACTACTATATCTTGAGGAAGTATGGACAGTATGGCTCAGACTGGCACCCCATAAGGAGTAATTTGTTCATGCTCAGATAGTAGGGTGCAGAGGATGGTCTATCTCCTTCTCTCAAGGGATAAGCTTGTTATAAATCTATTACCCTTACCTTGTACATGCTATAGCACTGCTGTAGGACTGAACTGTAAACCTTGTCCTGTAAAACAGCCAATAATAGGTCATCATTACAAGAATAGGCACAGCTCCAAATATTATGACTGACCTACAAATGTCATGCACATTCTTTTAACTACCACATGTAAGCCAGAAATATAGAAAGACTAGAATGTCTCTTACACAAATCGAAAACAAAAACTCGCAGCAGTTACTGGCTACTGCTGGAAAAAGTAACTACAGGCAGTACACCTATGAAGTATTTTCTCAGTATACACATGAATTATTTTCTGTTCCTCTTTCCTTGTCAAATGTAAACCTAACAGTATTACTATTATTAAACCATAACATGTACTGAAAAAAGAATATGACTAAAGTAACAACTTATAACTGATACGTGCTGGGCACTAGCTGGTCATTAGTCAACAGTAGTTAGTTCCAAATCAGCCTCCCCCTCGCTCCTCATAAGAGTTCAGGGCAGGTGAGGACTTAGGGCAGGTGAGGACTCCACACCCAGTCATCACTGGTCTGACATGATGACCCAGACTGGGCTTTTAATTTGTTTTCTGGCAAGAGGAGCAAGACTGGTTTGTTTTGTTGGAATGATTTCTTTAAGAACACAATGAGGAATAAAAACATGACGCAGAAACTTTAAAGAACACAGGAAGCCTGAACAAACATTTTTTAAAATTATTCCATCCGGTCAATTACTCTGCCTTCTTACAGTTAAAGTGAATTGATGATATTGCAATGCTGAAATGAAGCCTCCTGGCAGACATTATATGTTTGATTTTCCAACAAAGATGATCAATAATAGTCTTAGGATCATAACAGAAACTGCAATAGTTAAATTTAGTAAGGAAGATTTCTTTATAATCTTTTCAAATTAAATCAATGTTGGATCATTAATTGTATTGGCCTGTTCCTTGAAATTTCAATAGATCTCTCCGTTTTTGTTATTTTTAGTGACATTTCATGTCATGACATAATTTCACTGCTGTTCTTATTGTATGGTTTTAAATTCCTTTTTGGATATTTTTTCCTATATCTTTGTCTCTTTCTTCCCTTTTAGAGTTTGTTGGAAAATGCTCTACTTTATTTCCAGTTTGCAGTCATATTCTTAAATCAGTTCTACAACAGCCAAAAGTTATAGATATAAGCTGAACTAAAAGACATCACTAAGTATATTTTTAAAACAATTACAATGAAAATATTTAATTAGAAAAGGAAAGGCAAATTAGAAAGAATAACTGAACATTACCAGTAACTCTTCTTCTTGATACTCAATGACTGGTTTTCCATCTTTGTGGTATTTTTCTATTACGGGATTCCGTACTACCTAGAAAATGGAACAAACTGGCATCAGGCAATGCAGAATGTATTTAGCAATTTTTAACATTTTAGGAAGGTATATATCATGCATATAAATACCATGACCATCCAGAAATTTTCTTCAGGTTCATTGAAGAACTGTCTATTCTTCTGAGTATGCAAAGATTTTGCAGGTTTTGATGGACTAAAGGTCCTGGAAAAATAATATATTTGGAACAAAATTTTAGCAAACATACAAATTGTTATACTGTAATAAACTATGCAAACAGTAATACTTTACTACCTTGTGAACTGTACTATAGCTTCACATAATCCAACATTTCTAATTTTTTCATTCTTTTCTACTTCATTTGGGTGATAAAAGAGAATCTTCTTTTCCTCCTAAAATTTGAAATAAAAATAAAGATGACTAAATTTTAAACAGAATAGTAGAGATCCAAAATAAAGTGATTTTTCAAAATAAACTTTAGCTCCTTAAATTCACAGAACAGTTTAAAAATTGCCTTATAACCAAATAGGCTTATATAATAATAAATAAAAGTAATATATTGCACATTAACAAGGCCTGCCATCAAAAAAGATCTCAAAGTTCTTTACAAATGCAGTACCCTACACAAGTTACACAGAAAAATCACTTCATTTTCCTTTGGAAAATATCGGAAGTGAAATGCAACTGTATAGCTGTGCACAGGAACACCACTTAGTTAAGCCAGGAAGTCAAAAATAAGTTTGCTCCTCAATGTGTATATTTAACTCACACACACAATGAGAAGAAAATAGACCCCTTCAAACATTAAAGTTTGCCTGGTTTCTCAAAAGAAAGCTTTTTATTTTTCTCAATATCTATCAAAGATTTCAGGTACATTGCAAAAGTTAAGCACACTTATTTTAAATTGTTAGCCTCAGAATTCAGCAGAATTTACACAGAAAAAACTAGTACTCTGATAAGCAACAAAGAGTCCTGTGGCACCTTAAAGACTAACAGATGTATTGGAGCATAAGCTTTCGTGGATGAAGACCCACTTCGTCAGATGCAGCGGGTATTCACCCACGAAAGCTTATGCTCCAATACATCTGTTAGTCTTTAAGGTGCCACAGGACTCTCTGTTGCTTTTTACAGATCCAGACTAACACGGCTACCCCTCTGATACTAGTACTATGATGTTAGCCATGCAATTTGCTGTTATCTAAAATTGAAAACTATAGGCATTTCAAATAGATTCTAGTAAACAAGTATATTCTAAAAACATGATTTTACAGGTGGACACTATTAAAACAAAAAAAGTGTTTTTGTTTTAATAAAGTTAAATGCTCCACTTTTTTTGTTGTAAATATTTGGAAAAGTACATAATAACAAATCATTGCACTGACAAAACTAACTGCTACTACTAATTTAACATCTTACACCTCACAGCACTTTATAACCAAAGCACAAAATATACTAAGATATTACTTCATTTACTGTTGAAGTAGAGACAAATCTGGAGATACGTCGCAGTTGCACCAAAACAGTTCATCAGATATAGTGATTGGGGCCATACAACTACCTACATAGATTAAATCAGTATCCTAAATCTAACAAATGAAACTACAGGAAGATAGGTAGATAAACTATAATGTATCAGATGACTGTTTTCAAGATAGTATGTCATCTGTATTTATCTGTGATAGCTTGGCAGATCAGTCTTCCATTACTGTTGCCAATTAACTTACTAGCTTCATCTAGCTGCTCAAAAGCTCAGTATGTATATTTACATCTTGATAACAATTTGACTCACTCAGAAGTACATAAACACTGTTAACAGATACCTTTCCTGGAAACAGAAAGGATTCATCATGTGCATACCTACTCTCAGGGACGTTGGTTAATGAGTTAATGTTTACAAAGCACGTTGTAAATAAAATGTGCCCTACAAGCATTTAGCATTATTGCATGCACCTGGAACATCTAAACAGATGAAAGACTTCTGAAGGATGTTTTTAAAATCCTAAAATTCTAAAGCCCTGATCCTGCAAGCTCAGGTGCTCAGAACAGCTTCTATCCCATGGATCCCAACTCACCTATCTGCATATACATTAATGTGCATGCATTTATTTTATGTTAGGAAGTGTTGTGAGTTTTTTTCACAACTCTTTTCCACCAGTCTTTCTTTTAACCTTGTTGCTGCAGGAATTTAATGGGCCAAGCAGCTCTGTTTCTAAATGCTAAAGTTTTAGCTATAGATACACCCTCATCTTAAAATCATACTTTTTCCTGAATGTTTTAACATATTGTTAGAGTAAATACCTAACATAACTGTAGCTGCATTTTCTCTATTTTTCAGTTTACTTTATGCTTTGAAACAATACTTTGTGTCTAGTCAGTTTCACTGCTGCACCTGCTTAGTCAGTTTCAGTTTCCCCCTTCTTTTGTGTGGGACTTTTACAGGACAACAAAAGAGAAAAAAATAATTTAAAAAGAAGTATGTCATTGTAAAGCCACAAATATTGGTAAGGTGATTCAAGGACAGTTGTAATACTAGAAACTTTTAGCTCATACTTTTAAGCTGAAAGCATCCGTTTATAGCTTGAGAGGCACTGAAGAACAGCCCTTCTCCATGGGTGCACTATAAATAACGATATTAATACAAGACATTTTGTTGTCCAGTGTCTAGGAAAAAACATAATGGCTGGAGCAGAAGCCCGACAGCTGCTTTGCGTTAGCCTGTCAGACAGTGCAAACGTGAGAGTCAGAATGTCTTGGTGGTGCAGCAGGTGTTTCACAGGGGTCCCAGAACTGCGCAAAGTGGGGCTGGAATCACCACGTGACCGTTGGAAAGATGTAGGAACAATGGGTGGGGGACCTCCCCGGGAGCCCCTCCGCCCCTCAGACAGACACACAGATGTGGCCCACTCCTCTCCCCTCAGACAGAACCTTCCCCCGCCGGCTCAGGTGAAGAGGAACAGCCACAGCCACCCCCACACGCTCCCTTGCGGCGACAGACCCCTCCCCCGCTAGCCAGACCTACGGGGACGAGCCCAGGCTGCCCCACGTACCTCCCCCTCTCTGGGCCCCAGCTTGGGGTTGTAGATGAAGAAGCTAAGCAGGGCCGGAGCGAGCTGCTTCTCCTGCCCGGCTCCCCCCGCCGCCGCCATACTGGGCCTGAAGCGAGAGAGTCTGGGGCTGGAAGCCGCCACACACCATCGGGGAGCAGCCGGGGGCCCTCAGCCGGCACCAACGCCAACCTCACACGGCACTTCCGCCTTCCCCCTGCCCCGGAAGGGAACGGCGCCGACCCGGATCCGCTCTATCTGCGCCGGCGGGAGGAGCCGGGCCGACCCTCTCAGAGCTCCGCCACCCCCCCCCCGCGCTGAGGGCACTTGCTGGAGGCCTCCCCGTCCCTGCTCCCTCCGCAGTAGCCGGCGTCTCTCCCGGCCTGGAGCTCCTCAGTGGGGACCCCTCCCAACCCCCCGGGAACCCAGCATCCTGTAGCGCCCCTGCGATGGAGCGAGGCCGGGCGGGATCCCCAGGGAGCTGAAGGCGGCTGCGGGGGCAGGCCCCGTTTCCAAGGGCAGCTCAGCAGAAGCCGGAGGGTCCTGGAGGCGCCCGTGTCTGTTTCCTTGGCTTTGAAGACGCGCTGAGGAAAGAAACACGGAAAGCCCGAGCTGAGCTGCCTCCCTCCCGGGCCGCCCGGGAAGAGGAATATTGCGGACTTGGGGCGCGCTCGGGCACTGCAGAGCTGGGGGCTCCCTAAGTACCGAGCTGGGGGGGGTACACCCCGAGGGGGGGCGCTGACCCGAGCGGTCTCGTTTGCCCCGTTAGTGGTGCTCCTCTTGGCAAGTGGCGTTGCCGGGCAGAGCGATTCTCTCGCTGTGGCTTTGGTAACGGGAAAGGCTTGTTCAGGTGGGGGACTGGCCTGAGCAGCGTCGCTGAATAGTGGCGTCTCGTGTTGTAGTGGGATGGTGGTACTCTGGGTGAGCATTTCTCTATGGCGCTTTCAGGGATCGCAGGGAGTTTGACGTGCTGTGTGTGGGCTGGTATCCAGAGCTGCAGGGTCGGGTGGCTCTAGAGTCAAGTCTGGGTAAGCCAGGGGTCGGCAACCTTTCAGAAGTGATGTGCCGAGTCTTCATTTATTCACCCTAATTTAAGTTTTTGGTGCCAATAATACATGTTAACGTTTTTAAAAGGTCTCTTTCTGTAAGTCTTTAATATATAACTAAACGATTATTGTATGTAAAGTAAATAAGGTTTTTAAAATGTTTAAGAAGCTTTATTTGCTATTAAATTAAAATGCAGAGCCCCCCCCCCCGGACCAGTGGCCAGGACCCAGGCAGTGTGAGTGCCACTGAAAATCAGCTTGCGTGCCACGTTCGACACCCGTGCCATAGGTTGCCTACCCCTGGGTTAAGCTTTGATAAGGATAGAGGGTGAAATCTTGGCCTCAATGAAGTCAATGGGAGTTTTGCCATTATTTAGCAGGACCAGGATTTCGTGAACTTGAACATTTGAAAAAGGTCTTTGTGGTTTATTCCTCCTCCTCCTCTTTTAATTATTTATTATTTGTATTGTGGGAGTGACCAAAGGCCCCTATTGAGACCACTGAGCTCTGCACTAGATGTACAGGTAGACACTGTCCCTGTCCCAAACAGCTTCCAGTCAGGCACTTACAATATTGTCCTCACACATTGTGCTTAGTCAGTAAGGTCTGAAACTGCTGAGCCAAATCCTGTCCTCAAGTAAACTTCTGGAACCCTGTTTCCACACTGGCTCATCTTTGGCGGGGATATCAGGTTGGAGCAGGGAAGTGATATTACCTCTGTATACAATATTGATGAGATCACAAGTGGAATACTGTGTCCTTTTCTGATATTCATACTTTTAAAAAGTATGTTGGAAATTAGAGAGCGTTCAGCAAAGAACCACAGGAATGATTCAGGTCTAGAAAACTTGCTTTACAATGTCAGACTAAGAATTTCAAGCTATATATTTTATAGAGAAGATTGAGATGACTTGACCACTGTGTGTTAGTATAAGAAGAAGATATCTGAAGCTGGGGGGGTTTAATCTAGCAGAACTTGATCTAGTGGCTGGAAGTTGATGCTGGACAGATTTCAACTGCAAATAAAGGGACTATTTTGACAGTGACAATAATCAACTACTCAAACAATTAGAAGAGGTGTGGTGGACTCTACATTACTTAAAGTCTTTAAATCAAGACTGGATGTTATTCTAAGAGATGCCTCCATTCAGTCACAGTCTATTAAGATTGATGCAAAAATTTCTTGGCAGTATTCTACAGCCTCTGCAGTTGCAGAAGGTTAGAATAGATAATCATATTGTCTTTTCTGGTCTTTAGATCTATGAAACTGTGGAAGGTGTAACTAAAAGCAGAATTTTTCCAGTTTCTTTATTACATGTGATGATGCCTGAGCCGGCAAAATCCCAGCTTCAGTTACTGAAGCTGTGTTCGGGAGTCAGGTATTTAGAAAAAACACTTTGTTGCTTGTAGACAGATCTGGAGTCCATAAAAATAAACATGATACCCCAATGCCATTTTTACAGAGTACTGCACTGTAAAGTTGCAAGCAAGTTTTGCAAGATTAAATTTGAAAGAAAATCATATTTTCTGTGTCTGTTTCCCCTCAAGTTCTCAGTTAGTTACTTTCATCATTGTGTTGTGTTCTGTCTTAATCTATTCTACTATTTTGTCCAGATTGTCTAACTTGTCAGAGTGAGTCTGGATAGCATTAGTCATGCCCAACTGTAGGTGATTTAGGGGCTGTTTCACCATTTCATTAGTCCAGTGTGGAGTTACGCAGGCATAAAACTGCAGTAATGTAGGGCTAAATCAAGTCCTCAGTGTTTAGCCTAAGTAAGGGAGCATGGATCAGCGTTCATCTCATGCTCCCCATTAGTGCCCAGGCTGGGGAAGCTAATGATCTAACCGGTGCACCAAATTCAGTGATGAATCCTGGTCACATGCCGCCTGAAGTATGTTGTGCGCACACCAAGAAGACGACCCTAAGTAAATGTTATGAATGTGGTATTGATACACATTTTTTATACATGAGAAAGGAATTTAATACCCATTAGAAGTGCAAATCTTAATGCAAACTTAACTATGTTGTCACTACTGACGGCTCCACAATAATATATTTCACCAGAAGTACTAAAGAGTTGTGACCATATTTTCCCTACATTCAAGGCTGCAATTAGGAGAAGAGAAGTAGTAATGCTGTGGTATACCCAAATCTTAGCAGAGAACCCAGGACTTCCAGTGAGCCTCAGCAGATTTTTAAACTGCTGTTTGTGGTGTTATAGAAGCAGCAGCAAGGGGGGACTGATTTCTTCCAGTGCTAGGTCCTCCAAGCAGATCTCTCTCTCCCAGCTCATCTTGAGCATGATTCAGTACTGGCAGGAGAGGAAGCTGGGCATGAGGGCTACAAAAACACTCATGGATTGAGTGGAAGTAAGTAGAGTTGCCAGAGTAAAGACAGAATAAGGATCTGAGAGTTTGGCCAAACATATGAAAAACATCCACTACCAAATGTAAGTAATCAGAAAGGCTGATCATTCCAGTTTCTCATTCTTCCACTTATGAAAAGAAAATTAACATTAAAAACGTCATTCTAGAATGTTGCAGCTGCCAATTCGAGAGATATGACACAGCCTAGAAATAGAATAAAATATTTCCAAAAAAAATCCCAAAGGAGCATAGTAGGTGGTGGTGGAGATTGGAACAGTAAGTCAGATGGGACAAACGTTTCCCTTTATCGCTTGTTTAAAAACAAAAATGGAAATTCCAACGCTGATATGTTTGGTAACTCATATTTAAGTATGATCAAGTGCATTTCCCACCGGTGCAATTATTAAAAGTTTAGTGGTGTGTAGATTGTGGATAGGTACTGTGTTTTTGTTCTGCATTTGTACGGCATCTAGCACAATGGGGATCAGGTTCATGACTGGGGCTCCTAAGCACTATGGCAATACAACTATTTAATAATAATACTGGAAGGAACTATGTTGTAGAAGCATATAGGATAGGAATGTGGGTATGTATGGTTATGTTTGATTTCTGAGACAGGTAGCACGTGAGTGCTATGGATACTAATGTTTCCTTAACTAGTTATTTTCTAGATGTCTAGTGATTGTATTGACAGGAAATGCACTTCCTCAGTCTTAACTATAACTCGCCAAATTTTTTTGTGAGGGATTTATCAAAATATATGTTGAGTCTGTTATAGTGGTTAAAACATAATGTAAATTACTACAGTCCTAGTGTACACATTAACAAGGCAGATGGAAATTATTATTGTTGTTCCAGTTTCATCCTATCTTCTTAATTGTATGCACAGTAACACCACACCTCGGCATTTGCAGTGTCATTAGATAGCTGTGAGTTTGAAATCTGAATCCTACCCCTTCATTACATAAAATTAAACTATTGTACAAATGCATTTGCAGTTAAATGTGACAGTGGATTACCCCAGCAACCGCGGGCAAATAGTAAAAAACTTTATCTGTGTTTTACCGTACATAAAAACCAAAACCTTTAGTCTGCTATAGGAAATAGCAATATTTTTTATCATGTCATACTTTTAGAGTTGTTGACTGTTTCTTGCTACTATTTTGAGCATCTCTGTCAGCTGCATAATAGCAGACTTAACAAAAAGAATCCTATAAATCACTCTGGATATTGGAGATGACAGCTGTAAATAAATACAGCTGACAGGTCAAATGGTTATTTCATTGACAGTCTGTGGGCTAAAAGTGTAACCAAAAGTGGGTGAGTCTGCAGTTTGGTATTGCTATAGCAAGTAGTTACAAAATAAGGCCCTGATCCTGGAGTGAGCTCAAAGCAGGTAGAAACCTGAACCCACACAGAGCTCCTTATAACACTGGAGCTCAAGACATTTTAGCTCTGAATGAGAAGACAATACGTTATAGAGAGAATAGTTGGGCTCTATCTCCTTTTTCTGAAATTTCATGGATGTAACATGCCTCCCCAACATTTTGCATAAGTGTGATTTTATTTTTACAGCTTACCACTGCCATCTTGGTAAAATTAAAGAAAAAGAAAAATACTGATAATGAAAAGAAACATTCAGAAATCTTCCAGTTTTCCTTGTAAAGCCCAACATGGGGCTGATCTATCATTCCAACCACTTCTGTTGATTTCTATGAATGAATTTTGTATGACATTTATTCTGAAATTAAGAGAGAAAAAATAATGAGCAACAGAAACCTTCAGGTGTAGAAATATGTGCGCTTTCACAGTGTTAGTCTTCCAACAAATTTTGCTTCATTCTCCAAAACCCTCTCTTTATATTTTTTTAAATTTAGTTTTTGGCTTATACTACAAAAATATCCTTCACTGTGCAAATCAGTGAATTGCTGCCATGTTAATAGGGGAGGGAAAGCTTGAATTTGTATGAAATCTATTGTGGCTGACTGAGCTTGAATTAGGGTTGTTAGATTCAAGAAAAGCAATTTGACTATATCACATAAGGAAAGATTTTTATTAGGTATTGCTCATAATAATACTCATATAATCTCTTTGACGAGTCTGCAGTCACTAGAGGGTAAAACCATTATATGTTTCCCTTTAAGCTTATCGGTGAGTTAACGCCAGAACTTTGTCATGATTATATAAATGCTTAGTATTGAGGCAGAAGACCTAAATGTAAGAATCCAGTCTCAGGCAATGAAATTTAATTATTAAACAGTATGATGTGTTTGTGGTATACCGATTTGTTCCGTATAACATCTTCAGTACATGTTTATCATTCTAATTTGATGACCTGCTGTTTAATAAATTTATATAACTGCTATTCATGTTTACTGATTATCTCTTCAAAATGTTAAAATTCCTTCTTGGTGTCCATCCAGTGCACTGGGTCCCTGTGTAGGATATTAAAAATTACAGTATAAACTTCAATATATTCACCTCAACCCACACCCTCCTCAGCAGCCTTAACAAAGAGGAAATAAAGACGAGCTTTGCAGTATGTTCAGAAGGTTAACAAATTAATTACTGACTGTAAATCCCTATATCCCATTTTCTGTGTCTAAGGAATCCAAATCTCTCTATATATTTTATGTTTATCTGACACTAGTTACTTTTAAGACAGATTTGCAATTTATTGGTAATAAATGAAATCTAAAAAAAATCTGCATAAAGTTTTAATCTGGTACACATGCAGGATACAGGGGGTGGGCAAAATTTTTGGCCTGAGGGCCACATCTGGGTATGGAAATTGTATGATGGGCCATGAATGCTCATGAAAGCGGGGTTTGGGGTGCAGGAGGATTCTGGCTGGGGGTGTGGGCTCTGGGGTGGGGCCAGAAATAAAGAGTTCAGGGTGTGGGAGGGGGCTCCAGGCTGGGGCAGGGAGTTAGGATGCAGGGGGGAAGGAGGAGGGCTCCAGCTGGGGGTGAAGGGTTGCATGTGCATGAGGTTGCTCTGGGATGCAAGGGGTTTGGAGGGTGGAAGGCAGATCAGGGCTGGAGCAGGGGGTTGGGGCATGGGAAGGAGTCAGGGGGGCAGGCTTCAGGCGGTGCTTGCCTCAAGCAGCTCCCAGAAGCAGCAACATGTCCCCCTTTCCAGCTCCTATGCGGAGGCGCGGCCAGGCGACTCTGCACACTGCCCTGTCCACAGGCATTGTCCCTGCATCTCCCATTGGCCATGGTTTCCAGCCAATGGGAACTGCGGGGGCGGTGCTTGGGGGGGCGCAGCGTGTGGAGCCCCCTGGCTGCCCCTACACATAGGAGCCACAGGGGGGCCGACATGCCACTGCTTCCGGGAGCTGCATGGAGCGGAGCAAGCCCCTGACCTTGCTCCCCAGCTGGAGCGCTGGAGTGGGACCCTGCTTTCCGGCGGGAGCTTGAGGGCAGGATTAAAACATATGGTGGGCTGGATACAGCCCCTGGGCTGTAGTTTGTCCACCCCTGTAATATCATGTATGATTGCAGCACCAAATTCTTACCCCACACACCTGCACATATCTTCTGTGGAGTGGCCTTCAGTGAGAGTTGCATATGCAGATCTCAAACCCAAATTTGACCCATTCTAAATGACAACTGATCAGTAATACTATCCATCTGATATATTCAGGAGAAGTGAAAATAGTCAGCCAGTGTATGTCTGAAGACACCTGAAATTCATGTTTGCATGATAAGAAAATCCAATAAGCTTATAAATCGTTGCTTGTAAATCAACATTTTGATTCTCTTGGATACAATTGGAGGAAATCAGATTGTCTACTAATGTTAAGGCAAAGACTTCTCCGCTCTCCTTTGGTATATTCCATAATTTTTTTCCCATTAAATAGAATGCCAGCAATATCCAATGAGAGAATGCACAATATGGTCCTAACTGGGGTGTAGCATGTGCTTAAATATGTTGCTGAATCAAGAACCTGTATAAATAAAAGAAGTAATCTTGTAATACAAACAGGTAAAAAAAAATTCAGACACCTTATAGACATCAATTTATCTTCACAATGCTGCTGTGATGAAATAGTATTGTTTCTGTTTTACAGATGGGAGACAGTCTCAGAATGATTAAGTGACTTGTCTAAGAGTCACACAGTGGGTCTGTGGTACTGCTGGACACTGAACCCCTGTTTTAGACACAAGATCATCCCTTCCCTATGAAGTTACAGCAATAAATAGCATGATTTGGAAAGGATGTAAAACTCTGATAGAGAGATCCAGCTTTAAAAGTTTCCTCCATTTCAAAAATTCAGTTTACTTAAATGGAGGCTCCCGCTGGAACCAGTAATGTTTCTCAAGATGGAAGACGCTGTTTAGTGCAATCACTGTACTATAGAGATTTTTCAAAGAAATGCTATGCAAAAGTTACTTTGAATGCTGATGCCTTGAACACTGAAGTTTGGAGATAGGCTCGGATTGTGCTGATTGTATTTATCCTCTCTCATTTGATGTCCTAATGTCCTGCGAGCTATATCCAATTAGACCTACTGAGAAGCATATGATCAAATTAAAAAGTATGTTTTCATTTGGTAATCCCGAGCAAGACTATACACTCTAAGACATTTCACAGTCCCGATCCATTGGTACAAGGGGAGGGTACAATTCAGTGCTTGCTCTCAATTGCAATAATCAAGGAGTGATTGCAGAACTTGCAGTGCTTCACTGATTTTTCTACTCCTTGGCCTCTCATTAGGCACAAGTACATTTGGAAATTTGACTGCATCAGTGAGCTTTTGGTGTGGACCATGGTAATAGCTTCTTACCTGGAGGCACAGACAGTTCTGATTCTCACCTGAAGAAGGCAGCAGTCTGACCAGGACCCTGAGTAGCTTGTGTGTCTTAAATGCATGTATAGTTAAGGATCTAGTCTAGAGAAAGAGTTCCCAAAGTGTGGTACATGTTTGGTGGAAGTGATGCACCCAAAACTCTTGAAAAATAGACAAAAACAAACCCCTTCCTGTTTCAAATGAACAGTTGTCACACAGGTTGCAGAGCACCAGAAAATGGCCAAGATGCAAAATACTCTTTAATGGCTGCTTTCAGACATAATGAGTAAGTCTCATCGACCATTCTTCCATAGAAGTCACGTTTAGTGATGCACTGTGGCAGTCCAAATGGGTGCGCTCAGCTGTCTGGCTTTCTACTAAGTAGGGAGCCCTGATATCAGAAGGCCCTCGCACAGGAAGCTGCTGCCAAGTGGGAGCTCCATCTGAGCTCTCTGTTCTGCAGAGGCTGTAGTCTGTTCCCTATAGGGCTATGTGGCAATTAATGTTGCCCACTCTCCCAAGTGTGTTGGGTAAACTGATTTTGGCCCCTGCTGCAGGAGCTCTCACCAACACATCTGCCTGTTCCCTACCCAGCAATTAATCCTGCCCCTCAGTCCCCCCATCAGTTCACCCCTCCCCGCCCTGCCATCCCCTATGTCCCTCAATTCAGCCCCTGCCATCAGTTCAGCCCCCCTCCTCTGTTCAGCCCCCATCAGCCTCATCTCTCTTCTGGAGTGTTTTTGCCCCCTCAGGCCTTTGGCCTCTCCCACATCCCAAGCTGGTGAGCAGCTCCAGCTGTTCTTCACTTCTACTCCGCCCCTTCCTAGGTGAGGTGCTGGAGCAGATTTGCTGTCCTGTCCACATTTCTCAGAGTTGGGAAGCAGGGGGCTGAGCTGGGCTCTTTGCTCTCTCCTGTGGAAAAGGCAGAGAGGAGAGACTCTGACAGCTTCTACCAGGGCTGGACTTCGCCAGGGGGCTGGTGCCTCTCATGTCATCACCAGAGGGGATCCAGCAACCTCTGAAATCCTGTCAGTCACAAAAATCACTCAGGTTGGCAGCACCATAAAAATCTGGCTACGGCCGCAGAATAGCTGGCTGGATGCCATTTGAGCCACCTCCCAGCAGTTTGCCCAACCCTCCCATGTGCAGCTTGCCCAGCAACACAGGCCTCCAGGGACCAAGCTTGGGATGGGGCTGAACTGGAGCAGCTGAGGAGCAAGAGGCCTCCTGGAGCTGTTGAGGAGAAGGAGGCCTGGAGCTGCAGCTGCCTGATGCCCAGGTAAAGCTGCACTTTCAGCCAAGACTTCCCCACTTGCACCCATCCTTTTGAGCTCCTCTTTCTCCTTCACTCAGTCACCCCAGACCCCCACCGTTTGACACAGGCACCTACTTCTCCCTAAGAGCACTTTTTAAAAAATTTCTTCAAGAGCTACTCAAAATGTTTTGTATTTTTCTTGATTACAGTTTTGCGCTAAGGGCACTTTCTCTCATCTGCCACAATAAACCAGAGAATGAATTAGCAGGAACGTTGAAGTTAAATTAGACACGTTTAAAGAGTCAAGCCATTGAATGTAGTTCAGTGGCATATCAAAATATAACAAGATGTCATTTTTAACATGTAATTGTGCCTTGTGATAACTAACACCCAAGACATAAATAATAATAGCGGGTGACCCATTGTGTTTCCTTTTGATACAGTCTAAAAGCCTGAGGTGTTTAAAAGGATGTTATCACTGAACATTTTAGTTCCTTAGGCATTTATTTTACTGTAAAATCTGGAAATACTTAAGCTAAGCCTATTAAGGCCTAAATAAATGTGCACAAAAAGGAGAAGTTTTCAGGTTGTACTACTTGAGCCAATAAAGTTTGGAAACAGCTGGTCTAGAATATGGTCAGTTATGTGTGTGAGGATCTGGAAATTGCATGTCAGAAACCTAAATTGAGGAGCTCACATAGTAGATTTTGTGACACTGAGTTAAAGATACTGCCTGCGTGGATATTGAAGTCTCCAAAGACCACAAGCCTGGTAAACTTTGTCATCGTTCAGATACTGCCTTGATCAGCTCTTCTGGGAAGCCCTTGATGTCTGAATGACTGCAGATTGACTAGGTTGGTCTTGTCTCTTGGCTCAAATATTATGAGGACATACTCAAAGCATTTAGTTCCTAGAGATCCTTTCCTGCTTTGGGTTTGGAGGAGAATAATAGATTTGCTATTGTGCCCTCAGGTTCTTCTGCTCTGGGTCTGTAATGCATATCCTACAGGTTGAGATGAACCAGAGCTGGGCCTGCAATGGCAGCAGGGTATGTTCTTTTTTTTACATCTATTTCTTGGGTGGTGGCCAGGTGAGATCTGGTCCCACATTTCTTAACATTGTCATGCTACTGCTTTAGTTAAATAAATGGCCATTTCTTATTGAATGTGTTAATACAATTTATTAACAATAAAGGGGAAAACATGACAACCTTATCCTCCCTCCACATGTGTACACATGTCCAGATGCTCAAACAATTAAATGAAGCTGTACAAAATATTCAGACATGGAATAATAATTCTGCTGTTCAACCAACCATATAAGCAGCACCTTGAATTTGTGTGTCTGTTTAGAAAGGATAAGATGACTTTGCTTGTATGATACTGTGCTCCCAAAGGAAGAAGAGATTAGATGGATGGGAGAAAGAGGGACACTGGAAAACTACATTATATTTGAATTCATATTAGTACTGCTGGTTTAGGACATTGTGAATGAGATGACTCCAGAAAAAAACCTTCATGCAGTACAAGGAAAAGCTTAATTTGTGTAAAAGTTTGTGTTTCAGTGTGAAATGCATTTGAAACCATTGGGATTTTTTTCCGGTATATTACTTTAGATTGGCAACATACTGCTTGGAGGGAAGATAGTATGTGTGTGGCCCAAAACAACATCCCAATAATAGTAAGTGGAAGTGCTTGTAAATTGGATTAATTGAATACAGTTTCTGTGACTTTGCTGCCATAATATGTATATAGCTCCCTCTCTTAGGTACTTTCAAAGATTCTGTATTTCCTTCCTCTGTAACAATTGATTACGCTCCAGCCAGCATTTCCTGCACTGTATTTGGTATTGGTAATGTCATCAACCATTGCAGACATTGGGGGCTGGAGGGTGGAATCCTGAACTCAAGTCTTTGCAGCAAAGGAGGGAACAGATTTGCAAATACAGTAGCTGGTTCTAAAATATAAACAAATATGTAATTTTAAAATGGATTCTTTCGTCAGCCCCACTCATACATCCCCTTTTAAGTTGCTGAGGTCAGCCTCCAGTGAGGCTTCAGAGATATGACTGTGGATAGAATTTGGTTCCTAGTCTATTACTCATTTTAAATGTTAGGCATTTTGAGTAGACAAGACAAAGGTTTACAGTTTGAAGAAAAAGGTGCCATGCCCAGCCACATGAGTTGTGAAAGTCAATGAGTCATCAGATATACTCCATCTAACACATCTGGCCTGTTTTCCTAATGAATGGATGATTATTTGTTCATAAAAGTATTTCTCCAGCAGTGCATAAAATAACAGGCTTGGAGGAGGGCATTTTTCTGACACTGCAGGCACAGACTGGAAGTCTCTTGTGATTGGTATGCAGGAGCCCTGAGCCATGTCAGCAGTAATTCCCCATAGATTCCTCCACACATTCAGCCATCCTCCCCGAAGAAAGCTAAAGGCCAGCCACCAGTGGGGAGGCACTGGAGCACTACATCCTTAGAGTAAAAGGGTCTAGGGACTACAATCTGGGCTTCTATGAGCTTGTCTACACTTACAGTGCTGCCTATGCTGACAGAAGAGCTTCTTCTGTTGGCATAGGTACTCCACCTCCTCAAGAGGTGGTGGCTATGTCCACAGGAGAAGACCTCCCATTGACATAACACTTGACTTTCCACAGCCGTGAGCGACGTAGTTAAACCAACATAAGTTTGTAGTGTACACTAAGGCTATACCTGAGGGATTTTCTCACAAATCTGTGGTTAGAGGAGGGCCATTTGCCTTCTCTACGATTTTGAAGACTCCATCATATGACAACTTCTCCGCAGCTTCAAGTATTTGTAGGTTTTCTTCTGATTTTGTCCTTTCCTCAGGAGAGCATAGTCCTGAGCCTAAATTACTAAGACAAAATCAAGCTGTTATCTCCTAGTTGGATGGTTTATTGTCCTTATCAAGGGTCTACATGATATTGTGACAGCCCCATTCTGAAGCTCTTTCTTAGGCAAAAGTCCATGAATGTTTTTTAATTGAAAGTCAGGCAGAGATTTCTTTCCCCCATGTCCTCCTGAGTAAAAGCTGCAGGACTTAGTCTTTGACAGTCAACAGTTTGGTTGAAAATTTGGGCTTGACCCAACAAGAGAACTTCCATTGATTTCAACAGAAGGGCTGCCCATGGAGGGCTGGTGGGGGAGTGGGAATCAGTATCTTTCAGAGATTAACTCTTTTAGTTTAAGAATTCACACACGTTTCAGTGTGGTGGTCAGAAAGATCAAGCACAGGCAGCAGCATGTGATGAGAAATTTATTGGATAATTTTAAGGGCCTATCTGCTGAAATGTGTTCCTAGAACATGGTAAAATGGTCCACATGATCAAAAATCATTATTAACTGGTGCTTTGGTGCCTCATTAGAGGAGCAAACAAATAACAGATACTGTGAAGATTAATAAATAAACAAGGGGACTCCATGATTTACAGAGTTTTAGAGTATCATCTCCTGCAGATTCATCCCCCCTTCTCTTTCTGTTTCTTTCTCTGTTGCCTTCAGTCCTTCAGGAGTGCACCATTTCCTGGAATTCTACCAACGAACAATAGAGAAGTAACAGTAGCATTAATAAAAACAATACATTGAAAAAACCTGGACACTACAGCCTTATCACAAGCTTTGCAACTGAAAAGCATAAAACAATCAAGTGAAAGAAGCCTAGATGGGAAGTAAAAAAATAGAAGAAATATATAAGTTTTTGAACAAGCCTCCTGATTGTTATAGAGTAGGTTTCTCCTCCATCTCAAACTAACTGACAAGCATCATCCTGAGTCATGCAATTTTGGGACCATAGTCACCAGTACTGGGGTTTATTACCTAAATTGTTTCTCTCAGATTAACATGTTCAAGAAAACAGTCATGAAAAATTTTCCCTCTATTATTTGCTGCTTATTATAGAACCTCATGAGGTTCACTATTTTATGGGCTTTTTGGACTACTTGAGGAGTTCACCAGAGTAATTTCACAACCCCATTTTCCTGTAGTTTAAACCCATATCTTTTTCCCAAGGTTGATTTCATTTTTAAAAGAAACACACATTTTCCTACCTCAAGGAAAATGTGTGTTATGTATTAGAGCCACCAAGAGCGAGGCTGGAACAGCTGAATGTCTTCTTTATGGTGTTTATATTATGTTAATATTGTTTCCAATTCCCTCTGCCCCTCTTTTTCATAATCTCTTCTAAATTAAGTAGGAACCCAATAATATATTAGTTTGAATTAACATCTGAAGCCATGATGTTTGAGTGGGTTTTAAATAAAGCAAAATAAGTTCAGCCATCCCCTATTTTTTAATTGACTTTTTTAGTTCATTTAGAGCATGATATTGGGCCTACATAGAAACATGGCAGCTTTTAGAACCTTGCAGGCCCTTAGATTCTGTGGGACAGAATATTCCCTCAATCCTACCCACATGGGAGTAGATAAATTATTCATGAAATCCCATGAGTTTACCCGTGCACATTTTCTGTGGTACTAGCTTTCATTCCCTCTAGGGCAGGGGTGGGCAAACTTAGGGCCTGAGGGCCACATTGTGAAATAGAAATTGTATGTCAGGCCATGAATGCTCACAAAATTGGTGTTGGGGCATGGGAGGGGGTGAGAGCTTTAGTTGGGGGTGCAGGCTCTGGAGTGGGCTAAGGATGAGGATTTTGGGGTGTAGGAGGGTCCTCTGGGCTGGGACTGAGGGATTTGGAGGACAGGAGGGGGATCGTGGCTGGGGCAGGGGTGTGGGAAGGGGTGCAGGTTCCAGCTGGAGGTGCAGGCTCCGGGGTGGGGCTTGAGATGAGAGGTTTGGGGTGCAGGAGGGTGCTCCAGGCTGGGATTGAGGGGTTTAGAGAGCAGGATGAGGATCAGGGCTGGGGCAAGAGGTTGGGGTGTGGGAAGAGGCTCAGGGGTACAGGCTCCCTACGACGCTTACCTCAAGCAGCTCCTGGAAGCAGTGGCATGTCCCTTCTCCGGCTCCTACAAGAAGATGTGGCCAGGTGGCTCTGCATGCTGCCCCATCCGCAGGCACCACCCTTGCAGCTTCCATTGGAGTGCCGGAGGGGGCCATTGGAGAGGGTAGGAACCAGAGTGGGACCTTGCCGCGGCTTCTGGGAGCCGTGTGGTGTGGCCCCTGACCCTGTGTCCTGGCTGGAGCGCTGGAGTGGGTCTGAGCCACATGGTGCAGTCCCTTACCTTCCACCCCAGCTGCAGCACCGGAGCAGGGCCGAGCCATGTGATGCAGCCCCCGACCCAGCATCCTGGCTGAAGCACCGGAGCGGGACAAGGCCCAGACCCCACTCCCTAGCAGGAGCTTGCGAGATGGCTTAAAATGGCTTGTGGGTCAGATCTGGCCAGCAGGCCATAGTTTGTCCACTCCTGCTCTAGGGGAAGGAACAGGAGAGTTGTGGCTCTTGCATCATGCAGCAGGCTAGGGAACCTGCACACAGGGATATTCCTTTCATATTGCTCTCAAGGGCCCCTTCTCCATGACAGCCTGGCCCCTTCTTCAGCCAAGCTGCCATTGGCTGCCTGTCCATCTTTGTGCACCACCTGTCCCAAAAGGGGACTAGAAGACACAGAACCTGGACGTGTGGAAGTTACTGCTGCACTGGGCATTAAATCAGACTGGAATCTCCAGGTGTTGGGGCAAGATGTTACTACCCAGCGATTCTCAGACTGTGGGTTGGGACACCAGGTGGGTCATGACTCCATTTTAGTGGAGTCGGCAGGGCTGGCATTAGACTTGCTGGGGCCGAAGCCGAAGCCAAAACCTGAGCCGCACCACCCAGGGCTGAAGCCAAAGCCTGAGGGCCTCAGCGTGGGTGGTGGGGCTCAGGTTACAGGCCCCTCATCTGGGGCTGAAGCCCTTGGGCTTGGGCTTTGGTCCCCCTGCCTGGGGTGGTGAGGCTTGGGCTTTGGCAGGACTTGGGTGGGCTCAGGTTTTGGTCCCTGCTCCTGGGGTCATGTAGTAATTTTTGTTGTCAGAAGAGGTCATGGTGCAATGCAGTTTGAGAACGCCTGGTCTAGGGTGATCATTCCCCTAGGTCGGACCCCATCCTCACCCAGACACTACCTGAAATCCACAGCATCCAAACCCCACACATAGAGGACCTTTTGTGGGATCTGGGGAAGGGAGATGATGCTACTTGATCATCCTTGACCTCCTATTACCCTCACTCTGCATTGCTTCTGTGCAAAACAGACAATGGTTCAAATACTTTTCTCAGTTAAACTTTTGCAAATCTGGAATAATTTCACTAACATTAATGGAGATATTGCTGATGTATGCTAGTGTAAATGAGCCCACTTGTATGTGATACTGTGGTGATCCTGCCATTGTCTGAGTCTTCCTCTCATAGGTTTTACATTAGTGTAATTCCACTAATACTGTCACTCCTGATTCACACTAGTTTAAGTGAGAAGAGAATCATCCCACTATTCTGAACATAGAATTCCCATTGAAGTAAACAGGAGTTTTGAGTGAGCAGTAATTATTAGGTTCTATAGGATGTGTGGTCTGATCTTTTCAGCCTGCTCCTGCTCAAGGGATTTCAAAGATGGGTCTCCAACATCGTGGCCTGATTCTCCCCTCACACACGTTGTAAATCAAGGGTGACTTCACAGAAGTCAGTGGAATCACACTGATGTGAAACCAGTATAAGTGAGAGAAGAATGAGGCCCCATAATCACATTCTCCTCCACATTATTCAATATGTAAATAACTTCATACCTTCAACCCCAATTTTGCCATCCCCATCATGATCTGCAGCTGCCAAAAAAGTCTTGGTTTCTGAAGTAGTTAATACTCTGGCTCCGCACTCAAACTGCTGGAGGAAATACCTAGAGGAAAATATCCTTTGAGTATGATTATCATGGAAGACAATTCTTTTTATGCCAGGTGCATTATCAAGCTGATCAGTTTCTATAAACAGATTATCTACACTTTTTTGCCAAGTCATCCAAACATAGCCTGCATTGTTTTGGGAGTTAAAGCTTTATTTCATACATTCCTGCTTGATAAGTGCAGTCCGGGCATGTCTGACTGTACACTTTGCCAAAGCACAGCCCTGGGGAATGACATTTTTCTGTATACCTACTCTCTCCTTTATTACTAGTTTTTAGACTGTATTGCTTTCTTTCTAAAGATTCCCATAGGACATCATTCAAAATCAGTACAAGGATTTACCATACTTACATTCAGCATGACCTGCCCTCAGCTTCAGCAGAGGAAGGTTTAGGACACAGAGTAATGCTGACCTCTGTGAAAGTCTCTTACTAGTCAAAGAAACAACGAAAACTCTTACTTGAGCTCATCTTCCTCAATAAAGCCGCTTTGATCATTGTCTAAGAGCCGGAAGATATCCTTGATCTGACTGCTACTCTTTTTGGACATTCCGCTGATCTGAAAGAATTTTTTGTGGCTGAAGGAATCGGGGGCTGGAGACAAACAATAAAAGCCAGGATGACCCAAGTCACTTCATTTAGCACTCCTTGTCTTAGCTTCAAATCCTGAACAGTCTGATCATGTTACTTTGAGATTTTAATTTTATTGTTTAGATGTAAACAGTAGTAAAATAGAAAGGGCTGCCAATACAAGAAGCTCTAGGTGCCCTGACAATTTAATTAATCTTACAACATAATAAATGAGCATCTGGAAACATTAAAAAAAATCATATGTGGATAATGTATAAACTCAGCCCACCATCAGCCTTAGTTGTGAACAGTAACAAATTAACTCAGCCAGTTACTGCGTCAGACAACAAAAAGATCTCTTTTCCATGGTGAACTCTCTGGAAAAGTATCTTCAGTATTCCTTGAAGACTGAATTAAATTTGTTACATATTTTATTGAATAACATTTATGTTTACCTATAGCTTTTCTTACCTTGGCAGTCCCTAAGGGCAGCCGCAATATCAGAAGGGCTAAGGATGTCAGTGAGGCTCATCTTCTACCTGGTTAAAAAAAATGTATTTCAGACAGGTACAAGTCAATTGCAAACACATACACAAGTAAACATGTCCCCCCAGTAAACTTGTTTGTTTAGAGTTTTATAATAGACCATTTTAAAATTAAATATTGTAACAGGAGTATTTTAAGGGAAGAGAAGCTAATTAGTAAACACTGAAACTACTGTTACTTATTTTTTTGTATCCCTATTTTAATCAGTTTGCTTGCATGAACATCATTTTAAGTTGGTGACACATTTTTATCTGTTACTTACTTAATATTTAGGCAGGTCAGACAGATTTAAACTCTCCATGTAATAGTAACCTAACCATTTGTTTGTTGGAATGTGTGGCATTTAGCAATACACAATAACAGGGCATGCAGAAGAAAAAGGAAAGGAAAGAAGTTTTTTTCCTCCACCAGCAAGCCTGAAAAATAAAATAAAAATCGGAACGTATCTACGTAAGCTCCATCTGTATATAACCTCCAGAGATAAAACTGAGCATCTTACACTATGAGCTACTGTACTTGCTACTGCTCACCCTTGCACAGATCTGCTCTTTAATCTCTAGCTCGCTGCTCACCTTTTTGATTTTCCCAAGTAGGTGAAGAAAAAATAGCTGAAGAGATATGAGACAAAACAATAGTGTTGTCTGGCTTGCCAGCCTGTCTTATATAGGATTCAAAAGGTGACAATAACCCCTACTTAGGTTACCTTGTCATGGATCAAATACTTGACTTGAGACTGAGCTCAAATTTCCTGCCTAACTAAACAACTTTTTTTTCTATTTATATTGTAAGAGAATACAAACAAGAGCAGCAAATTTTTAATAAATCCACATATGTGCTTAATTAAATTTTCAACTCTGCTATCAAGACATAGTCTATAAACTCCAAGGACTTGGGGTTTCCAAATAGCATCCAGATTTTAAAGTCACCCTCTGGAGGGTGACTCCAACAGTCAGATGCTTAGAAAATAAAAGCCAGTTTGGTTTCCCTAAGTCTGTTGATTCTGGGGAGGCTCAGAGGAAGTGAGAGATGAAAGATCTGAAGTGATGTGTCAGTCTGACAAAGAGAAGTTGTTATTAAGATAGGGGAAAGGAAGACGTCCTTTGGGATGATCTTTCTACAGCAAGCTTGATTTTTCACATGTCCGAGCCATTTCCTAAATTACAGTGCTATCCCTGGAAAGGGACAGAAGGGAGACCAAAACCATCCCTGAGAGCAAAAGCCAGTTAAATTAGGGTAAAAGCAAACAGGTTAGTTTTGTTATCCATTTCTTCCTTGCAAGACAGGATGCCCTATCTAAACAATCCATATGTAAATCATTTTAAATACATGGAATAGATAACAGATGTATTTTACAAATGACGGATTGGAACTTAGTGTGGTTATAGACCTATAGAAAAAACAATACAAGGGATTTCCTTAAAGTGAAATTAGAATTGCTGGCACATAGTGGTGGTTTGAGTCCATATTAACTTCCAAGAACATTAGAGTTGAAAAGAAAGCTCCTGAATGTTAGAAAACCTGGCACTGCACAGATCAGGTTACACTTCTCAAGCAAGATTCTGCTCATGTGATTAAGGATTATTCATGTGAGCAAGGGTTGCAGGATGAAGACCAGAGTAAAAGCACTTGAATTGTTAGTTTGTATGTACAGATTTGTCAGGTTTTAGTACAGTAATTCTTTTATGCATATATTATCCTCTTGAAGTGCATGTGTTGCTCTTGTTAGTATTGGTAGGAATTGCTTAACATGCTGAGCCGAGAATATCTCACAGGAGACAAAAGTCATACATTATATATAATTACATGTAAGTCCAGGCATGATTCTTGTCTCATATTGGTGTAAGTGTCAGTGGATTTACTAGTGATCTACAAAGTATTAGTCAGAGGAGTATCAGGCCAGAGTAATTGCACCATCACTTTTGTGTACCTCAATTTGGAATCAAGAAATATAAAGTGTTCCCAATATAAAAAAGTAATAATAATTTAACAGTCATTTCCTTTCTTTATGGCCACACATTTTGTAAGAAGTCTTAAATCACTAATAATTCAACACTTGCTTTAAATGCCTCTTTGATTTTGCACAATTAGTAACAAAATAAGATCTATCGGCTTGAATGGGGCAGTTGATGTGAAATGACCTAAGACCCATTTCCACCAGCTGAGAGATCTGGCCCAAAGTATCTTCTCAAATATTGTTGGATAGGGATTAATTGCATTGTTTTCACAAACAGGGTCAATTCTGTACACCATGGCTAGAATATGAACAATTGCACTGTAGGCTAAATCCTGAAAGCTTTACTCAATCCATATTCAGTGAAAATTCCCCTTGAGGTCAGTGAGAATATTGCCTCAATAAGGACTAAGTAAAACTGACTATAGACTTCAGGACTCATCTCCATAAACAGGGTCTCATATGAACTATACCAAATACTGAACGCTGTCAGCAGGCTCTTTTCCTGTCTCTGGTCAGCTGGAAAGCTATTCATAGTAATCATGGCTCACACTTTGAAACATGGGCCAGATCCTCAAATCAGTGTCTTTCAAATTATTTTAATGGAGTAGTGCTGATTTGCACCATTTGGAGATCTGGTCCCATGGCTTCTCATGGTCCTCCTATCCATCTTTTCAGCTCAGTATTTCATACTCATGTTAGTCTTCCATTTAAAATTTGTTATAGTCAGTCAATCAAAGGAAGCTGGGACTGATGTACTATGTATTGTGTGCAGTTTTTTCCTGATAAATTGTCTCTTTCCCTTTCAGGTGGGTTTTGCATCCTCTTCTAAATGTTGTGTTTTAGGTCCTTTTATGCCTTTTCAAGATCATGTGAAGTCTCACATTATAACTTCCTTGCTGAGTTTCCTTCTCTTCCTGTACTAATGGGTTGCTTCTGAAGTCTTGTTTGGATCTATTTGAGCACCCAGCATTTTCTTGCTAGAATTTACACTGTATTTTTAATCTTCTAGGGTGTTGCCATTGACTCCAGAGGGGCCAGTATTTGATCCCTGGACTTTATTGTGGGCTTCCTTTGTTTCCACTTGGATTCCTTGTATGCTGCTTGCTGAACTCTTTTATTCTTAAGCATTTGGTTTGCCAGTTGATACTAATTTGCAAGGAAAAGAAAATATAAATTGTATTGATGACAACATCAAGACCAAGGCTATTCTGGAAGACCTGACAACATCTGGAAGACTGCCGGTGTTCTGCCAGCTACCAAATCAAACATTCTCCCCTCCCAACCTTTACACTGAATTATGTCATGTAACTAGTGTAAAAAATCAACCAAATCTATTTTAATGCTGCAGTTAGCAAAAACACTACACTGGTGGATTAAATTTCTTAGGGAAACCACCACACAGACATTTGCTTGTACAACATCCATGTTCAACTCCACATTTAAGGACAAAAAATTCAAAGGACTGTGCCTGACTGTCTCATAAACTCTGCCACTTAGAGAACACAGCATTTAAAAACCATTCACCCCCAGCAAAATGTGCATAAGCAGTAAAGTAATTGAAATGAGTGTACGGTACAGTAAAAGATATCAAAGTAGGGCAATGGTTAACAGAGTGACTTCAACAACTAAAGATGGGGTTCTGTAAAGTTTGAAATTCAACACTGAGACCAAATGTGATGCTAATCCTGTCTGAAAGATGGGTTACAAAAGTCTAAAAGAGCTGAATTTCAGAATGAAGTTGATGTCGCTGTATAGTGATACAGGTGGAAATCTAGAGTTACTGGTATTTATTTATTTATTAATGACACTCTTCATTTGCTTTCCCTCCACTACAGTTAGAATGAAATCATCATGGAGGAGTGTTTCATATAAAGAGATATTTTAGTTAAATAAATTACTCTACAATACCTGAATATGTTGTATTTCAGATTATCTGATATCTCTTTCTCTTAGCCCAACTGCTTACATTTTAGTAGTGTGAGGTGTTTATAAAAGATGAACTCAACCAAGAGGACAAAGGGAGATATTTTATAAAAATAATGGTGCAGTCAGTATACAAGTGTAGAGTGGACATATGACACTTTGAATAATGAAACTATCTCTGAGCAATCAGCGATTTACATTAGCTAAGGATCTGGCCCTAGAGCAGTGAATTCTGTTTGCAGAAGTGCTTGGCCAGTTTTCTTATGAAGTCCAGAAAACAATTAAAGAAATGTTAGTTGTTTCCTTTTGCTTAATAGGGAAATTTCAAACCCCCATTGGATTGTTTTTCTGGAGAGTTACCTGGTACATAACTTTCCTTCCACATTTGTTATACTGTCTGCACCCATTTAAACACAGTGCTTTTGGGAAGACACTGCTTTTTGGGCTTCAAAATTTCAGATTTGAATTGAAAAGTGCAATTCAGACAAATACGAAGCAATTCATATTGTGAAGTTCTAACCATGAAATGAATCTGCTTGCAGTATAGACTAAATGAAAGTATTAAAGCATAACTAGATAAAATATTTACAGAGCTATTTCCTAATCTAATTCAACTAACTTCTTCCATAAGCATAGGGGAACTTGCATGATACTAGAACACTGACACTCTTCAGGCTGTTCCTTTACTCTTTGTCTTCTGTTTGTTATAAGCTACATAGAATTAATTAACAAGTAACAGCCAGCTAGGACATTAACACCAGCAGATGCAAGAGAAGCTTCAACAGCAGTCTCAGGTGAGACTAGAGAAGTGTTAATCTGAGACCGACTACAATAGTGTAAATGGATGCGCTAACATCTGTTCTAAAAACCATACAACTCCATCTTCCAATTCCACTCATATCAGAGGCGGTGCTTTGGTATCATCATCCTCAATAAGAGGCTCTCCCTTTTGTCACGAGGAGTTAGAAGCTGAATGGTCCATAGGGCCTGGTCCTCATTTACACTAAAGCCTTATACACAACTCTGGCAGTGTAACTAATAGTGGATGTAACTGTAACTTATACTGTGAAGGGTCCATAGTGTAAATAAGAATCATGCCCTATGATGAACCAAGTCATTATATGTCACTTCTAGTGCTCTCCCAGGGCATCCATTTCCATTATAAGAAAATAAATACTCAGTCTCATTCAGGTAGTTTCCAAAAGCCTCTACATCAGGTAGGATTTGGTACTTGGCATGGACCCTCAAGGAAATAGAGCAGAGATGTTTTGGGAATCAACTATTTTATGTTCGATTTTTTTTTCTGCTATGACCACTATGACAATGCACTGAAAAATCAAACAGGTGAAATCTTAGTCCTACAGGTGTCAATAGCAAAACTTCTATTGACTAGAATGCGGTCAGGATATCAACCAGAGTTTTGGGTGGGAGTTCAGGGTGTGTGACCAATGGAGGCTATACCCTGAAGAGTCGAAATGTCTGGAGCTAAAGAATGAAGTTTATTTCTCCCCTACTGTCCTGTGGTAAGAATGCGGGTTACGTACTTTCCCATTTCTAGAAAAGAAGAAATTTTTGTATAAAATACAATAGCAGAATAAATACTGTCATGAGCTTCAGCAGAATTATTTCCTAAATATTTTAGTCCAAAGTGCTTTTTCATTTAAAAAGCTAAAGCAATATAAGATGCCATCTCTGCTAACATTTGATATGTTCTATGATTATCATTGAACAAATTGTCTAGTGTCACCATGACCTAGTAATACTATCTTCTGATCCTGACACTACGCATGATGGTTTAAGATGTGGTTGCTTGTCAGCTGCACAATCAGATAGTGTGATCTTTGCATTCCTGCATTATTCACATTTTCCCGGTACTTCAACCATAATTTTGCCATAAAGGTTGAAAGATGTTTAAGAGCCTGGATGCTGCCTTTTAGTATATGTAATAAATATTGTTTCTAGTTGCTTCTGCAGGGGACCAAATAGTTCCATCTCACAATGACCAACAATATAAAGAGGAGTGGTAAATAAAAGAAATGCTGCTGCAGTAGTTCCAGCTATTTCCTTATTAACTGACCGGTCCTGGTCCCACTGAAATAACTGGCAAAAATCCTGTTGTCTGCAGTGAGACCAGGCTCAGATCCTAAATGATGTATAATGTAAAAAAATACCTTGTATTTATATAGTGACCAATGTCATACGTAATCACCCAGAGCCCTGACAAAAATCACTTGGCTAACAGATGTGGTCTCCTAATGAATGTGGAGCAAAATAGTGATCAGTTATGGCTCCAATTCAGCAAAGCACTTAAGCATTTGCTTAACTTTAAGCATGTGCTGAAGTGCCAGTGAAATTAAAGTTAAGTACATGCTTAAGTTCTGTGCTGAATAGGAATGCATTTACACATGTTTTAAGTGCTTTGCTGAATCAGGGCCTATGGCCCCAATATTACAATTTATTCTGTCCACATAGACCCCAGCACCCATGCAGAGCCCCCGTAACTTTAATGGGCCTCTTTGCATATGTAGGAGCCTGCTCATGCAGAATTCCTTTCAGGTGTGGGGCCTATGGGGCTAATTTGAGATGCACTCTTAAGGCAGCAATTGGCAGCTTTCAGAACAAAGAGAGACAGCAAGATCATCTTTGTAAAAAAACAAATTAAATGTTTTCTCCACTAATTGCTCAGCAATATGGTTAAAATAAGGAAAGGTCTGAACACTGCTCTATAGCTCTTCTTTGCTCTTATTAACTTTCTGGAATGATCACTAAAGCTGATACTGGACCTGTCGTCATATCATTCCATTAAGAACTGAAAATTGTAAGTGGTGAAACTGTCTCAGATTTTTATATAGCTAGCAGGATAATCTGTGTGGAAATAAATGTAAATAGTTAAGCAATGGAACAGTCTGCCTGGAAGTGATAGCATAGGACTGGAAGTCAGGAGTTCTGGGTTCTACTCCTGGTTCTGTTGCTGTTTCACTGTGTGGCCCTTTTACAGGTTACGTCATGTGTCTGTGTCTTAGTTACCCTGGCTGTAGAATGGGGATTGTAATACAGGAGCATTGTGAGGTGTTCGAATGTTAGTAAAGCTCTGTGAGGTCTTCAGAGAATAACTCCTGGGTACTAGAAGTATAAATTATGATAATAACTGAGATATAGGGCATATCCTGGAGATTAATGATAGCATGGAAAGAGCTGTTGGCCCTGTGATTTGCCTATACCAACACTTCAGTTATATTACTGCTGAGGTGCAAATGGAATAATGCACATCAATTTGTGACAGAGATGCTGTTTTAATGTACAGGAAAATTCTAAAATATTAGGGTCTGATCCAGTGTCCATTGAAATCAGTGGAAGGACTCCCATTGACTTTTATGGGCATTGGATCACCCATTTAATGCCTTATACATTAGCCAATCAGATAGCTTGATTCATTAATGATGATGATCTCCCAACATTCTATTATTTCTAATCATTTTCCTCTTTCTCCAGAATGTATGATGATAAACTCTTGTGATGCTCCAATGCCCTCTTTAGCAGCAACATATTTTTGATATTAAAGCCCTGATTCCGCAAACACTTCCGCACGTCTAACTTTGTTACCGAGGCAAGGTGGGTGAGGTAATATATTTTATTGGACCAACTTCTGTTGATGAAAGAGACACATTTTTGAGCTACACAGAGATGGTCTTGGAAAGGTACTGATAGTGTCACAGCACAATACAAGGTGGAACTGATTGTTTAGCATAAGTAGACAACTTTGTGACTGAATATTCCCACAGTGGGACTGCTCACAGTGCTAAAGTAAAGCATGTGCATAAGTGTTTGCAGAAACAGTGCCTAAGTAAAGACAGTGCAAATGTCAAATGACTTTTTGAAGTGAAAAAATGTATTTAGAAGTAAGCATCATGCTGAAATGTAATGATCCATATGGTCAACGGGGACGGTAGAAGAAAAAGGTGGTTCCAAATAAACACTGTACACAAATTCAGCAAAAGATCTATGATGTTTGAATTAGCTAGCCATCAGGGTTTGTATATAGCCACTATCACCTTAGCATCTGGGTGCCTCTCATAAAGAAGAGCAACTACAATGGTATCTCTCTTTCTTGCCTCATGGTAAGGAGCAGGCTTGATTTTTTTCCTCTTGCCTGTGCGTATGATTTGGCCCCCTTGTGCGTATGATTAATTACATAACCACATACTATTTTCTTCCCGCAAGATCCCTGCCTCATTCAGTTCACAGACAGGATGGTGCTCAATTAATGAGAAGCTATTCAATATTTTGTTTTCTCCTTGATGTTCAATGTGTGGCCCATGCCATATTTACTGCACATGAGTCCAACTCTGCTCTGAAGACAGAATTATTAATTTCCTCATGGTCTTTTCTATAGCATTCATCACTATAGCATCTGAGTGCTTCACAAATATTAATGAATTTATTTGCACAACATCCCTGTGAGATATTATTATCCACATTTTACACCCACACCCTAGCTTGTTGTCATTTCTGTTTTCTCTCTGCTCCTCTTCTTTTCCCACCCAACTTGGTCCCAGTCCCGGTCTCCTTGCCCAGCTATTCCCTTTCTTCCTCCCTGGCTCACTGTCCATTCTCAGTCCTTTCCTACCTAATGGTTCCCAGTCCCTACCATCCTAACCCCCTCCGGCCTGTTTCTTTCCCTGGTTTCCAGTCCTAGTCTCCTTGCCCAGTCAGGTTGCCTGCCCCAGTCCGGCTCCCAGTATCAATCTCCCTTCCACCTCAACTCTCAGTCCCAGTTTCCTTCTCTCTCCTGCTAGCCTCCAGGCTTACTCCCTGCCCCCATCCCGAGACACCTTGTCCCAATCTTCTTTACCCCCAGGTTCAGCTCTTGTCCTCTCTGTAGTTGAATGCAGCAGCTGCATGGGCTCAACAAAAGGAGTTTTGAAAGCACAGGAAGGAAAGTCTCTCTCAGATCAGTTCTGGTGCTTGGACCTAGCATGGTCTACAGCAGACCAGAGTTCAATTGCAAGGAAAGTCCTGCTCACCCCCCCGTGGCCTTGCTGCACATGTGTGAACTGCACAATTTTTCAAAGGCTTATAATTTGGCCAAATGTGGGCAGATTTTAATAGTTATAGCAAAAGACATATCCTTGACTTGAGGGCTCCCTCCTGCCAAATTTCAGGTCCCTGCTCAAAAGCACAGGGTGGCAGGGCTTCTCAAAGAAAAGGTCACAAGAATTTTTTTACAAGGGCAAAATAATGTATTTTTTCCTACCCTCATTCTTGGAAACAGCTGAACTGTTTTGGCTGAAATTTTTAGAAAAATTCAGCCTGAAGCAGACACCTGGCATGGAACATTTCATCCCAAACAATAAGTTAAAAGCAACTGAACACAGGGTCTTATAATTGGAAGTGTCAGACAACCTTAAAATAGGTGGTGCTACTAGCACCTGTAGCTCAGAGGGAGAGAGACAGAGAGAGAGAAAAAAAATGAAGGCATTATTGCCCCTTTTAATTTCCTGTGACAAGTAAGGTAGCTCTGGGAGTTTTTGTATTAGGCTAGAACATGCATATATCATTTGATTCTATTAACCACAGGTACCAGTTCTGAAGACAATTCCCCTTAGCATACATGGGAGGGTGGTGTGTTACCTGAGGGGAGTCAATATATAGTAGTCATCAACAGTGCTCCCTCTAATTTTTCCCACCCATGTGCGGAATGAATTTTGTTATGTGCACCAATATGCACCGGGTCCGGATTGGATTGGGCTTGGCTGCCTTGGCCGCAGCTGGGTCTAGGGCCGGTCAGGGCTAGGCTGCTCCAGCCACAGCTGGGTTCAGGCCAGGGTAAGGGTGCCCCGCATGGTCCGGGCACTGCAGCAGAGTTGGGGCTGGGGGAAGGGTGCCCCATCCCCGGGTGGGTTTCCTGAGCGACTGCGCAGTGCTAAGAAGGTTGCTGCGCAGCTGCACAGCTTACAGGAAATTTAGGATGTTAGTATATGACATCTCTGCTACGACCATGGCAAAATAGCATATTCTACAACACTCATCTTGGAAGAATTTGTATTAAAGTAGATAATACCTGTAGGGAGACCTTGGTGGCTTAAGTGGTGCATAGGCCTTTAGCTCTCTGTCTGTAGAAGATTGAATTTCACCCAGAAAAAGCAATTAATAAGCAGAGATGGACATGTAGGATACTAGTGTGATTCTTATTCAGAGTGTGTCAAACAAGCCAAAAAACGTTTTTTAACTTCTGTTAAGTGAAACAAGAGTGCCATCAGGTGGGCATGCAGGTGGATTATTTTCCAGAGAACCCACAAGGCATCTCATGGTTTATGTTTATTGCTGTAGAAGGGGTAATCATAATTCAGAATGGATTCAATTAATCTTATGTTAGAAGAAATGAATAACTTGTTTAGGGCCAGATCCTACCATCGCTGTAGACTCTATAAGATGCACCTCTATAAGATGTAGAGACCTCTGTTTGCTTGTAATCTTATTCAGTGTGTAAAATAACTGAAAAATGTTATCATCTCAGTCGGGCCCTACCAAATTCTTGGCCATGAAAAACATATCACAGATCGTGAAATCTGGTCTCCCCTGTGAAATCTGGTCTTTTGTGTACTTTACCCTGTATTGTACAGATTTTAGGGAGGAGATCAGCATTTCTCAAACTGGGGGTCCCAAAACAAAAGGGAGTTGTAGGGGATGGTTGCAAGGTTATTGTAAGAGGGTCACAGTATTGCCATCCTTAGTTCTGCACTCCCTTCTAGCTGGGTAGCCAGAGAGTGGTGGCTGCTGACCAGGCACCAAGGAAGGCAGCGTCCCACCAACAGCAGCACAGAAATAAGAGTGGCAATACCATATCATGCATCTTTACTTCTGCGCTGCTGCTGGTGGCAGCAATGCCTTTCCAGCTGGGCTCCTGGCCAGCAACCGCTGCTTTCTGGCCGCCCAGCTCTGAAGACAGCGCTGCTGCCAACAGCAGCGCAGAAGTAAGGGTGGCAATTCTGCAACCTCCCTACAATAACCTTGCAACCTTCCCACAACTCCCTTTTGGATCAGGACCCCTACAGTTAAAACACCATGAAATTTCAGATTTAAATATATGAAATCATGAAATTTACTACTTTAAAAATCCTATGACCATGAAAATTGACCAAAATGGACCCTGCATTTGGTAGGGGTCTAAACTCATTGATCATTAATCCACCTTTTACTTATTTATGTATAAATTCTATCACTGCCACTTACATTATATAGATTGGGTAGCTGGGGCTTTTTATCAAACCACTTAAGGCAAATGCTAGTTAGGTATACAAGTGGCACTTGCCTTTTTGACTTCATGGACATTCATTAAAAATTAGGTTGGCATTTGTGAATATTGAAGATAAATTGCCCCCAGAGACATTCAATATTTCACAGTTGTTTAATATTTTTAAAGGCACCTACTGAAAACAAAGCACAGAGTTCAAAGTTATTTTGATTAGCATAATGAGTTCCATCTGAGTTTCCCAGTGATGTAGTCTTTTAATTATGACATGAGACACTAAAGTTCAAGTAGTGCATTGTGGATTACACATTTTCCAGCAACAAGAAACAATATATTAGCAACTGTTAGTGCCATTTCATGGGAAAAATGTATAAATCAATAGTGGACTTGCAATAAGAAAGATTGAGTACAGTACAATTAGCCTGATCTTAATCTTGAATGCTTGTTAAGGTTTAACCAGGGGTCATGGGGCTGTCCTTTCAGGCCTTACTCAGAGACCACACCACTTCAGTTCTCCTTCATCACCACTGTGTTTTATTGTTTTGTTCCAGGGCCTCTGCCTGTAGTGCTATTTACAAGCCCCAGCCAGCTCCCCCATTTGCTTTTGGGGAAGTGAACACAGCTAGCAGCAGCAGCCAGCCCTTTCTATCTCTGCCTTCCTTAAGGCTCTCAGTGCTCCCTTCCAGGGTCTTCCTTCCTATTCCCAACTGCTGGAATGGCTTCCCCATCTAATTAGCCCCCGAGCTGCAGCTGTACTCTGTTAATTGACTTCCCAGTTAGGTCTCAATTAACCTATACTGGTGGTGATTGAGGGATAAGATGCTGAGTCAGATCTTGGCTCAGCACACTCTGTTTCAAAGGGCCTGTAACTCAAGGGAAAAAACAACAAATGGGTTTTATTAGGTTGGTGTCGTAAAAGTGTCTTGCCAATGTTTAAATAATTACATGAGAATTTAATTATATTTCCTCTGAAAAATCAGTGCTAAACTGACCCTGTGATACATTGATAAAGCTGATGTCTTAAACCAAAGAGACGTATTAGGCGTGTCATTGTGTAGTGTCTAAAGTATTAGAAGTGTCCTTGTCTCTACATTTCAGAAGCCAAAATCACTGTGACAAAATAGTGGGCTGTTTTTGCACAGGTATAAATTAGGGTCCCAATCCTGGAAAAAATATATGCACATGAGAACTTTAACTTTATGCACATTAAATTCAATGGCAAAATTCCCATTGACTTCAGGGGGTCAGGATATCATCCCTGGAAATTTAGACTGATGATATGACCAGTAACAATTTAGCCATCCTAACTTCTATTTCAAAATGAGATTCATATGATTATCTTCTTTAAGATTAGGGATGTAAGAAGTCTATAGCCATTAGAATTTAGAGCACAAAAGCCAAACTCCAGCAGAACTTGCTGTTTTTCAATCTTTTAAAAGCCAGTTAGTTAGCCTCATACAAAATAAATGTTTTCAGAGCCATCTAACTGACTTGTCCTTATGCTCCACGCTTTTGGAACTTCCTATTGTTCTCTTCTTGCAGTGGACACTAGGGGCTTGTCTACATCACAAAGTTGCAGCGCTGGTGAGGGGGTTACAGAGCTGCAACTTAGGAGGTGTACACATCTGCAGGGCATCACTAGCGCTGCAACTCCCTGTTTGCAGCGCTGGCCGTACTCCCGTTTTGTCTCGGGTGTAGAGGATCCAGCGCTGGTGATCCAGCGCTGGTAATCAAGTGTAGACACTTACCAGTGCTTTTCTTGACCTCCGTGGAATAAGCAGGTATCCCAGCATACCTGAGGAAGCCTCTGGTAATCAAGCAGGTCTCCTTCCCCGGTTTGCTCTCGCGTTCCCCGAACCCCCGAGCAAGCAGGTCTCCTTCCCTGCGGTTTGCTCTCGCGTTCCCCGAACCCCCGTGCAAGCAGGTCTCCTTCCCTGCAGTTTGCAGGGTGGTTCGGGGAACGCGAGAGCAAACCGCGGCGAAGCTGGTCTCCTTCCCTGGTTTGCTCTCGCGTTCCCCGAACCCCCGAGCAAGCAGGTCTCCTTCCCTGCGGTTTGCAGGGTAGTTCGGGGAACGCGAGAGCAAACCGCGGCGAAGCAGGTCTCCTTCCCCGGTTTGCTCTCGCGTTCCCCGAACCCCCCTTGAAGCTGCCCAACAGCGCTGCAGTGTGGCCACATCTAACACCACTTGCAGCGCTGGTTGCTGTAAGTGTGGCCACTCTGCAGCGCTGGCCCTATACAGCTGTACTAATACAGCTGTAACAACCAGCGCTGCAAAATTGTAGATGTAGACATACCCTAGGCAATAAAATAGGCCAGGAACCCAAGTGTTTTTTCTTAAATATTTTTCTTTCGGTTTTTCAGCCCAAAAACAAATGGCAAAAAATGAGTAATTACAACCTAAGTTTCAAAAACACAGATCAGAATAAGTCTATTTCTAATCCCATGCTGCAGTGCATTTTGGGAAGGTGAAAGCCGAACTTGTTTGTAGTGTTTTGATCCACTTACTTCAGCTCATCTTCCTCAATGAAGCCACTCCTATCAAGGGCAAGGATTCCAAAGACTTTGGCCAACTGTTCTTGGACTTTGAGTTCAGACCCATTTTGATGACAAAGGTTTTGTAATCGAAGGAATCCGCTGCTGAGGGAGGTCAGCGAGAGAGGATAGAGAAGAGAGGTTAGAGATTAGAAACCTGAAAAGACACCTCAGTTTTTTCCATTTGCTATATTCACCAAACAGCGAAGAGGCTGTTTTGCTCCTCAGCACAATGAAGCTCCTCAATAACTCTTTGATTTTCTTGGTCTATTTCAGATGAGCTGAACATTTCAGTCATTGATCTCTCTTAAGCCTAGGGAGAAAAGCTAATGACTCTGGACTCATTCCTGCAGAGATTTACATGTGCGAGTATTTGTGTCATTCATATAAGTAATTTTCACTGAACTCAGTGTGTGAAATCCTGACCCAATTGAAGTCAATGGGAGTTTTATCACTAACTTCATTGAGGCCAGAATTTCCTCCCTTGTGACTATTTTTCTGATAAAAGTGACTCACATGCATAAGTGTTGGGGGAATGGGGCCGAGTATAGGTTAAAACTCATGTGTATTCTACCTCCTTGCCTTATTCGGGGGAGAATACAGGTAGAAATGTAAACAAATGTGGAGTGATAACCTTGTCAGGGACACTAGAAATGGTAAAGCATGTTAGGTTATTTCAGGCTATCTGGTTGCCTTTTCTGTTTCTACTGGAACTGAGTGATTGGATAACAGGGAAAGGGGAATTTGAAAGGCAAACAGAAAAGGCAGGAGGTGTTTAAAAGGCAGGCATTACTGTGGCAGCTTGGTAGGCCAGCAGCAATTTCAGCATTGTTCAGGATACCTGTGAGAGCCATGTCAAAGTGACAGGGAAGAGGAAAACAAACTAAGCTGGTGCTAATATCAGTGATGATAAGGGGCAAGTACAGGCTGTTGGAGAGCTTAGTATGAGAGATGTCTGCAGCTCCAGCAATGCCATTGAATGTTGATAGAATATCAGTGTTGGAAGGGATGTTAGGAGGTCATCTAGTCCAACCCCCTGCTCAAAGCAGGACTAATCCCCAGATTTTTACCCTAGTTCCCCAAATGGCCCCCTCAAGGATTGAACTCACCTCCCTGGGTTTAAGTAGGCCAATGCCCAAACCACTGAGCTATCCCTTCCCCCTCCAAGTAGGCTTGGACTATGTTGTCAGAGTACCACTGTGGCTTCGGGCCTGGGTTCGAAGGCCCCCAAAGGATCAGTGTGCAGCTCGGGGCGGTTGATGGTGCTCTCAGCAGCACTTCACAGACACTGCTAATTATTACAGCAATGGACTCTGGCTCTCACCAACATCTTGCCATGTCATCAGAAACCAACCAAGTCAGGGTGGGTATACACGCAGACAGGACCTCAGCACTTGGCCTGCCCTGACCAAAGGTTTCATGCCTTTCGGAGGAGCCCAATCCACAGTCAGGATCATTCCAACCATGCCCACTAGTGAGTAAAACTCATCCTCCAGCGTGGGGTTAAAGGCCCGGGGCAGAGGCTTGTTCGTCTCTCGCATAGAAGGCATTTCCTGCCTGTGGAACAACAGGCCAATTAGTACAGAGAAAGGAATCCGCCTATTGCTGTAAGTGCCCTCTATGCCCATAGGTACCCCTTTATTCAGAGAGAAGGGATGGACAGCAGCTGAATCTGGCGGACTGTCTATCATACATACTCTGACTCTCACACACACACTAGGAGAGCTCAGTGCCTGTTTCCTAGATCTGATGTTTGGCTGTTAATAAAAACTCCTTGCAATACTCACACCCTTGGCAAAGTGACCTCTGCCACTGCCAGATAGGGACATGTCCTTAGATCTGCAGGAGGCAACAGCAACATAGGCCACAGTCTTGCCCAGGGGAAGTGTTCCTCGGAAGCACTGAATGTTGTTCTTTCCTTTAGCAAGTTCTTTCATTTGGCCACATGTTTTTCATATAGGTTGAGTGGATTCTTTACAGTTGATCCTTCAGGTTGATGATGCCAGCACAAACCAAACACCCTGTAAAAACTACAGCTTTTGAGGTTCAGTTTGAGATACACAGTTATATCCAAGTAGGGTTTTTTTGAATGGGTCGGTGTGAGGCCTGGGGGAAAAAAAAACCAAAACCCCAAAACAACAAGCAAAAAGCTCAACTCACCCTTTTGATGGATTTTTCCCAAGCTGAGAGGAGAAGGAGGCAGAAAAATAATAATGCTCTTTGCTTGATTTTTTGCTTGGGAGAGACCTTGACATATAGGCTTTAGTTTAGACCTGTCAGACCTTTCATAGAAGTAGTAGAACCATGTCAGGGCTCAGATGTCAAAGGGGAGGAGATACTATAGCTGCTAGCTAATCAGATTGATATTTATATCATAAAGGATTGTACATCGTGTTTTAGACAATATGATAAGGTTTAGAGCCATACAAGGTAAACCCACTCAAGTCACTTGTACCTAATTTTAGCAAAGTAAGTGATTATTTTTTTTAGTAATGGATGAAAAAGGTTTTAATAACTTGATATTGCTTAGGCTACAGTTACTGAAATATATGTCTGCACCGCTAGACTTTGAAGTCTTAGGGTCTCATCCTGCTAACCTTTATATATGTAATGGCTCTCCTGTTAGTAGTCCTACTGACTTAAGTGAGACTGCTCATGTGAGTAAAGTGTGTGTGTAAAGTGTGTATAGCATTTTTCCTTCTAAAGAATCCCAAAGTGCTTTTTAACAAGCTAGCTACAGAGTTCAGTTAATCTGTTACTGAAATGTCATTTTGATTGTAAGTTCTTTAAGGGGAAGAAGCTTTGCCTTTTCATTTCTGTAAAGCTCAGTGCAAACTCATTGCATCATATACACTTTAAATAATAACAACAATGATAAATGCAACCACTTCTGGGGGTGGTGTGTGTCAGTTGTTTAATGGCACGCAGGAATATACAGCACTTTAAGAAAGGGAGTGAAAATAATTTGATGTTTGGGAAGAGCATGTAAAATAAAAACTGACAGTTATCTGTTATCCCATGAAGTTGCCCCCTCAACCTCTTTCTAAAATAGCACAAGTCAAAGACAGAGACAGAAAATTTCACCTTACATTTATCAGCTTGTGTTGGTTACATCTGCAGTGCTGTTTAAATTTAAAAGAGGAGCTAGTTGTATAATTCTAACC
Organism: Gopherus flavomarginatus; assembly: GCF_025201925.1. Taxonomy (NCBI): domain Eukaryota; kingdom Metazoa; phylum Chordata; order Testudines; family Testudinidae; genus Gopherus; species Gopherus flavomarginatus. The sequence goes on along the minus strand of NC_066625.1, from coordinate 15,670,522 downwards.
CGTGTTATGTGGCAAACCAAGCATCCTGGAAACAAAGATATGGGGGGCTCTGTAGTATCAGTTTAATACTGAATATGTCCTTTCTCAGGTATCTTGTCCTGAACAGGCAGGAGGGATGAATTTGATGAACGAATCAGTCTTCCCTGTCTCTAACTTCCATAATCCTAGTGTTGTCTATTTGCAGCTCTGTTAACAGTAATGGGAATTACACATGTGCTCAGGGAAGAGCTGGGGTAATGGCAGGTGTTGGTTATCATTCAAGAAGGAACTCACTGTTCCACTCCTGTCTGGAATTCACACTATACAAGAGCTGTGAGTACCCCTAGATCTGGCAGTTGAGTTCTAGTCCAGCAATTCTCAACCAGGGATCTGGGGCCCCTGGGGGGCTGCGAGCAGGTTTCAGGGGGGCCACCAAGCAGGATTGGCATTAGACTTGCTTGAGCCCAGGGTGGAAAGTTGAGCCCCACCATGTGGGGCAGAAGCCTGGGCTCCTGAGTCCCACCTACCGGGACTGAAGCCAAAGCTGGAGCAACTTAGCTTTGTGATGCCCCCTGTGGCATGGGGCAGAGACAGTTGCCCTGATTGCTACCCCCTGAAGCCCGCCCTGGCTTTTAATCTACTGGCTATTCAGAAAAACAGTTGTTGTGGCATGGGTGAGCCATGAAATTTTTATAGTACATTGAGGGGACTTCAGAAAGAAAAAAGTTGAGAACCCTTGTCAGCACTAGAACCGTTGTTATTTAGGGATTGTTATTGAAACTAAAAGCCAAATGTGATGTAAATCTGAAAATTTTTCTTGATTCCCACTGGCTTTGTTTGTTTTTTAAAAAAGAAGTTTTTACCAATAAAACTTGTAATGATGTTTGATGAGATAAGGTTGGTGATTAACTCCAGTTGTCCTGTAGGTGGCACCAAAGGCAGTCAAGTCCAACTGTCACACAAACTCTCTGGAGAACATTTGTCCTAAATAAGAGCTGAAGAACCTCAAAACTGCATTTCTAAAATATGCCAAAAGTGTCTAGAAAAAATAATATGAGAGTAAACAAAATAAAACCATTTTGTATGATTTGGGCAGTAAATACAGAGCTTAATTTGTGCTGGGGTTTGCCAGGGCTGAGCCCTGGCCCCTCTTGGCTTGTTAGTTCATAGCCCCAGCACCTCTGGGTTTGCCATGTCAGTTATGAAAGTAAAAAAATTGCACCTCTTTCATTGCAAATTAAGCACTAAGTACATAGGGGATGCATAGCTTTCAAATTATAATAATTCAGCATTGAGAATACAAAGTGGACTAGAGGATTTAGATTGAAAAGAAAAAAGTCCCATCTTCCTCCCCCACCCCAAGTTTACAAAGTGACCAGCCAATCTCCTTTCTTCAAGATACTGAAGATGCTCTAGGAGGTGTACAGGTCAGTCCGAAGGAGATCACTGGAAGCAGGAGGCTGATTCATTTTAGAAGCCCGTTAGTTAGTACCAGCAGTTCTAGTGCCTCCTGGGAGGTCTTTAGAAGGCTTCTATCTGATTAAACAGTGTTCTCCCTTCAGAAGGCAGACATTCCTACCCCCTGAATCTGGCCTGGGTTCCCCCATGGATGCTGTCAGGGTTGTCGTAACCAGCCTGAAAGGCCACGGGAGCAGCAATACCTTCAGACTCCTAATAGGAGTAACTGTCTAAGGGCATGTACTGGGCTCCCAAGTGGTAATGTAACAGTCATGGTGTGTGGATTATCTCTACTGGGCCTTGATACAGTCCCTCTGTACCTACAGCAACTCCTCCTTTTCCTGCTACCCAGGGTGTGGTACACCGCGAGAAGAAAATCCTGAGCTGTGTGGAGTAGCCATTTCCCATTGACTATCTCAGTGGAAGTGATGTACAAATAGGCTACCAGTAACCCTAAATTGTTGTTATGCAACCTCTGTGTGCCTGAAAGTAAAATAATTTGGAATTAGAAATACTGAGGGTTTTATTTGAAAAGTTAAATTAGTCCCAATTCCACAGCTTCTGCTTATTAAAATGTTTAACATATGTAAACAAGCATGAAAACACTTCTGTAAGGTCTGTCTCCATTCAAAGAATTAATATTCAAACAACACGTATCTATTTCAGTAGCTCATTTCAGGAAATGAATCCAATCCTCTGATACTTCTTCCCCCTCTATGTTTGTATGAAGAGATCCAGGCCTCTGTGGCACTGCTACATCAAAACTTTTTCACATGGTCAGATTGCTGATGCAAAGAAGAAACTGTACCACTCTGACTGTGAGTGTGGAATGGATGTTCTCAGATCCTCTTTCTATTTCTCTTCTTCTCTTCTCCTCAGCTCAGCACTTTAGCATTATTTCCCCTCTCTTCTTATTAGAGATGAGCCCCAGGCAAAATGCCACTAAATGTTATGGATATTGGAGATCCAAACCTGTATCTGACTTTTTCAAACAGCCCCTGGCTGGGATTTTCCAAGGAGCCTGAGGGAGCTGGACACCCAACTCCCACTGAATTTCAATGGGACTTGGACCCCTAGCTCCCTTACACTCATTTGAAAAGCCTGGCCCCCAAATTGTGGATTGAGAGGAAGGACAGTTCAGTGGACATTAGCCGGAGTCCTGGGTTCAAATCGCTTCTCCACCACAGTCTTCCTGTGTGACTTTGGGCAAGTCACTTAGTCTTTCTGTGCTTCTGTTCCCCATCTGTAAACTAGGGATAATAGCACTTCCCTACTTCCCAGAGGTGTGGTGAGGGATTACAGATGAAGGTGCTCAGATAGCGTGGTAACAGGGACCACATAAGTACCTAGGGGTATGTCTATACTGGAACTGGAGGTGTAATTTCCAGCTCAGGGAGACACACCTGTGATATCTCTGATTGATCCAGTGCAGTAAAAATAGAGTGTAGACCTAGCAGTGGGAGGAGTTAGCTGCCCCAAATATGATGCCGTCCAAGACACCAGGGACATACTCAGGGTAGCTAGCCCCTTCCGCACTCTCACCGCTGGAGCTCCGCTTTATTTTAGCGTGCTAGTTCAGTCAGAGCCAGTGTGAGTATGCCTCCTCAAGCTGGAATTCACATCTCCAGATTGAAGTATAGACGTGTCTTAAAACAGCTAGATCCTGTACTTTGAGGTGTGTGAAATCCAGATCTGTCATATCTATCTCGCTGCCCACTTTTCTTCTTATTTGATAAAATATAAAGACCGTGGTTTTATTTCCTTTATCCTGGAACTCACAGAAAGGTGTCTTAGGCAATGGTATGGCCTGATTCCAAAGGCTGAGAACAGGCTACCAGTGTGTTGTGCAGCATGTGGATTGATCCTTTCTGGTTTTGTAACAGATAAACAATTAAAAATAGACTGAGAAAAGCCACTGCTAAAAATGTATCTAAGAATAAAAAAATCTCAATCTATTATGCTATATATTTAATGCATATTCTTTTCAATAAGATTCACTTCTGTGTTCCTCCCAAATGAGTAAACATAGGACCTGAACCTGCAGTTTTTACTCAGGCAAAATTGCCATTGAGTTGGAGACACCAGGTCCTTCTTCCTTTCTCCCCAATTGTCCTTCCAGCAGCAGTCTGCTGTCCAATGAGCCCTGGCTGAGGAAGGCTTTCAGGACTGGGGAACTGTTTTATATTTCAGAAGGAATACGTTTTATAAGGGAAATGTTGAGTATGTTATTTAAGAAGATAAACATTTTTTTTGGAAACTGGTGAGTGGAACAGCTCATCTAGCAGATGAAGCAGGTCTTTTCTCAGGCACCGTTCCTTTAAGGCCTTGGTCCAGATTAATCCCTATACTGGTGCAGTCATTGGTGCTGAGACAGAGAGGAGATGGCTTTCACTTCACCTCTGCAGGAGTTGTGGGGCTGGTGCAGTGCCCCAGCACAGGTTAGGGCAGCCCTAAATTGTGCTTTTGATACAATAGCTACTATCAACCACTTCAGTGGAGAAGAATAGCAAGAACACAGATCTGCTCTGGTTACTCTACCTAATGTACAATTCTACCCCAACACTGAACTACCCCGGAACTGCATAAGGATAGAATCACATAGAAAGAGTTCATCTTGGGCTACAGCCCAGCTGTCTAACAAATGGGGGGACTCTGTCTCCTCTGGATTTCCTCTCCCTCTGCTCATAGTTTTCTGGGTTCCCTCTGAGGGCTTAGCCCTACTTCATTTCCTTATCTCATGCACCTCTGTGAATTGTGAGCAGGGAGTTTAATCCTCACTGGTTGTCAGGCAGAGCCTCTGCAACCTGTTACAATATAAGAAAATCTCTTTGTAAGGACTTCTGTGGAACTCATACTTCCAGCATTGAAAAGGGCTCAGAAAGCAGTTCAGAAGGGAAGACCCTCTGCTTAGATGCCCTGCCATCCATGTGATTTCCCCAGAGATCTTGGGTCATCACAATTTGGAGAGCATTGCCTCCTGCGCCCGTTAAGGAAATTAGAGTTTGTCATGGGCTGAACTGAAACTCACTGGAAGGGGCCATTTAAGACTATTTTACTTCATCTTTTATTCATTTGCATTGTGATATGAAAGCAGACATGATCCCTCCCTTCAGATCCTGCAGTTAGTTTTTTCATGTAGGAATAAGTTATTAGTACATGCTTTGAGTGCACTGCAAGGCATGAAACCTAGGGCCCAGTTGTATTTGCCTCTAATTTCTATTTATTTAGTTGCTGCTGGTACATACCCAGGTCTCTCTAGTGCCAAATTGATAGGTACTTGGGAATATGCAATCTGAGTGCATCGTTGTGAGTTGTTAATGCTTCTGTCAATCAGTAATTGTCTATCCATATATTTCAGTGAAATTATTATTTTCTATCTATAGAGAGATAAGTAACAGACATCATGACCTGAATTATTAAGATAACCCTAAGAATACCAGTCCCAGCACCAGTCAGTAGAGAAAAAAAGCACTAATTTTGCATAGATCCTGCCTGCACAGTGTCTATAGCATTTTGGCTTTTAGTTTTGATTTCTCACCAATAAAGTGGTGGCATGGCTTCTTAACATTTTTTAAATGTTTAAAATCTGCTACATTGTCAGAAATGACTGTATAACTGCAGCAGATTTTCTCTTGAAAACAATTCTTTGGCAGAAATTTTGACATGGAGTAGGAGCATATACATGAGTGGCCTGATTCACAGAGGTGCTGCACACCCCTAATTGCCACTGAATTCAATGAGAGCTGTCGTTGCTCAGTACCCCTGAAATTGATGTTATCTCAAGGCCCAAACTTGCATTTCTTTTGTACCCATTGGGAGATCTGGCAGGAAAGGAAGGGATTAGCAGGCCCTTGATCTGTGTATGCTGGTGATATATGTCTATTATGCTTATGAAAAACAGACATTAATTTGTACTGATTAACAGTAATGCCAGTTTTGTGGCTATGGACTACTGCAGATATGGATGTGCACTTTATCTTTGTCTTCCATAGACAAGTGAATGAATAAAGGTCGGAGTCAATGTAGTCTCTTCACTATTTGCAATATTGCCATCTAGCAATTAACACCCGCAATAATTTAAACCAAGCTTTAACATCAAAGCAACTGGGAATAGAATTAGGATTTATATTCAGGATAACATTGTGTTATGTTCGACTGCCAAGGCATCAGCAAGACTGATTGCCAGGATTCCTCTTCAGCAGTCAGTCTGAACATCTGCCAAAAAGCTCAGTTACATGTCTGGGTGTAAGTGAGCTGTGCTATGCATTACATGATCTGCTTACAATTTATGGACATGCCTGCACCAAAAATTACATAAAATTTCCAACATGCTCTGTTTCTGCAGTTTTTCAAAACAGCTGCCAAAAATAGGTGACAGTTATGATCCAATTTCAGCAAGGAATATTAAAGCCACAGTGTACTTTTGGTCTGGAACCAAGTCATGGCAAAATAAGTAATTAAACATTGGTGGGAAAATTTTTAACCCACCCCTCTGAAAATATAAAAATGCTCCTCTTCTTGTGTTTAACCATAACACTTTATCAATGGACTAAGTAAATAATTGAGACTTAACAACATCCCACTACATGTGCTGTAAGACATTTATAAAAGGAATGAGTAGGTTCAGTCATTTTCAGACATACGCTAAACTGCTAATATTAAGGATATACTATTAAGGATACTAATATTAATGTACGTCAGCGTTCATTCTGATAAATGAAGGAGTTGGGTAATAGCCACTCTATATTAGTGTGTTATTGGTGATATTTTTACACTGTGGCATTGGATAACAGATTTGAGGAATGGTGCTGAGCACTTTTTCATCTGTAGCAAGCCCAGAATTTTTACAAGGCAGGTTAATATAGCTGTTTTACAGCTGAGTGACAGGCACAGAAAGATTAAGACATGCTCATGGTTACACAGCAAAGCCCACCACATGTAGTTCGTTGCAGGATCATGGCCTTTGATACTGGCAGAGTTCGGATTAATACCTAGGTTTCCTGCTCCCCAGTTCCACTAGAATGCAGCTACCGCCCAGTAGTTGATAATATAAAGATAAAGGAAGATAATTCCTCTTGAGAGAATTACATTTTAGGCCATTAGCACTTTCTGACAATATAGACGATAGCCTACCTCTTGCTTTTTAAATTAACCAGGAATTTATGCCCTGCTATGAGCTATGTGTCAACTCCTCTTACATTTTTTCTCAAAAAGTCTCACAGTTGGGACTGAATATAGATTATTTTTAGATACCTTGTTAGCATCCCTTTTCCTCAGGGATCATAGAATTAAGCAGAAACAAAACTCAACCAAATCAGAGCAATTAAACACTAAAATGTCATATTGTTTAAGATCATCAAAAGTGTGTCTGGGGTGGGTGGGCTGGAAAGTGGGACTGGGGAACTGGGAAAGGAAGATTTGAGCAGAGAGAATAAAAGACAACAGGTTTTTTTGCAGAATTTTTTAATAATTTTTTTCCTTCTTCCAGCCACAACTTCAACATTGTGAGTGGTTGAAAATCACAAAGTGCCTGCTTTGACACTGAAAACAATGCCACATGACCAAAACACCTGTACATTGCAAGATCTCTTAACAGTCCCATATGTGGAGTTAACATACAGGCATTTTACTAATGCCATGAGACAATATAAAAATGTACAAATATGTGCTGGGTGTGAGGTGCTTGTTGGAGGAGGGAATTTGAAGAGACTGTCCATTATTGCTTTTGGTCTAATGCTCCTTATGCCTTCACCAGAGCCTGGAATTCTGTTAGAGAAAGAAAATGAGAAAAGCAGGGAATAAAACTAGATGAAAGTGGTTATTAGAGCCTTTGGAATGAATACTGTTCAAAAGTCCTAGACGAGAGCCCACCATGTTGTTGTAACAAAGTACTTGAAGCTACTGCTAAATTGAAACACAGGGGGTAGTGTAGCAGCTTTTCACTCCTTAAAACAGATTGTATGCTGAGATGAGGAATGGATCTATAAATTCATATTCTTAGGAAATGCTGAGTTAAAACTGAATTTTATTCAATCCACTGTACCAGGGTTACCAGCTGGAGTGTGAGTTTACCATGCACACTGAATGTGCTGCAATAGCCAAAATGAAAGAGGGTGGATTAGGACAGGGTTGTCACCTTCAGTCTGAATTTTCTTGCTTTTTTAGCTTCCAAATGAGGCACTGAATGTTAGCAGTGACATAGTTTCAGAGTCAGAAGTGTTATCGCTAAGGAGCTGCCTGAGATCTGTATAAGATGATGTCCTATTTGGGGTTTATAAGTAGAAGCTACAAGAGCTGCTGCTGAAGCACATTCCTGCTTCTCCTCCCAAACTCCAGCTAAGATTAGCACGTGTGTCTGCTAGGGTTGTTGCCACCTGTCCTAGTCTGGCCCAGTTTTCAGCAACTTTATCTCCAGTACATGATCCGTGATGCCCTATTTGCTTCCTTGCGAGTTCAAAAAGAAATTGCCCAGCCAGCCCATATCTTTCCTCTTGGGTTTTTTAAAGTAATTTGGTCTAGTTTCCCATAGAAGTGCTGTCCAGTGAAACTTGCACTGATCAGATTATTCTCTAGCACAAATATCATCAGACAAACTCTGAATGAGTGCTGTGTTTTTAAATGCATTACAGCAATTGTAGCATCCTTAAAAAAAAAAAAAAGCACAATCAATCTTTTTACCATATTACTGAGTATAGGTTGAGTGTTTACCTGTGGTCTGATGTGCAGAGCACCCAGAACTGTAACTAAAGTCCATAGGAGCTACTGGTCCTCAGCACCTCTGAAAAATCAGACCCCTAGAGTCGATGGGCCTGACCTTCCCTCCACTGAAAGCAATGGCAAAGCTCTCATTTACTTCAATGGGTGTAGGATCAGTCTCCATATAGGGCCTAATTCTGCTGTCATGGATACTAGTGACAATAGGAGTAAATTGATTGAAATCAGTGAAGCTACGCTTGTGTAAAATCTGTTTCAGAGGGAAATTGGGCCCTATTACGCCACATAGTTATTAGTGCTGTAAATTTACTTTCAGCCTGAAAATACATATTTGAAGAAACCAAAACTTATTGAAGACCACACTGAAAAACTTACCGTCCACTCCGATTTTGCCATCACCATCAGTGTCACCTGCAGCCATGAAAGCCTTGGTCTCAGCAGCAGTTAGAGCTCTGGCACTTGAGGAGAAATTCTGCAGGAACAGCCTGAAATAAAACAAAGACATTACTAAATGTTATTTGTATTATGGAAGTGCTTAGAGCCCAAAGTCAGGATGGGGCCGTACACAGAAGTTCAGCATTTCTGTCTTTCTCACCTAATTCAACAGCCTAAACCCCACAAATGAATATGGTCTAATCTTAACATATGTGGAAATTCCTAAACTTATTTCACAAGCTGAAATTAAGACCACATTCAGAGACAGCCAAGATGCTGGAGTTCCTTTAAAAGCAGCAGCAGATCACAAGACGCAGAGAACATCCAGAAGCCTACGTTTTCTAACAAGTAACAGCAGCTAAGCTATACTTACTGAAGCTCATCTTCCTCAATGAAGCCGCTCTTGTCCTGGTCAAGGATTCCAAAAATTGTCTTTATCTGGTCAGTAGACTTGCTTTTTAGACCGACCTTGGAGAAGAAAGACTCGTAGCTGAAAGAGTCAGCAGCTGGAAGAAACAAAAACCTGTTATTTAAAACCTTTTCTCTTGAGGTTATTACTGTTATACGTATTTCTAAGGCACTCATCCCCATAATATCTGGGTGCCAGGCTCAGTGCTCCAATTCAGCTCCTGCTGCTTTTGTTCCTCAGTGCAGCACACTTGATACAATCTAAATGGAGCTTCCCCTTCTAACGACGTAGGCCTCTGGTTGGATACCCTGTGGCCAAATTCATGTTTCCTGTTAGAATGGACATTCTGCAAAGCCCCTGAAACTTATTTCAATCTGCCTCACAGGCAGTTACAATAAACATTTACAGTATGTGTGTCTGACATAAAGCCTTTCGGCCGAACCCTAAAGCCTTTACTCCAGCTTCACTCAGTCATTACACAGGCAAAGGCTTCAAGAGAAAATAAATTTCATCCAGGGTCTTCAACTGTCTCACGGAATAGACATAAATGTGGGCATGATCCTGCACGGCAGGACCTCAGTGAATGAATACTTAAGACAAATTCTCAACTGGTGTAAAATTGGCGTAGGGCAATAGAAGTCCATGGAGCTACACCAAATGTATACCAGCTGAGGATGTAGCCCTTTAACTCCAGTTTGTTGCTGCACATGTAAGGGAATGGTACCCATAAAATAAGCTGTTATACATCTTTTTGAATTCAGGAGGCTACCTTGCAATGCAGCTACAAAGAGATCTTACAGGGAAGGGATCTACAGAGAAAACAAGAGCCATATCATATTAAGATATAAAAATAATGTCTCCTTGTTGCAGAGGGACCGTTCCTTACCCTGGCAGCTGGTAAGAGCAGCTTCAATATCTTGAGCAGAAAGGATATCAGTCATAGCCATTGCCGAACTGTAAAATAAATGTGAGATATTTAGTCATTAAAATAACTTCTCCATCTCTTTCACGCAAAGGCTCTGTTTGAAGCTGCTGGTGTGACAACGTCTGATAAAGGATACATTATTCATCTAATTGTAAATGGAGCATACAGTAACAGTTGTCTGCAGCAGGTGCTTCCATTTGAAGCTGAGGAATGAGTGAGGAATTCCACATGACAGGGTGTAGGGCCGGAGTAAGATATGATGTATGGGGAGCATGGGAAGAGAGCAAGTCAAAGGTGTCTAGCACCCCAAAAGTGTGACTTCTGCAAGGATTTCCCTGGAAGTAGATTATTACTCATTTAAAAGGTATTATATAAACAGTCAAAATGTATCTACAGAGTACATAAAACAGAGGGCCATTTTTATCCCTGGTAAAGTTCTTGGAGCTATTTTGCCTAGAATATTTTAAAATCAAATCATGACTATCAGTGAATTGGCTGATATTTAAAAAAAAATTAAAAATAAAAAAAATTATAAGATGAAGATTTAGTCTGTTTATTCTAATTTAATTTTAAAGGAATCTAAATGCACAGGACCAAATACAACCCACGCCTAGCTCCACTGAGGTAAATTGAATTACACCAGAGATGAATTTGGCATCTTGCATTTATGTTTCTATGGAAGACTAACTCTCATGGTAGCTGTCTAGACAACTGTTCTCCTTAAACAAGTTGGGCTGCCTTGCCTCGGCACAGAGTAGAATGAGCTGGATTTTTACCCAAATGCCTTCATTTGGTAAATTGATGTGCTGAGAGTAAATCTGTGAAGACTGGAGGAGGGAAGCCAGATTCTTCTGAAACATCAGCTTTTAACAAAAATCCCCTTCTCCTCACTGAAGCAAAGATGGCTCCAGAGGCTCTGTTTGACAAAGCTGTGTGTTGATTACCAAAAAGTTGCTGAGGCCCTAAATCCCAGCCTATTCTGTTCATGGGAATGTAATTTAATATTAATACAGTTGCACTGCTATAGTATTCTCCACTGAAGATTTCAAAGTATATCACAATTATTAATGAGTTAAGATTCACAACATTTCTGTGAGGTAGGTACGTATTATTTATGGATGGGGAAGTGACTTTCTGAGGGATGTCTATGGCAGAGTCAGGAATAGAATCAAGATCTCCCAAGCCCATCCCAGTGCTTTTCCAAGAAACTATCTTTCCCATATAAAATATTTGTAGAAAAATTAAATATGTTTCCCCTTTTATTTTCCCTTCTGGGCATATGGATGTGAGGGAAGATGGGGTGGTTAACCATTTATGACCTATGTGCCCTGTTAATCAGCTCTACATAAGTTGGAAACTTGCTCAGGCAATGAGTTGGCTACATCAATCCAAACTGATTTCTGAGAGAGGAAATGAACAGTTAATCATATAGGTCTGGCTAGTCCTTGCTTGCAGGTACTTCAGAAGGTGCAAAGAAACAATAGGGCAAATTCCCCACTGGTTTCAATGGGTGCCTCTCCAATTAAGTTTCTCCACTGGTGTTTCTTCCGCTTATGCTAGCAGTGAATTTATCTCAGTGACTTCTTGTGAATACTTGCTACCATTGCTCTCAGCATTCAGGGTAATAGGGAATTATGCCAATCCCACTTCTCACTGCTGATGGTAGAAAAAATGAAGGGGAAAAGTTAAAAGTGGGAAAAAAAGTTGGAGCATGCCATCATTTCTGAGAGGTGCACCATACTGCCATTTCCCTCCCATTAGTCTGATCACTGATTTCATTCTACTCTAGATTGTATGTCAGACTGCAAGGATTATAAGATTTTGTTTTGTTTTTTTAATTGCCTAGGTTCTTTCAGTTTATGAAGCGTTTTGTTTTTCTTTTGCTAAAAGCAGAGGTTCTAATGGTCTTACCTTTGTGGTCTTCTTGACTGGACAAGGAGACAATCTAGTTGGAAGGAAAGCACTTGCTGTGTGTCTCCAGCAGAGCTGAGCTTGCTTATATATACTTTAAGTTGTATACCATATACAGATTTTAGATTTCAGCGTCATGAAGGGGGAATGGTGTCGAATGAACTTGCCTAACTAATCATCTTACACTATTTTTATCTCAAGAGAATACATATGATATTTGCAAACGAAATAAGATAAGTGGCGAGATATGTGGAAAGGACTGCGTTGTATTAAATTTCTTCTGATTTAAGCAGAAAATATCAACTTCTTCATATGATCTAGGCCACAGACAAACAATCTAATACATTTGATCCCAGTACTCAGATGAACTGAAGCTAGACCGAATCTTGATGAGATGCATTAGATAAACATTTTAAAGTGATAACTTTTTATATTATTTGTAGACAAGGCTTGGGGTAAAGGAAAAAATGGAAATTGAAGTTTACTCATGTACGGAATATTGCCATACTGAAATTTTGGGTAGCATATGGTTTAAGGAGAATAATAGTGATATTCTCACAAAGATTTTGGGGCTGTTGTCATTTTAAAAACAGTGACTGTGATGCTGCAATAGGTAATATAATATTATGCCAGTCCATCAGAACAGCAAAAAGCATCTATTTCTGTAATGGTTGAGGAATTTGGTTTGTTCCTAATCAGAACCTGAGAATTCTTTGAAGTTCGGAAGCAGTACTCATGTTTAGCTGTGTTATGTCTGAGTGATAGGAAGGGCCTGATCTACTTAGCTGTCTCTGAGATGCAGCCTTGTGAGTTTCAGCTTGAGGGATCTTTGCATTTATAATAAAAAAGAGAGGAAATTTTCCGAAGCGTCACTGCAGCGGACACTATGAGAGGGATGTCTTTACAATTTTTAAGCTGTTTTCAGATCTCTTTTAGGTATCTAATCCTCTTAATTTTTTTTCCCCATTGCTGTTTTCCAAAGTTGCTCTGTGCTGTGGTACATTGTTCAAAAGATTAAATAACCGAGAAACAATTGAATTGTCTGAATTTTCTTTCATGAGATGTAATGGACAAATACGTCAGTGCCCAGGTTTGATTGATTTCTTTCAGAAACTGTTAATTTCTGCTAGAAAAATTACCCGCATTTTTTTTTCAAATCAGAAAAACGGCCCACATTGTGCCAGCCGTCCTGCATAAAAATGGATGGCATGATATTGGCTAATGAAACTAAGTTAAGAAGAAAGACAAAATCTGCTAAAACTCTGGAATGGCATGAGTATAAATAAGAATTTGAACCACGAGTGTCTATGTCAGAGGATGCTTTCAATTTTTGAAGCAATAGCATCTCATCTTGCTCAGAGCTAATTCCGCATACTTTAACCTCTCACCCTCATTCTTCTATTTAAAAATAGCATTGATTACTATTATTTGTTTTAGTGCCTGTGGCCCATAACCATTAGTCTGCTCTTAAGTGTGTGAATCACTTGAGGACACAAATGTGGTTTTGTTTTCCAATGGGTTGTATTAGCCAGATTATTCCTTTTGTTTGCTGTAATTTTAAGGACAGATCCTGAATCAAATGATTTACAGCCCCAGACAGTTGAACTGTGGTCAGACTCTGGCAAATTTTGGAGCCTGGTTTGCATTGAAGTCGAAGGCAGCAGAGATCCAAAACACGTGCAGTGGCTGGCAGGATGAAATGCACAGAGATCATGTAACACTATTTACAGCCAGCCTCCAACAGCCTTTTTAGCAGCAAGTGCTACTTAGAGACTGCAAAACACATCTGTCTGTCTGGCTGATTTTACTTTTTTTCATCAAAGCCTGTTAATAGCCTTCCAGTTTCAGCAGCCACCCAATTTAGCAGGGGGAGGGAGACCTCTGTAGCATTAGGAAACAGCAGGAAGTAAGGAAAGGATGATCCCCTTCAGACAGACAGATTCCTTCTTAGGGACAGTTTAGACCAAGGGACCTGCACCATTTCAATCCTCTTACATCTGTTTGCCTGCTATAGGATTTCTTGTTTAATGCATGAAGCAGCAATGGTATAAATACTGTTCTCTTTCCATTTTAGGCCTCCAGTCTTGATTATGATTTTAACTCTGCTAGTGCCAAAATTACCTTCTCCCCCCACAGGTCGAAAGGCCACATTTTAAACTAGACGACATTAAGTTGCTATCCTTGGGAAATCAGGATCTGTGGGGCCCATCAAAATCCTCCCCTCTGTCTGCCTTCCCATTCCTCCATCTCTGTGTAGTGTGCTGTGCCACTGCACGATATAGTTCTGTTGTCCCCCTTCACCCTGGAGGTGGCTGCATTTTTCTGGTGCAGTGATTCTTGTATCTTGTAGTTAGGCAAATGCTGCAAACATGTTTTTTGTGACTATACACTCTAATTTTCAATTAATTTGCTTAGGTCTCCCTTGCATCTCTTTTGTGTTTCATTTCCATGCATGTTCATGAAAAGTGAATTTCAAAGTCCTATGTGGAGATTTTTTCTAAAGCTGCATTTTATAGATGCACATATGAAACGCGGACAGACCCTGGTTGTCGGTGGGCAGGATAAAACCTGAGACCTCTGGAACTAAATGCGCAAGTCTCTACTACATGAGCTAAAAGTTACATGCTCTTAGTTAAGGCTGTAGCGGACTCATTAATCTCTAAGTGGTGTAGGTGCCACTAGAGGGGGACAGAGCACCTACCCAGCAGGCATGGGTTACACATACAGCTTTTAACACTGGATTGAAAATGTCTGTGCACTCATCAAATCAGGTAATAAAAATCATACCGTGTGACTTCACCAATCATATATAACCAATACTATTTGAATAGTGAAAACAGAATAGTTTGTTTATTCATTCATCTTGTAAAACATTTTGGGATCCTACAAAACAAAACAAAACAGGTCCCAGTGGCCTAATGGATAAGGCATTGGCCTCCTAAGCCAGAGGCTGTGGGTTCACTTTCATCCCATCTGTAGTGAAGAGCTTCTTTGTTTAATAGGCAGCAGGTTTAAAACAAACAAAAGGAACTGTGGAACAACCTGTGGAACTCTTTGCCAGAAGATGTTGTTAAGGTCAAGACTATAACAGGGTTCAAAAAGAGCTATATAAATTCATGGAGGCTAGGTCTATTAATGGCTATTAGCCAGGATGGGCAGGGATGGTGTTTATAGCCTCTGTCTGCCAGAAGCTGTGAATGTTCATTCCCTCTGGGGTACTTGGCATTGGCCACTGTCGGAAGACAAGATACTGGGCTAGATGGATCTTTGGTCTGACCCAGTATGGCCTTTCTTATGTAAATTACATACATTTATTATTATGCCAGTGCACCATCCTGTCTGTTGAACAGAAATTCTAGGTTTGAGAGCACTCATTTGTTCTATTTTCTATTGTATGCCATTGTACGCAAAAGTTTTTACTGTCTGTGAAGGTAACTGTTGAGTCACAACTTTCAGTAACTGCCAAGGACTCTAGCAGGCAGACTGTAACTGTATCGTACATGGGAACATTTGTATTAAAGTATTTTCCCTGAAGAAGGTAGTGAAGGAGAAGCTGCCTTGCTGGCAGGAAGCAGTGCATGAAAAATCAAATAAGATTTGACTTATTTTGTGTAGACTTTAACTATAACAATTGTTAGATAATTTGCTGTATGGTAATAAACTGATGTTACTGTCTGAAGCCACATAATTACAATTTATGTGACTGATTTTAAGAGGTGCTGAGCACTCAGACTTCCCATTGACTGCAACCAAACTAACTATAAAAGCAGCAAAGAATCCTGTGGCACCTTATAGACTAACAGACGTTTTGGAGCATGAGCTTTCGTGGGTGAATACCCACTTCCTCAGATGCATGTAGAGGAAATTTCCAGGGGCAGGTATATATATGCTAGCAAGCAAGCTAGAGATAACAAGGTCAGTTCAATCAGGGAGGATGAGGCCCTGTTCTAGCAGTTGAGATGTGAAAACCAAGAGAGGAGAAACTGGTTCTGTAGTTGGCAAGCTATATATATATGTATATATATATATATATATACTAATTACAAACCTTCCTACCTAGTGTCAAATCTCTTACTCTCCTTATTTATGTCAGACAATGGATTACTTGCATAATACAAGCAATATTTATATTTAGCCCCTCATCTGTGATTTGCTAAAGATGAGTGCCAACCCTTGATCCAAAACTTTAGGGAAACTTGGATCCAGATCTGAATTTCACATCAAGGTTCTATCATGATAATCGCCTCAGATCTGATCGCACCTGCACTTGAAGGTTTTCGTGTCTGAATCCACTCTGTAGATCATTGCCATTTCTAATGCTTATTAAACGAGTGTACATGTGAAAGAAGTAAGAAAAAGGCTTTTTCAGATAAAGACTTCCTAGATGATGGATATATTAATCCATTTCATCCATTGGATTCATTCGTGAATCCATTTAATAAATAAAACATTTAAACTTTGGGGTGATTGTTTCTGCAGTTTGAAAACCCACACAGATCACATCAGAAAAATAGAGCAACCTGCCTGCCATAATACTAAAGTCAAAAGCTACTTCATTACCTAGTGGAATGCCACCTGCAAGGGTCCTAACAGGATGGCCAATGTAAATTCAGGCGAGGGATAATCTTACCATTTGTTGCGTGGGAAAATAACTTCAGCTACACCAAAGCAATTTTCAACACATGAAGACAATATTTTATACCTAACTCATAAGCAAAAGTTAATGATTAAAAGAAAAGAGCTACTTGATGTTTGTTTGGCCAGTTCTTTCCTCCTAAGTGTAATACCAATAGGAAAATCAAAGGAGGCCATCATTCATGCATAGGCAACCTACAGAGCTGGTTGTAGCTTTATACTGTGCCCACAGCTTAGAGGAAAGTTTTATTTAATAGCCTAGAGAGACTCAACGTAAGTCATTACAAGTGCACTGAACCTGCAACTTTTACTTATGTAGTAATCAGCTGAAGATATTGGGACAATTTGCATGAGTGTTGCAGAAATCAGCATAGTATTGACCACAGCAGTAAGGAAGCTTTTTGGGGCAGGGACCTTTTCTGATTCTGTGTTTGTATAGCATATAGCACCCTGGGGGCCTGGGCCATGACAAGGGCTCCCAGGAACTACAGTAATAAATAATAATGTAATTGTATGTCAGATTTAGAAAGTTACCAGAGAATTACAAAGATGGATGTGGCATAGTTGTCAGCAAACCCTTCCAGACATAGCGGGCCTGATTCTCAGTTATACAAGGCTGCTTAGACTACTCTGGCAGTGTAAAGAGGCCTTAACATGGGACTAAATTACATTTACACTCACTTTAATGCCCTTTTATGCTACTAGAGCAATGTAAAGGGGCCTCAGTGCAACTGACAATCTGATCCAATAGGCCTATGGCCAGATTTTGTCCCACATCAGCATAATTGTTATAAATAACAATTCCTGGGATCAGGGCAACTGCATCGGAAAAGGTTTGCTGTCATTGAAAAGGCCTGCAAATGACTGCCTCAGCAGAAAATTATTTGTCAGTCAGAGGAGACTGTCAGACATACCAATATTTGAAATGAATCCAGGTTTATTTTTTGGGTCGTATCACACTGTAAATCAGGGGTCACTCCACGGAAGCCAGTGTGGTTAGAACTGTATGAAATCAGAATCAGGCCCATTATTTCAACAATGCCCTCATCTGATGCTGATATTACTGCTGTAATGCAATGCATTTGTTTTTCCTATAACTGTGTTACCAGTCAAGCCTATACATTTCTAGCTTACTGAAACCATATTTGCTATAATAAAAATGTTCTCTGCCATAAAAATGAACCTTACAGATGCTGGCTCCAGTGCACAAAAACTACCAAAGCACTAACAATAATCAAAATGAGGATCTTGGAAAAATAAGATGAATTAAAATGGAAGCTGATACTGCAGATGTAATGGTATCGGATATGGAAGCATTAAGTCTTTAATAACAAGAATTCATCCAGCATTTTAATGCTCAGCCTGGTTTGATCAAATAGTGCATCAATAATAATGATTCAGTTGTTCAAATATTTAAAGGATCAGTGGGATGAAAAACAGAAAAGGGTATTGTCCTTTCTATACAGTACTGTATTTGTATTGTAGCTCATTAGCATTACCACTTTTATTGCTGTCCAGGTCTCCTGGTGATTTCAGGCTTTATTATAGACTACAAAACAATGTAAACAGAAAATGTGAGTCTCTATTATTTAGAGATGATGTGGCCCCAGTTGTGGACAAGCTAGGTTACTTTTACAGTTGCTTCTACCAGCAAATTGCTCTACTCAGTGGGAATAAAGTAAAACAGCTTACTCTGTTTGAAGGGAACATATTTCTTTTCAAATATATTGTTCTGTTGATTGGTTAAATGGATGTATAGTGTTCAGGTGATAAATTAATTCACGGAAAGACTCATTTACACAAATTGTGATTGCCGTAGATGCAGCTGGATAGTAGCACTAACTGCATTTTGTTAACATTTCCAAGATCTAAAAGGGTAGGATACTGTTTTTTAAAAAAGAGCAGTTTTCTTAAGCTAGGACTTTTGGGGGCAAAAGGTTAACTGAAACTCTATGATGTGAAACCTCCCTCATTATTAAGACTTCAACCATGGCTATAAATGGCTAGGTATTATACAGGAAATTTCTATGAAATGTCCAGAAATTGACCATGAGGTTTTGCTACCCTTTCTGCAGACACTGGCAAGTAAAATTGGAGTGATGCTTGAGTGGCTGTATTATTTTCTAAAATAATCCAGAGAGCAGCATGAGGCAATTACTGTTTTGCCCTGAGAGGTCTCTTCTGTGGGTTGCCACCAAGTTCTGTTCTTTCACCCCTTCTATTCACTGATTAAATGAGGCTGCTTGGGCAGATAGTGAGGCAAGTTGGGTGACAGAGCCATCAGGCTACAGACAAGCGTCGGCTCTTCTTCTTTCCAACAAATCTGGACATTGGAGTCTTTCTGGTCTCCAGTTGTCTACTGAAGGCTTTAACTAGATGAAGATTGGCTGGCTAAATCTCAGTCCTGCCAAGACAAAGCCATTGCTGGATGACTGGGAGGAAATGTCAAGAGTAAAGTATAATGTTGTTATAATGCGAATTGGTTCACCTTTTGTTAACAAGATCCTAGAGGTTTTCCTGTATACTAATCTGCTTTTAAAGAGTCAAGAAATAGATGTAGCCAAAAGCACTTCCTATAATCTGTGCTTGGCAAGGAAGTTCTGACGTTATCACACAGGTACAGATCTTGACACAGTAATTGGTGCCTTTGTCACCATCTGATTAGGTTACTGCAATTCTTTTTTATGAGGGCATGTCTGAAGGCCACTTGGATGCCTGCTGATACTGAATGCTCTGCTCACATACTTTGCCATGTTTTTTGAAGAAAGCATGTGACTTTTGTGCTCCACAGTCTCACCAATCCATTTCTTGATGAAATGTAAGACGTTGGGTTTAGTGTGTGAAGCCCTGCCAGTTTTGGGTCCTGACTCTCCTAGAAAACATCTACTTTGTGTGTTCTTTCCTGAGAGAACAGCCAAGGTGCTTAAGGCAGGCAGTGTTGCCAACTCATCGGTGATTTTGACTGCTGCAAAAGCCAGTCTCACTGAGGTGATTTCCAGTCTTGACCCAGGGGACCCCCTCACTAATTGGCTCTGTTCCCGATTTGCCCACCTCCTGGGGAACAGCATCAATCAAGGCTGTTGCAGTGGCCAGGCAGACCTCTCTCCCTGCCCCTCAGGAGACAGAGAAGTTTTTGGATAGAGACAGGGGAGAGGGAGCAGCTGACACCATTTTCACAGGAGTGGAGAGGAAGGAAGGAATAGAAAGAGCCCAGCAGTTCAGTTCCCTTCTTTCCTCTTCCTTACTGTGAAAAAAAAATGGGTTGGCTCCTCCCTGCTCTTCATCCTTCCCAGATCAACACCCATAGCACCAACTGGATATAGTCCAGCACAACTCCTGATGGGCCTTTGGAAAAGAACCTATCTCCAAAGTGGCCAGGCATGAAAAAAGTTGCCAAATCAGATAAAGAGGCAAAAAGACCTTACAAATACTCTTATAAAAGACATCACTCAGCTAAAGGACTGCCAGGTCTAGGACCTAGTGACTGTATTTGTGTCACATTGGATAAAGAAATAGGATGGAGAACTCCTAGCTGTTGTTAAAAAAAAAAAAGATCACCCAGGTGATACGTGATCAAGACCAAAAGAGTTCAACGGAAACTGTTAACATCTACATTTGTTCCTCAAAAAGAACAATCAACAGTGCAAATTCTACAGGTGGCAGATGCAGAACAAGAAAACGACGACTCCAAGATTCCAACTTGACCAAAGATAGTTGTTGCAATTAATGGTCAGCCAGATGACCAAGCTGTTACGTATTCGGGGCTGGTAATTAGAAAACCAGTATTATTTGGAGACACTTTTCAGAATGAGCAATACTGAACTTTAAAGGTAGTGTGATAGCGTAAATTTTGTAAATGGTAGGAAGGTAAAACTTAAAGGGGGAGAGGTAATGGAATGCTAAGATGTATGATACTTTTCAACCACTTGAGGGCACCATGTGCAACATACTTTAACGAGCTCATAACAACTATTTCTGGTGATACATTAAATGTCTTAATGTAAACACATCTCTGATGTATTCTCAGGGAAGGACTATCATAACCTTAGTCCCAGATTTGGACCTTAGCGTCCAAAATATGGGGGTTAGCATGAAAACCTTCAAGCTTAGTTACCAGCTTGGACCTGGTACTTGCTGCCACCACCCAAAAAATTAGAGTGTTTTGGGGCACTCTGATCCCCCTGAAAAAACCTTCCCTGGGGACCCCAAGACCCAAATCCCTTGAGTCTCACAACAAAGGGAAATAATCCTTTTTCCCTTCCCCCCTCCAGGTGCTCCTAGAGAGATACACAGACACAAGCTCTGTGAAACTACACAGAGTGACTCCCCCTCTCTGTTCCCAGTCCTGGAAACAAAAAGTACTTTCCTCTTCACCCAGAGGGAATGCAAAATCAGGCTAGCAAATTCAACACACACAGATCTCCCCTCTGATTTCTTCCTCCCACCAATTCCCTGGTGAGTACAGACTCAATTTCCCTGAAATTTCCCAGTAAAGAAAACTTCAACAGGTCTTAAAAGAAAGCTTTATATAAAAAAGAAAGGAAAAATACATACAAATGGTCTCTCTGTATTAAGGTGACAAAATACAGGGTCCATTGCTTAAAAGAATATTGAATAAACAGCCTTATTCAAAAAGAATACAAATCAAAGCACTCCAGCACTTATATTCATGCAAATACCAAAGAAAAGAAACCATATAACTTACTATCTGATCTCTTTGTCCTTACACTTAGAAACAGAAGATTAGAAAGTAAAACTACTTCTCCAAAGCTCAGAGACAGCAGGCAGACAGACAAAGACTCAGACACAAACTTCCCTCCACCCAAAGTTGAAAAAATCCAGTTTCCTGATTGGTCCTCTGGTCAGGTGCTTCAGGTGAAAGAGACATTAACCCTTAGCTATCTGTTTATGACAAGGACACTCTGTAGCCAGTCCATATCTGGTACAGAAGCCTGACCTGCTATTAGCAACCCTGCAATCTACCATGTATAAGGTGTACCTCACACCCTGCCCATTCCTGGAACACCATGCCTGAGAAGAGTGAGAGAGAGTGAATGCTGAAACTGTCCCCTCCGAGGCCTGGGAAGAGGGAGACCATAATGCAGCGCCCCCTCCCCCAAGGCCTGGGAGCGAGTAAGAACCCCTGGAACTGCAGAAGGAGCAGCGGTATGCTGAGGGGCAAGAAACAGTTGTGGGACAGGGGGCAAAATTGATGTGGGAGAAGAGGGGGTACTTAATTAATTGCTGGGATGGGCAAGAGGGAAGAGGCCAGTGCCCTTGTGACTCATTACTGGCCTCCAATTTTGCTTATAAGTGGGAACCTGAGCTCAAGGGGGCAGGGGGAGAGACTGGGCAAGGAGAGCAGCCTGAGAGTCAGTCAGGAAAAGGGGCAAGTGAGAACTGTCTGTGGAGAAAAGGAGAATCCCAGCACAGGAGAGCTGGCACAGAAAACCATTGGGAAGAGCAAACATTGATGGTGAGGCGTGGCTGGACCTTGGGAAGCCCTGCTGAGTTAAAGGAGAGCTCATGCTGAGGCCCCTCAGAAGAAGGGGAAGGGCCAGCCTGGTTAGGAGAAACTGAGCCCGAAACAAGAGAGTTGATGCAGGAGGGTGGCTCTCAGGAGCAGAGGAAAGACTCATAGGCAAGGAGGCCCGGGTCAGTGGAATACTCAGAGAAACCCCCTTGTAGCAGGCCCATAGGTGCCACTTTGTGATTTGCCAGGGGGTGCTCGACTCCCTGCTCCACTCCAGGCCCCACCCCCACTCCACCTCTTCCCCCAAGGCGCCACCCCTGCCCAGCCTCTTCCCGCCCTTCTTCTTCCCACCCCCTGCTCCACCCTTTGCCCCAAGTGAGCCCTGCCCTCGCTCTGCCCCCTCCCCCCAGCACACTGAACAGCTGATTGCTATGGGCAGGAGGTACTGGGAGGGAGAGGGAGGTGCTAATGGGGGGGGGCCCACCAGCAGGTGGGAGGCACGGGATGGGGAAGGAGCTGATCAGTGGCATCACTGGTGGGTGTTGAGCGCCCACTATTTTTTTAGTCAGCGCCTGAGTGGAGGGCTGCAGTGAGCCAAGCCCATGACAAGGGTTGGTCCTGGAGGGACATTCCCTGGGCAAGGATAGGACTTACAGGCAGGGAGACTTGGCTGAGTGGAACATTGCATGGAGCTATGTCACAGGACTCGGAACCCTGCCTTGGGGCTACCAGATAAGGGTCATGGGAGATAAATGAATCTTGGAGCTCTCAGGCAGATGGCCTGAGGAGTGGAACTCTGGAATAATGACAGAAAGAGTCTGAAAACAGACTGGAGATGGACTTTGGAAAGGGGATGCTGCAAATGACATCCCAGGAAGGGGCCTGGAAAACTGCTGTGAAGCTGTTGTACTTTGGGGATTTACGGAGAGTGGTTTTATCATATGCATTGTGTGGAATATTGAACATGTAGAGGAATAAATTATGCCTAGAGGAGGGCTTTTCAATTGGACATTTTGAGAAACAATGTCCTTTTTGTGGATGGAAGAAGGGGGGAAACTGAGGTAAGTGCACCTGTTGTTTGTGACCTATGAAAAAAGGGTGTTCTGAGGAGGATCTGTCTTATGACAGGCAGATTGGGGTTGGTTGGGCACATAATTAAGTAGAATTGTGGGATCTGAAGAGAAGCTAGAAGCTCGCCACCATCAGGCAACCAGCAAGAATTCCAGCAGTGGGGTCCAGAATCAACCTACTCTGTACATTTGTGAGAGCTGGCAACAATAACTGCCACATACATGGTGGCAGAGTTCAAAAAACAATACAATCTTATGATGATTGTATATTTGGAGTTGATAATACTGGGTAGCAGCACCTAGATGTGAACATCATGAAGCTGAGATGCACTGAGCATGCTTTATGAACTCTTTTGTATAAAAATTCCCATGGGATTCCTAGAATCTTGACTGAGTTGCACAGGATGCAATTCAGGGTAGGATTTATCCTGACATTTTTACTCAAATGTTAATTACCTCTGTACAATATATAAGGTTACAGAAATTAGATGATCATATTAAGCCTGTACTAACCATTTTTCCAGAACTAATATCTCAAAATGCTGTGGAAAAGGTAATTTCAGAATACCAAATCTGAGCTATTTCCTGAAAGATCTAATACTTAGCGCTTTAATGAATAGTCGTGTTGAAAAATGCTTGCTTGTCAGTGCAAAAATTTTCTCTAAGGCTGAGGATCATATGCCTTTAGAATGGATTGAGTAGTCGACAGTTCAGACAGCAGTTTCAGTTATGCGATGGTTCTGATTATGAACAATAGAATTCTTTCACATGGGAAACTGTGTGTTATTAGAAGTTAAACCTACCAGAATGAGTATCTCAAGTTATACTTGGGAGAAATGTTAGAGAAGGTCTAAAGTTCATGAATACTTGGGCAGTCAGATATTTTGAGATTAAGCAAACAACTGGATACCACAAAGTAGATAAAGGAGCATATGTAAAAAAATATTGTTCTGTCTGCCAGCAAAGTGAGCCTACTGAGATGAAGTTAATAAGCCCTCAACAACCAAGGGACTGACTGTGGTAGAAATGTCATTGAGACATTGATGGCCACAGTAAAAAGGATACCAGGCACTCCCCCTGCTTTTTTTGGGTAAACTTCTTCCAAAATCTCAAGCAGCTGTTTATCAATCTGGAAACTGACCATATGCTGTATGAATTATCTGTAGTTGTTATCATTCTGTGATGCTCCAAACTGTTCTGGGCACTTTGCCGTAGAAATAAAAGGACATGGGGCCTGCCCTGAAAATCTTAAATTCCTGATGCATCACTATGGGTGTCAAAAGAGGAAGGGGAAAAAGAAAGGTGTATCAGCAAGAAGATCATCAGGATACTCGGTTAAGGCATGTTCACATCATGCAGGAATAACAATCGTTTGAAAGAATCCAAATTCAAGATGGAGATATTCAAATCCACTCTGGCTGCAGTCAACAGAGGGGGTTTTCTGTCATCAACAGGATGAGCAGGATGCCTGCTGAGGTCTTGACTTCCCACAAAAGCTGCACTGATTTAACTAAATTGGTTTAGTTAAAATGCTGTAAACTGTTGTGTGGATACTATTGAATTGATGCTTTCGCCTTGTATGAACATTCTTAAATCAGTTTAAGAATGTCTTATAGCAATTTATTTAAACTAGTTATTTAAACTGATGCAAATTTTGCATGAGGACGAGGTGCTGGACATACCCATTCATATCTCATGGAAGATTTCTTCAGTTTACCTTTGGACTGCACAATTCCCAATACAGATCATTCTTGATGCCTCTGCCAGATCAAGGTATGTATTAAAAATTGGATGGAATCTGAAATTCTCACCAACAGAATGATCCATACATATAATTCTGCAGACAGCAGAATCTGGTGGCTGTTCTTTTGCCTCTTATTAGCCTACTTGACACTCCTTTTATACACAAACTCCCACTGAGTTCTCTGGGAATACTGTGGTGTAATGAGTGCTGGAAAGGGCTTCTTGTGTGAGCAGAAATCCTTTAATATGTCTTCAAAGTGACTTGCAAAAAGGAAAAAAACCACAATTGGGGGAGTGCCATCTTTTGGAGATTTATGTTGCATAAAGAAGGCCTGAAAGATTGTGACCATTTTTTTTTCTGCTCATTTTTACCAAGTAAATATCAGGGATGTTAGCTTTCCTGGTTTTGCTGGAGGTTTCAGATATAGACTGTGAATTTTCTCAGCCTTTATTTGAAGGGTCAGGGGTATTAAGTCTTTAGCAAAGACTTCCTTTCTTCCAAATGTTTCTCAGTTAAGGTCCAGCATTTAATTAAGTGGCATTAATAAAAGCAACCAAAAAGCATAGAGGGTAAAATCCTGGTCCCACTGATAACTGTGATAAGACTCCCATTGACTAGATTTGGGGGGAGGATTTCACCCACAGTTTTTAACAGTTGGAATAAGAATAACTTCCCTTGTCAATTGAGGTTGACAAGCAGGTTTCACTTGCATGGTATCCTTATGTTATAAGGTATCAGTTCTCCACAGTGCTTAATTTGTAATGAAAGAGGTGCTGGAGTTCAAGCATTTTTTTAATGTTCATAACTGATGCAGCAAGCCCAAAGCGTGTTAAGCACTGGTTCTCCAGTCTCCATGGAGTCTTCCAGGAACAACAGGATAGATGAACCTTTAACAACAAATCTTTCAAGCCCACTTCATACCTGATAAAGTAGCTCACACCCATACACAGAGAGACACACACAGACCCCCGCACACACAAATTCAAACCCCAAGACACATACCCACCTTTAAACACTCTGGCACCAATCCTCCCGTTGCTTTGCACTACCCAACTGCTGCAAAGCAGCCTTAAACCAGATGGATATGGCCCCTCAAGGATCTCCTGTGCATAGAGGATTCCTCAGGTGACAAAGAGCTGCAGATGCTGACAAAGGAGGTGTGGTCTGGGCTCCCCAGAATTTTCTGGGGATCCCCAACTGCCGTAGTATACCCAGATGATGCTATAGCGTACCCAGATAATGCAGGTTGGTGCTGGCTCAGGATCAGGGCAGCACAAAGGGCATCTTTATGCCTGTTAATTCAGCTGTGTTGCGTGCTCCCCAGATACTACTGACGTTCTGGCTCTCTATTTTTTTCTTTCCCAAAAGAGCAGAATCTGTTCTTTACTGAGATACCATCTCATTAAATAACATTGAGGAAAGTTTGACTTTTTCTTTCTTTCTTTTTTTTTTAATTACGTAAAATAATGAGAAAGCACAATTTAAACAGAGCACTGTTTTGTTTCTCCTCAAGTGACCTTATCTTGTGGACCACCAAAGGAGAGCAGTGTATTGTAGGTCAACTGATACTACTATATTTTTTTAAGGCCCCAGTAATGGAGATTAGGAATAAAACTAAATACCCAACCTACTATGGTACTTGACCAATCCATTAGCCAACTGAATGCTCCCACTTAATGCTTCTTATGACACAGGATTGATGAAAGAAATTCAGAAGTAAGCTAATATATTTGCTCCCCTGTAATTATCTATATCATGAAACCAAACAGCACCGCACCTACGCTGTAGAGCAGATGTGGAAGGTTTAGAAAGCGTACATGTATTGCAGCTGAGAAATGATTGCAAATGTTCACTATTAAAGCTATAAAAGGAATTTGCATGTATGTTTCTTACTGATTTATTTTTCTCTGAGAGGTTATTTCAAGGAGGGGAATGAGCATCGGTTACATAAGGGCTGCTGACTCCATTTAGAATTTAATGGATTTGAGTCAACTGATGCTTTTCTGACATGATTCCTCCTTGTCCCTCTCCTCATCCCCCCATTCCCCAAATCAGTAGGTTTCATTCTACCTCTTAATTTAGGACCATTTTAAATTATCTGATGAATTTGACAATTCAGCTAGTCCTCTACTGTTTCAGCTACTAAGGAAATTCCAGTCAGGATCTGCTGGATCAAATGTCTTACATCTCAGTTGACCCAAATCCCCCCTGCTGGCTTTAGCACCACTAGGGAACTTTGCAGACTTGGTGGCTAATACGCTTGTTTACCTGCTCACAGCACAGGCTTTCATTACAAAAGGTAACAAGAATTAGAAACCTCAGAGGATTTCAAAGGGACGGAGACGTTAACATTTATATTTCTCATTATTGTCCAGTGTGATTTTTTTAATAGCATTGAAATGAGCAGAAATCACAAGGAGATTAATGGCCCCCTTTCAGTTTCTAGGACACTTTCAGAATTAACTGACAAAAAAGGGGCCACACTGATGAGATGAAATCACTGTGGATCTCTGAAATGGCCGTATCGGCTTTTTAGGCTGTGGGGATTACATGCCTCATTTACACTGTACTGGTTCTGAGCAGAGTTGAATGACACAGTGGTAAAAACTCCAGTGCCAGCTTGTGCTACTGCTAACATCGAAGGGGACCTGCCTTGGTGCTATTGCTATGGTGGGAAAATTTGAGCAAAAAACTGAGTGTTGCCACAGCAGTGCAGGCTTTCAGAAAGCACAGACTTTCAGGCAAGCTAAGTAAACCTAGTTCATGTTAGAACGCCTTCATAGATCCCTGACAGGAGTGTAATGTTACAAACATCTCAGTGCAATTAAGGCGGACGCATGCTTTCAAGCATAGTGAGAGTTTAGGGCTATATTTAACAAAAACTCTGAGTTCTGCGCTTTGGTGATGTGCTTTTGCGTGTGTGTCTAAGAACCTGAGACTGACAAATTCTCGGTAGCTTCACTTTTTCATGCGTTGCTCTGATAGGACTGCTGTTTCATCAGATTGTACTTGTTTGAGGCAAGGGATGTGGCCTCAAGGTGAACCTCGTTGAAGGTATTTTATTTAATCACAGCCAATTGTTAAGCCTCCAGGTAGCAGGAGAGAGTGCCTTCATTCTCTCGTCTTAGTCTAGACAATGAATGCAGCAGCATTTCCTTTCTCCTCAGAGGCATGAGCGTGTGTAGGGCAGGGCTTACTCTGCATGTACAGTGCCATAAGTTATGGAAGGGGTGTATGGGGTCATTACAACTTCTTGTCTCTCCTCCAAGGATGACATCAAAATTTGGTCCATATATGGCAGTTGGCCCGTAATGAAGTAGCACTAAAATGACCAACTGAGTGAGTGCCAAGAGAAAAATGATGTTGACACCAGACGGAAGGCGTAGTAAAAGGCAAGATGGCAACCTTTCCACTGTCAGTTACCGTTAAAGGGAAACACACACATTTCTGTCTGAGCTCTGCTACCAGGCAGTG
The DNA here is from genome assembly GCF_025201925.1 of Gopherus flavomarginatus. NCBI lineage: Eukaryota > Metazoa > Chordata > Testudines > Testudinidae > Gopherus > Gopherus flavomarginatus. Next base: position 15,642,295 of record NC_066625.1, on the reverse strand, counting down.
CCACATCAGCATATGTGTTATAACCATATAAACAGGCCACACCCATTTCTGTGGTCTAACAATGAGTGATGTATCAGCAGCATTTTTAACCCCATCTATGCAAGATGCAACGAAGGGTGTTTCTTATGCAGACCTGATAGAAGCCAAGAACCTATTTTTGTCTTTATCTCATGATAAGGACCATTACACAACCGGGTCCAGATTTTCAGAAGACCTCAGTGTATTTAGTGCTGAGCATTTCTAAAAATCTGTGCATAAGTGTCACAATGAGTGCGGCTTCATGCTGAGCACTTTGGAAAACCCAGCCTGAATTTTGGGTTCTGAGCACTTGAAAATCTGCCTACTCTCCTATCATAGGATTATGTATTCTCTGCATTTTGCCCACTTCCAAGCATATGCAATTGATACCTTAGACTCCATCATGTTGACTCCTTTATGACTGGGCTTGTCCGATGGGCTTGCATTCATATTGAGTACCCGCAGGCTATACACTGATGTGAAAATGATTTGACACCCCACATAGTTTTCATAGATGTGCAGGCACCAAGTGGACCACAACCTATGTTTTTTATATTTCAGTCTTGTTTTGCTGGTTGCCTGTTCTGATTGAGCAAGATGCCATCCTAACAGCTGACCATGAGTATAGGCAGCGCAGTGCCCATCTGTGACGGGTTGGATCACAGAACCCCCCTTGGGAGCTGCAACCCAATGTGCCAAGACTACTTCTATTCCTGCCTTCCGTGCCAGTTCGGGGCCCCAGCACCCTGTCTTGCTGACCCAGAAACTTCCGTCTGCTCCAACAAAGACCCAGGGGCCGAATTACTTGCTCCAAAGCTGGAGGTTTACCTGAAAGCAGCTCACAGAAGTGTTCCTGTCTTTAACACTCAGATGCCCAACTCCCAATGGGGTCTAAACCCAAATAAATCCATTTTACCCTGTATAAAGCTTATACAGGGTAAATTCATAAATTGTTTGCCCTCTATAACACTGATAGAGAGATATGCACAACTGTTTGCTCCCCCGGTATTAATACATACTCCGTGTTAATTAATAAGTAAAAAGTGATTTTATGAAATACAGAAAGTAGGATTTAAGTGGTTCCAAGTAGTAACAGAACAAAGTCAGCAAACAAAATAAAATAAAATGTGCAAATCTATGTCTAATCAAACAGAATACAGATAATCTCACCCTCAGAGATGCTTCAGTAAGTTTTTTCCTCAGACTGGACACCTTCCAGGCCTGGGCACAATTCTTTCCCCTGGTACAGCTCTTGCTCCAGCTCAGGTGGTAGCTAGGGGATTTTTCATGATGGCTCCTCTCTCCCCTTTGTTCTGTTCCACCCCTTTATATATCTTTTGCGTAAGGTGGGAATTCTTTGTCCCTTTCTGGGTTTCCACCCCCTCCTTCTCAATGGAAAGACACCAGGTTAAAGATGGATTCCAGTTCGGGTGACATGATCACATGTCACTGCAAGACTTCATTGCCCACTTGCCAGCACACAGTGTACAGGAAGACTTACAGGTAAACACAGCCATCTGCAGACAATTGTCCTGGTTAATGGGAGTCATCAAGATTCCAAACCACCATTAATGGCCCACACTTTGCATAATTACAGTAGGCCCTCAGAGTTATATTTTTAGTTTCAGATACAAGAGTGGTACATTTATACATATAGGATGATCACATTCAGTAGATTATAAGCTTTGTAATGATACCTTACAAGAGACCTTTTGCATGAAGCATATTCCAGTTATATTATATTAACTCATTAGCATATTTTTATAAAACCATATAGACGGCAACGTCACACTATCTTTGACTTTAGTTCATGCTGGAGTTGCTTAGTTCTCCTGAAAATCAGGCCCAACCTGTCTCAAGTTGGGCACCCAATCAGTAGCTGCTTTTGAAAATGGTAAAATATAGGGCTCTTATTTCAGGCTGCAGGCACAGAAAGGCAGCTCTGCAGGTGCACATTCAGAAAGCTTTCTCCACATTGACAACTGACTAGCAACTTAGGGTGAAACCCTGGTCCCATTGAAGTCAGTAGGAATTTTGCCATTTACTTCAATGGGAACAGAACTTGTTTTTTGTAAATGAAAGTTCAACTTCTGCAGGCAAGTTCTGCACTAGAGTGAATCTGTCAGTTCTGCAGGCTTAGAGTTGCAGAAAATATGAAGTCTGCATTAGCAACACTAAGGTCTGTAGAACCAATCTCTTAATTTCCATTTTTTAAACAAAAATAGCTCCAAAATTCTTTTAGTGTTTTGGGTTTTTTAGAGACTTAATTTGTCATAGCACTGAAGCACAGTATGTATATGTGAGGCAAAAACATGTCTTATCAAGAATGAATTTAGAATCCTCATACAGCTAATCTGTTCCTTATTAGAATATTCTCCTTACTTTCTAGTCTTGTAAAGCTTTTTAGTTGCTCTGCATTGAGAATGTGGCCTTCTAATTAGATATTAAAATGTAAATCCCCCTATCTGAACTACATGCAAAATATTATCTTCTAAAGTCAGTGACACTTAGAAGGGATTTTCTCCTTGTACACTGAAAGGCAGATACGCTCAGTGGTATCTGATAGCCATGTCAAATCTTTCATTATGACTTTTGGTTTTTTAGATGGGGGGACAGGGGGCAAGAATGGTTAGAGCAGGGGGCCGAGTTCAGAATTCCTCGATTCTGTTTTTGCCTCATCCATTTACACTGAAACTATGGGCAGTTCTTCACAGTTCCCACTTCGTGCATCACTGCAATCATGTGAAAGTGTCCACAGTAATACTTAGCTACTCTTAGTGACAAGGGTTAATTAATGTTTATAAAGTACGCTGAGATCCCCAAACTTAAGCTGCTATAGAAGTGCAATGTATAATTATAATAATCAGTCATTTGTCATTGACATTAATTACTCCATCTCACCAGACATGGCTTCTCTGTGTAAATGGAACTTGCCCCTGGGCAGCTACATAGCTCAACTGAGACTCCCTGGTACACCTTTTTCACCCCTCTTTATTCCCTCGTCTCCGGGTTCATGTGGCATAGTGACCATCACTTCTGTATTGGCCAAAGAATAGATGAGACTGCAGAGTGAAATGGTGTTTCCCCTATTGAATGTCTGGAGTGTTCCCAGACCTGAGTCAGGGAAATTCCATTGCTTCTTGCAGAGAGCCCTGGCTGCAGTAAGATTTAATCTTCCCAGCAGGGAAAACATTTAGGATTTATAGCAGAGGTGGCCAAACTTACTGACCTTCCAAGCCACATATGATAATCTTTAGAAGTTGGAGAGCTAGGGCACACCTGCTGGGAGCTGGGACCCGGGGCTTCAGCCCCACTCCTGCTGAAGCTCCAAGCCCCGGCAGATGTGCTCTGCAGGGCTGAAGCCCCGAGACCCCCATCTCCACTGGACAGAAGCTCATATCCATCACCCCATTGCAAGGCAGAGGGCCTGAGCTCCCTCCCCTGTCCCCCCAGTCTGGTAGATGGAGAATGGGTGTGGGTGGGGGGCTTGCAAGCCACACTTTAATAGTAAAAGAGCTGCATTTTTGCTTGCGAGCGATAGTTTGGCCAGCCCTGATTTATAGGCCCAAACATATGACATTTATAGATACCTGCTCTACAAAGACTGTTCTTATTTCCATTCAAGTCAATAGCAAAACTCCTGTTGACTTCAGTGCAGCAGGATTTGGACCATAGTCCTTGATAGATATGTTTCCTATTAATAATATGGTCTAATTAGGGCTATGCTACTGTTTGAGCAGCTCAAACCAAGAGTGACATAAGGTGCCGATCATTAACATCAATCCTTCCCTGTTCCTCTACTAATTTAACTTACATGAACACAAGAACGGCCATACTGAGTCAGACCAATCGTCCATCTAGCCCAGTATCCTGTCTTCCAACAGTGGCCACTGCCAGATGCTTCAGGAGGAGTGAACAGGGCCATTTATCAAGTTATTCATCCCCTGTCAGCCTGTCCATGCTTCTAGTTAAAGGTTAAAAGGTGTCTGCATTATTTTTAGGCTCTACAAACTACTCACCCTACCCACTACCCATACATTAGCCATCTTATTATTGTTATTAGTGAAAGTGTATATTGTGATTGTGCCAAAAGACGCCCCATCAGCCTTGGGGCCCCATTGTGTTAGGCTCTGTACAGTTACAGAGCCAGTCCTTGCCCCCAGAGAGCTTGCAATGTATCTTTATCCAGCATAGTTAACAAGCATTCAGATTATTTATACTAATGAGAAGTGCTAAACAGAGGATAGGAGATTCTGAGTTCTAACCTTGGCTCTGACCCTGACTCTTTCTGTGGCCCTGGGCAATTACTATAATTTATCTGTATTGTGATAGCTGCATGAGGTCCCTGTCAGGAGGTCAGCGCTGGCATTATGCTAGGTGCTGAACACACACACACATAATGAAATGATAGTCTGTGGCCCAAGGAGTTTACAACCTAAGGGCCAGATTGTGTGATACTCATTCAGGTTAGAGAGAGCCTTACGCTACAGAGAATAGTCCTATTTACTTTCATGGGACTCATGGAGTATGGTATTGTTCAGTGCAAATAAGCATATCACAGTCTTGCCATACGTAAGTTACTTAACCTCTCCGCTCTGGCTCCTCATTTGTAAAATCGGGATAACATTACTTAATTACAGAGATATTATTATAAGGATTTGTTAGTTAATATTAAATGAAAGTGCTATGTAATTGCTAAGTATAGGCCAAATTCTTCTGTTTTAACTCAACTGTAATTCCCAATGAAGGCAGAATTTGGCCACATATTAATACTGGGATGAATCCTGAAGGAAGTCCTTACTCATTCTTTAGGTAGGCAGAGCTCCCACTGGAAGATAACTGGACTTTTGCCTGATGTGATGGGGGTGTTCACGCCACACAAGGCTAGAAGGGTTAAGTGGGTCAATTAGCTGCCCAGACTGCACCTGGAGAAAGAGACAGGGAGCAGGAATTTAAGTAGAACGGTCTCAGCTGGGTAGGAACAGACCCTATATAAGCCAGGAAGCTGGCAACAGAAGGTGGCTGGAGGGAAGGAGTCTTCAGTCTCCCTGGGAGAAGTGGAGGACTAGAGGCAAGTAGTCTACAGTTACTCCCTGGGAAGAAGGCTTGTGGCTTGGCAAGCCCAGAGAAGCAGGAGAGCCAGAGCGGTAGGCAAGACTCAGGGGAAAAGCTATGAGGTAGGTCAAACCTTGGCTGCTGATGAAAAGGTCCCTGACCTGGGATCCAGAGTAGAGAGCAGGCCCAGGTCCCCCTGCCAGTTGCTGACAAAGTGGCACTGGCAAGGCAGTGAGCAGGAAGACTCCCTGAGTCCTTTTGTCAAAAAGGACTTTGATACGCTGAATGGGGGAGCATGTATGATGACCTGGCTGGAGGGCTGAGTCATGAAGAGGAGGCTGCAGGGCCTTGAGTGAGAGGGGCCCTCAGGGTGAGAGCACAATGGGAGAGGCACCACCAGGGGAGAGCACGTCTGGCTGGAGTTAATCCCCAGGACAGCCAGCAGGAGGCACCACCAGCAGTGAGTGAACTCTGTGACACCTGAGTAAGGACTGATTAATGACCTTAGGCCCAGTGTGTATAGATCATGGATTCTCCCAGTTATCAGCATGACATATGCTGCATTTTGAAACGCAGCACTCCCTTCTGAGCCAGTAATTGAGTCCAGAAGGATAACAAAGAGTTTAGGTTTAATTCAGAAAAATAAATGTTGTTAGTCTTCATCAGTAACTTAATTAATGTCCTCAGGTTCATCTTGGGTTGGAGAGTGAAAAGAATATTGTTATGGATGGTGAAGAAACTGCACAAATATATTTATGCAATTCTAATTTTGTCTTATGGTGTTGGGTTGCATTGGGTTAAGTTGCATAATGGTAAGTAAAGTAACTGGATACAATCCAGTGCAAAGCGATGCATGAAATAGGCACTTTCACCTCCAGTGGGTGGAAATCTGTATCAGCAGGGAACAGATATTCCAGTACTACTTGTGAGTAGTTGGAGATCTGCATGCACTTTGATACCCACATTCTTTTAAAATGAATCATTCTTTAATGCAGACACAAAATACTGCATTTACTGAAGTTAACAAGCCACATGCTGACACTGAGCTTGATTAACCCAGGATCTTTACTGACTTCTGTCTATGTACTGATACGGCTCTCATCACTGTAGTATAAGTGCTGGCTGAGCAGGAGCTGTGGTTAAAGTAGGGGTGACCCAACATAGTATTCTAGCCAGCAAGTCTATGCCAGATACTGGATTAGAACTCAGGTCTCTTAACACTTTCTCCCAAACTCAATTGACTAGACTATGGTGCCTGCAAAGCTGCCTTGCTTTTGTTTTACCATTTGGATCCTCGACGACCACATGACCAAAACTCAGCATCCAGTTCAGTCACTCTTTTTCCAGAAGCTGAGACCTGGGGGGCCTGAGTTTTGGTCTGTGATCCTATAGAGTTCTGTTCACCATATATGCCCACTAGAAATTCAAGTTCACAGCAGTGCTGCTGGCAATCCGGAAAGTGAGAGTTGGAACAAATCACACCCCAAGAGAAGATATTCAAGAACAAATGACGGCAGTTCTTATGCAGGCAAAATATCCAATAAAACCAATAGTAATTTTGCCATGGCCTTCAATAGGAGCAGGGGTTGGCCCATAGCAAATTTATCTTTCCACTACATAACCTTACAACAATATGATCTTCAAAGAATTTCTAAATTATTTTAAGTTTAAAAGCATCATCCATTATATTCCTCTTGCACTTTTCACCCTGAAGCACTCTAAAAATAAACCAAAAGACCAGGGATCAATGAAGTGAAATAGGATCCTTTCTTGTGGAAAGAAATTAGTCCCTGCAGTTTCTAAGAAATTATGTCTTTTAAATATTTTTTTTAAAAATCATGCATTGGATAAAATATGATGGTCTATCTTTAGCAGACACTTGCCCACCAATTGCTCGGATGGAGGAAAAACACAGCAGTAATTGAGAGAGAGCTAATATTCCTGAATGGATTTCCTGTTTGTCTGGGGCCAGTTCTTCCTAAGACCATGTGATCCTTGAGGTAGCAGTGATACTACAAAATGCAGCAGTGCAATAGTATATTTAGGACACAATAATCAGTTTATTCCAGGAGAACAAGGTGGGGGTCAGTTGACCTCACTGACTAACCTATTGCAAAAGTTAGCTAAAATCATGCACTGAAAACATCAAAATTCTGTAAACTTTTTAAAATGTCTGTGCTCTAACCTAAAAAAAAATGCAGCTGATTCATTTAATCTCCTCAAGTGCAGATTTTGATACCTAATGTTGGCTCAGAATAACTTTTTTTATGGCTGAGTTATAAACCTATCAAAAATGGAGCTTGTAATGGAAAAGCTAACAGATCTTTAACTGTTGTGATACATTCGGATTGCTCCTCAGATATGCAGTGCGTAGCTTTGTCCTACAACGAAGCCTTAGGTTTTCTTACTTACTTGCATTAACTTCATTTACAGATAGGGAATGGAACAGACTAACTGGCAATTCCTTGTATGACAGATTTAGAAATGCATCAGTATGATATCTGAATGGCATTTAATGATTTAAGGCCTGATCCTGAGTAACTGCAACTTCCATTCCCCATTGTGGGGGATTGAGAGCATTCAGCACCTTGCTTAAATTGCACTCCTTCATGGGTGGGGTACACTACATGAGCTTGGAGATTGGCTGGAATTAAGATCCTCTTAATATAATTAAAGGGAGTGATGCAGATCAGGCAATCTCTGCTAGAACAGTAGAGGAACTCACCTAGGTGATAAACTAGGTTGGCAAGGATGGCTGTGAACTAAAGAGGAATCTATAAATCCCATCCCCCTGATCAAGCACAAGTAGCCAGCCTTGGCACAGAGCTGTTCCACAGAAGCTACAAGACAAAGAATCCTCCTCATCTGTAGAATTTCAGCAGAGCCACTCCAGAGCCCCTTGGGCACCTCAGAAGTTGCCGCAACACCTGCTGCTCCTGCAGGCTTACTCCACAGGAAGCAATAGGAGTGGATTTACACAGTAGGGCAACCTTGATTCACTCTCAGACCCCTTCCCACTGCATGGGTCCATGCAGGACACCGACCATGCAAGTGGGCTCTGCAAGGGTGCGCTGTCCGCACCGTTTGGATTCCTTAAATCCTGACATATCTGGTAGTGGAATCTCACAGATTAGACTGTGTCTAGGGCCCTCTGTGGTCATAGAGGAGGCAAGATGTACCCCAACAGCAAATGCCATAAAACTAGACTGTAATAGAAGAGAGTGAATTGAGTTGCTAAGGGCATGACTGTGAAAGATTTAAAAAAAATGCAACTAATCAAATTCTGACAAGGCATTAAGGAGGAAAGAAGAGAAAGCATTTCTGAGCTGTCTGAACTAAGGCTAGGTGCATGCAAAATAAGGCGAGGTTCTTATGTATAAACACAATCTGATTTTTAGCCAGCATTACGTAAAGAGAAGGCACATGATGACTGAAATGCTACTGTACAGCAACCCTTGACTTCAATGGGAGCAGGACCAGGCTCAAAATGTGCTGTTGATCAGAACGGTAGCATGAATGCAGGAGGACAGAATTAAACCATAAGATGTGAGAGACATGCTGTGAGGTAAGATGCAATCTAAGCTAATGCAAAAGGGCTAATTCTGCTAATCTAATACTCATCCAAGTAGTTCTATTGACTTCTATGGGAATTGACTCGATTATGTAAGTAAAGCAAGTTATAACTTGGCCAGCTCTAGAGACAAGAGAGACCGCACAGTGGGCATGGTCACAATATATTTAAAATCCCATTGAAGTTGATGAGAGCCTTTCTATTGACTTCAATAGGCTTTGAAACAGGTCCCACATCCTTTGATGATAACAATACAAATTCACCCTCTCAACGGGCAGCTGGACAAGGAGCAGTGGTCAGAAATTGAGAAAATAAATGTTCAGGGAGAGATCAGTGGTGTTTAATTGGCTGGCCCTTCCCTGTGGAGGTTGAAATGAAATATCTGTTCATCAAGGAGATGCCAATACTTGACATTACAATAAAAGCAGCCTGTCCCTCCCTTAGGGTGACCAGACAGCAAACATGAAAAATCAGGACGGGGGTGAGAGGTAATAGGAGCCTATATAAGAAAAAGACATCAAAATCAGGACTGTCCCTACAAAATCAGGACATCTGGTCAGCCTCCCCTGCCTGAATTGCCCAGTATAGTGTGGCTCTGCTTCTCCCCCAGTGCATTGCTTCTGAGCCACAACGGAGCCTTTTCAAACAGTCTCAATCCATTTACTCCTGAGAGTGACCTCATATTCATATTTTAGACAATAGGGAATTAGATGCTTTAGCTAGACTAATGCAGTGCACAGATGCATGTTCTCAAGGAGTAATATTCCTCCTACCTTAGGGCTAGATCCACCTCCCAGTGCAGTGGCAGTAAAATCAGACTTAAACAATAGCTGACTCCATTTGCCCACTGAAAGCCAGTAAGGCAGACAGAGTGATGAGGCACAATCACTGCTGACCTTCAAAAAAAGTTAGATAAGTAGAGCCCTGCGAATCTGCAGGTATCTGCTTGATATCCGTGGACCACATTTGCAGATCACGGATCAGATGCAGACACAATTTTTTTATCTGCATGGGGATCTATAGATGAGGCGCTAGTGGAAACAATGTAGGGAGGGATCCTGGTAAATGCAAGGTATCGGACTCCATGACCTAACACTATCCCCTGGCCTTGCTTTCTGTGATTCCTGGGGAACTGTATCATGGAATGAGTGAATAGGAGAAATTATATTAACTGAAGAGAAACTAGTGAAAAATATGAAGAAAAAAAGTACGGGAAATATGAAATGATTCAGAATATAGATATAAAATGAGAGTGAAAAAAATAAACAAGAGCCTGCACATCAGACTGCACTTTTGGGATAGCCCTGCCTTCACAGCCATCATCTTGGCTCTTTCGCCAGTGAGCACAGTTGAAGGGTGGCAGGTCTGTAAATATAAGGAATCTTGAGCCACAAGCTCTTATAGACTTGACACCTATGTGTAATGGTGTCTCCTTGCTGATATTTTTCTGTGCCTCAGTTTCAATTACATTGTTTTGCCTAGTAAGACTTGTTAAGATACAAGCCCTCTAAACCTAAGTGGTTTGTCAACTTTGATTTAGAAAACACCTGCCTCAGGACTAAGATGTAGTTCTGTGAAACATTCACCCAGCTTGGCTTCCAGCCACCAAACCATCTGTATCCCTGCGCAACCTCTTGCCATTTGTGTGTACAGGCTCTCTGTGTTAGAGAGGCTTCAAAGAAGGCTAGTGAGTGCCACCTTGTGGCTTCTTTGGATGTGGACACAGTCTCTGTGGTTGCTTGGGAGTGGTGGGTGTTCTCTGCAGCAACCCAATGAAAAAGGTGGATTCCGTTTGTGTATGAAAACATAATACCCTAGCAAGGTGCTGCTGGGGCTCAGCACATGAGCGTAACTGGCAAAAAGAGAGCTCCAGCACTTTATCTGCCTATAATAACATTCCCCTTCATATAGGGTGACAAGATGTCCCAATATTTGGGGCATTGTCTGATATAGGCACCTATTACCCCCCAGTCCCTGTCCCAATATTTCACACTTCCTATCTGCATCACACTTGCTATCAAATAATTTGGGAAAACTTATGTCTGCTACTGTACTAAACTGTTTTATGGGAGCAAAGGAGAAGAGCAGGCTCATCAGCATGTACTGACTGGCCATTGTGCTAGGTGCTGTACAGAGAACAAAAAGACAGCTTCTGTCCCAAGGAGCTTATAATTTAAGTATAAGACAGGAGACAACAGGTAGATACCACAGAGAGATGGGTGGGGATAGCACAACAGGGACTTTGCCAGACTGACTTCACCAAGTTTGCTGCTGACATTTTCCTCTCCTGCTGATTTTTCCACTGCAAAGCAGAATGGGGTGACTGGCCACCCCATTCTGCTTTGCAGTGGAAAAATCAGCAGGAGAGGAAAATGTCAGCAGCAAACTTGGTGAAGTCAGTCTGGCAAAGTCCCTGTTGTGCTATCCCCACCCATCTCTCTGTGGTATCTACCTGTTGTCTCCTGTCTTATACTTAAATTATAAGCTCCTTGGGACAGAAGCTGTCTTTTTGTTCTCTGTACAGCACCTAGCACAATGGTGGCCAGGTTCATGACTGGGGCTCTTAGGGTATGCCTATACTGCAATAAAATACCCACAGCAGGCCTGGGCTCAAGCTATGGGGCTATAAGATTGCTTTCAGACCACAGGATCTGAGACCCAGGCTCCAGCCTGAGTCCTAATGTCTACACTGCAATTTTATAGCCCTGCAGCATGAACCCAGTAAGCTCAGGCCAGCCAAGATATTTTATTTGCAATGTAGACATACACTGCTACCACAGTGTAGTAACAATAGAGGGAGAGGTTTGAGTCCTGGCAGAGCACGCAGAAGGTGAGGCCTTTCAGCTTTCTAGTGGCAAAAAAGCAAAAGTATGTACTTTTAGTCTGATCAATTTCTATTGGAGATCAAGGAAAGCAATGATGAAAGAATAAACGATAGAGAGAACACAGTATGTTATTTTCTAAACCCTTCTCAGGTTGCCTCACAGCACCACCCTTAGAAGACAAGCAGAGCCTCTCCATTGGTCAGTGTGCAGTACACAGAAGATAGAATTATAGATTCACTCCAACACATACAAACAAGGGCCCTGTAGGGCCAACAGTCAATGGGATACCCTGCTGTATTCCACAGTTTCTCAGCAAAGAACTGTTCCTCTCCACTGTGACTGTGCGGGAGGGGGTGAGGGCTCCATTTGGGGGTGCGGGCTCTGGGGTAGGGCCAGGGATGAGGGGTTTGAGGTGCAGGAGAGGGCTCCAGACTGAGGGGTGGGGAGAGGGGTACAGGGTGTGGGAGGGGCTCTGGGCTGGGGCAGGGGGTTGGGATGCAGGAGTGGGTATGGACTCTGGGCTGGGGATGGGAGCTCTGGGGTGGGGTCAGGGATGAGAGGTTTGGGGTGCAGGAGGGGGCTCTGGGGTTGGGGCTCAGGGTTGGGGCATGGGCTTACCTCCGCCGGCTCCCAATCAGCGGCGCAGCAGAGGGCCTAAAGCAGGGTTCCTGCCTGTCCTGACTCCACACTGCACCCTGGAAGCAGCCAGCATGTCTAGCTCCTAGGTGGAGGTATGGCAGGTGGCTCTGCAGGCTGCTCTCACCCGCAGGCACTGTCCCTGCAGCTCTGCCTATGGGAGTGCGGAGCCGGTGCTCAGGGTGGGGCCAGTGCACAGAGCCCTGTGGCCCCCCTGGCCTAGGAACTGGACCTGCTCGCCACTTCCGGGGCACAGCGCGGTGCCAGGATGGGTAGGGACTAGCCTGCCTTAGCTCTGCAGTACCGCAAACTGGACTTTGAACGGCCTGGTCAGCAGTGCTGACTGGAGCCGCCAGGGTCTCTTTTCGACTGGGCGTTCTAGTCAAAAACCAGACACCTGGTCACCTGTCCCATTACCAGAAATTTGCTTTTCAACAATTAGTACTGGGCAAATGTCAGGTGGAAAATAAATAATTTGCTTAGAAATTACCTAGTTGATTGTTCTACTCCCCCTGGGCAGGCATGGCCAAACACACCCAGCTGCCCCTTGCAGACAGCAGCTCTGCATACCCAGCTGCTAAACATTTTCAAATGTTTACACAATGAAAGACTGCCTCCCAGGGGGAGGGGGCTGCAGGAAAAACTGATTTCACAATATGCTTTTCTATGCTAGCAACGGGGACTACATAGTGTGGCTGGAGCCCAGAGAAGATGTTCTGCAGTGACAGGAAGGGGTTATGTTTGTCTCTTCCTGATTCAGGATGAGACTTCTGCCATGCTGCTCTGGTAATACACTCTCTGTCTTATACCACTGGCTGCAATGTATTGTGCCCTGTTTCTCAGGGATGTAAAATTACATTAGACAGAAGGGCGAGAGCAGGGGAAGGTTCGGTGAATCAGCCCTAACTTTCAAAGGCAGGATAATTTGTATCTGATTAATCTTCAGACCCACCTGACCACATCAAAAATAGCTCAACTCCTCTCTGAAGATAATATTCCCAGCAACACGTGCCTCAGCCATTTCACGTTGTTTACAACTTAGCAGCTCACTTGCAGTCGCTGCATCCCCCAGGCTTTGTATTTCTCCATATAGCAAGGGCCTGGGCTTGTGGTGTGAAAGCGACTACATTATTAGGTGTGACTGAGATGATGATGCTCCTAATGTTTGGCTGATACATATTGTTGACTGTGTTCTACTGCCTCTGTGCTCACATTCTTCATTTTAGTATGTTATTTACCAGAATGATTAGCCCTGATCTATCACTTCACACCTATAAGGAGCTTTATGTTAACTAGTGAATAAAATCTCACAACACCCTGGTGAGGCCTGTAAACATTACTATCCCCACTTCTTAGGGTTGTTGGGCCATTAAAAGTCCAGTCAGCTGTGCAGCGGGGCTAAGGCAGGCTCCCTGCCTGCCATGGCCTTGCGTGGCTCCCGGAAGCAGCAGCATGTCCCCCCTCTGGCTCCTATGCATAAGAGCAGCCAAGGGGCTTTGCCCCACTGCCCCCACCCAAAGTGCCAGCTCTGCAACTCCCATTGGCTGGGAACTGTGGCCAGTGAGAGCTGTGGGGGTGGCACCTATGGATGGGGCAGCGCGCAGAGTGTAGGAGCCGGAGTGGGGACAGGCCACTGCTTCTGGGAGCTGCCTGAGATAAGCGCCATCCGGAGCCTGCGCCCCTGATCCCCTCCCACACCACAACCCCCTGCCCCAGTCCTGATCCCTCTCCTGCCCTCTGAACCCCTCAATCCCAGCCCAGAGCATCCTCCTGTACCTCAAACCCCTCATCTCCAATCCCACCCCAGAGCCCACACCCCCAGCCAGAGCCCTCATCCCCGACATGCCCCAACTCCCTGCTCCAGCCCTGACTCCCTCCAAACCCCTTGGTCCCAGCCTGGAGCCCCCTCCTGCACCCCAAACCCCTCATTCCTGGCCTCACCCCAGAGACTGCACCCCAGCTGGAGCCCTCACCCCCTCCTGCACCCCAACCCTCTAAGCCAGCCTGGTGAAAATGAGCAAGTGAGTGAGGGTGGGGAGAGGGAGCGACAGAAGGAGGGGGAATGGAGTGAGTGGGGTGGGACCTCTAAGAAGGGGCAGTGCAGGGGTGGGGCCTTGGAGGAGGGGCAGGGGAGAGGGCGGGACAAGGGTGTTCAGTTTTGTGCGAGTAGAAAATTGGCAACCCTCCCACTTCTCAAAGGGAGGAGCTGGGGCAGCAAGGTTAATACTGGAATTTTAAGTCTCAAATGGCTTTTTGTGCACTCTGTCTGGGTCTTACTGTGTGGCTGCCTGCCCAGGAAATTCAGAGCAGGTGTTTAGTCAAAGTCACATCCTCTGAGCACTCAGAGGACTGAATGCTGCAAGAAGGTGGTCAGGGGTATGGTTTAGAGTCACAGCACAAATACAACAGGGTCCTTAGATTCACAAGACTGATCTGTGAAGAGGGCTTTTGGTCTTCTCAAAATTACTTTTAGATGTCTGAATCAGACTGGTGGATCATTAGTACACGTCCTCCAAAAAGACTGATAGGATATTGTTGGTGTGCTGGTTTGCTAGGTGCTGTACAAAGACAGAACAAAGAGACAGCCCTTGTCCCAAAGAGCTTACAATCTAAAGTGCTATCCAATCAGAATAGTGGCATTTTACATCCTCTTCGCTGTTGCTTTGTGTTCATGTACTTGACTACATTAGGTGCAGGGAAGCAGTGAATTGGATCCATTGTGTTAATGAACATAAATCAAGAAAAGCTGGTAGTCTTTGAAAAAGTATTTAAACGTTGAGCTTGCTGAGCCAGTTTGTTAAAACTCTAGCTCTTTGGAGGTGTGGGTAAAAAATATTGGTTTAACTCACAGATTAAAATTACCCTGAAAAACATTCTAAATAACCACATCTTGGATATTCGTGCACCTCATCTATTTAATGGGTGAACATTACAATATGGATTTTGTTATTCAAACGTTTCCCACGCAGCATTATTTTCTGCTTTCACTGGATATTTACATCACTTTTTCAGGTCAGTTGTGATCAAGTTCTGTTATGCTCTGATTATTATTGATAGACCTGAGTTGTGTAAACTGGGGGCTTCAGTTTAGTTTCTAGTGGAAAAATGTCTCCACATCAAAACCCACCAGCACAATTGGCACTAACTAGCACTTGCTGGAAGCCTTAAGAGAAAGAACAAGGACTGAATGGTGAATGATCTACCCTTTCCAGCCCTCATTCTAGGTCTGGTTTGAGGCTCATTGGCAGGGGTGAGGGAATGGTGTGGCAAATCCTATAATTTTGATGCCTGTGTTGCAGAGACAGGATTTTAGTCTCTAATTAAAACAATGAGGAGTCCTTGTGGCACCTTAGAGATGAACAAATTTATTTGGGCATAAGCTTTCATGGGCTAAACCCACTTCATCAGATGCATGAAGTGAAAAATACAGGAGCAGGTATAAATACATGAAAGGATTGGGATTGCTTTACCAAGTGTGAGGTCAGTCTAATGAGAGAAATCAATTAACAGCAGGATACCAAGCAAGAAAAAAAAACTTTTGAAGTGGTAAGAGAGTGGCCCATTACAGACAGTTGACAAAAAGGTGTGAGTAACAGTAGGGAGAAATTAGTACTGGGGAAATTAAGTTTAGGTTTTGTAATGACCCAACCACTCACAGTCTTTATTCAGGCCTAATCTGATGGTATGTTTCTTCCTACTGCTCTCAATAGAAAAACAGCTGTGCCTCTTTAGTAAGCAAGGTAGGCTAGCCCCAGGCCTTCCACCCCTTAATTGGTGAGCACGTGCAATAGCAGTAAATACAAAAACTTTTTTCACTTCTGGCATTATGTGAAGAGCTGTGTAATCCAGGAGCTGTTTGTTATGCATAACATCAATAACTTTATTGGTCCTACTAATTTGTGAACAAGGTGATATATTTTTATGTGCCAGTATATTGAACCTTTTATATTATCTACTTGTGTTCACATACCTACAGCTGTGTCTTTTATACATAACTCATGTAATATAGGATCAGTAAATACATTGTGGCAAACTCAGGACACTTAGCTACCAAGAGTGGGGTAGTAATTAGTCCCAGAGGCTTAACCATGGAGGAATAAGGTTCAGCTGGAACAGGGGTTACCAGGGAGGTAATTAGTTTCAGCTGGCCCCAATGGCTGGAGACCTTTTTAAACCCTCCCTGGCAGGGAAGAGGAGAGATGTAGAGTAGCTGCTAGTGAGTAGAGGCAGCTGAACTCTAAAACTTTTCTTGCAAGGCAGGTTGCACTCTCCCCAGAAGGAGAGGACAACAGAACAAGGGCCTGACTGAGAAGGGATCAGCCAGACCCTGTGCGACTGTGAAGGGCTTTTGCTTTGCCCAAGCCTGTGTCTCCAAGGCTGAGAAGGACTGAGCTAGGAGAGGAGAGACAGGTACTTTGCCACAATGTCTATAAATTAGGTATGCAATAATATACCTAATCTATTTCAAATGCTGATCCTCATTTCTATGTTTGAGTTAGCGTCTAAGATCTTCGGGGCCTGGACTATGTCTTCTCTTATACTTGTACAACACTGAACGTGTTCAAGATGCTCACTATTCTTTCTCCCCCACATTCTGGCTTATGGGAGAAGGAATGGGGAATGGGAGGATGGGAGAAGGAATGGGGAATGGGAGGATGGGAGAAGGAATGGGGGAAGCTGTGATTAAAAGGAGCAAATGTTCAGAACCATGGCTCTTTGGGGACATGCTCCAGTTCTCAGAGGTGGACAAAACCATGAGTTAGAAGGAAGTGGAGTGGTAAATAGAACAGAAAAAGGACATGGTTGGTTACAGGAAATGTGGGTATGTCATACCCATTAGCCAGAGTTTTGCATGCTGAGCACTCAAAATGTCAGAACTCCTAGATGCTCATTGCTCATCACTTATTCCAGCCACAAGCAGGAGTGTGCAGTTTATCTGGACCCTCTGTGCAGCCTCCACCCCAGCTAGCCTGTGGAAATGGGAAACATGGAACCAGTCTTTGGCTGAGGCAGCTCAGGGCTCTGTGGCAGCCTTTGGCAGGAGTCAGTAGGATACAGACAGTGGCTCCTGTCACAGGCGCCGACTTCTACTTTTCCTCGGTGGTGCTCCACCTCCGCTCTGCCCCAAGGCCCCGCCCACTCTCCATCCCTTCCCCCAGAGGCCGCACCTTTGCTTTGTCTCTTCCTGCCCCTGCTCTGCCCCCTCTGCCAATGCCCAACTCTCACTTCACTTCTTCCCACCTCCAAGCCACCTATCAGCTGTTTGGCGGCATCCCCAATCAGCTGTTTGGTGGCACCCAGATTAGCTGATCAGGGGTGCTGCCAAACAGCAGTGACTGGTGGGTGCTGAGTACCCACTGTTTGTTTTTTTTCCCATGGGTGTGCTTCAGCCCTGGAGTACCCACGGAGTCGACCCCTATGCCTCCTGCCCTTGGCATTCATCTGTGACGTTCTGGAGGGCTCCCTGTGTCACCATGGCCTCTGCCTCAGAATCCTCATTTGCTGTGGTGAGGGATCAAGTAACTGGGGCCCTTATTGTGTCTGTTTCCTCCTCAGTGGATCTGCCCATCCCAGGAATCTGGGTTGGAGTGCAGAATAGGTCAGAATGCAGGTTCCTTACTGCACTTTGAACAGAGAACATCTGTATAACCCTCCCCCCCCATGGGACCAGCTACTGTTGAGCACTGTCGACAGGGAGGGCAGCTCTAGCAACCATTCTCACAGGTACAGCTGCAACATCTATATCCAAATGCCAGGCAGAGGGAACTCAAAACAAGATTCACTGTGGCCTTGCTTGTGCACAGAGGTCAATGTGGAAGATCGGTGAAGGCCGTGAGGCTAACAGCTACATGGGAATTTAACATGAAGTGAAGTGTTAATTTCATTGGCATAAATAACATTTTCTGTTAGTGTACGTTCAATGATTCAGCATTTCCGAGACACATCACTGACTAAAATAAAGTGTGTGGAGGTTTGTGAGGGATGGAGACTATATTTGGATCTAAAATAAAAGGCAGCCATCAGTGTGTGGGATGGCTAAGACCTACGATTCTACTAAGCAGAGGAGACAGGTGTTATCCGTGTTTCTAAAATAGCAGCTCAGCAGTGAACTGGGCAGCAGAAGCCAGCCATGTTTAATCCATACATCGGTGGCCATTGGGAAATGGGAATGTTAATTGCCATTCTCTCTCTGTGCCAGAACCGAGTACCTGGATTTCTAATTGAGAGCAATGGCTGAAAAGACTGATCCGGCACAATTGAGCACCTTGGTTGCCTTAAAATGAGAATGTCTTTTTTTACGAACTGCTTCCTGTAACATCACACTATAGATTGCACTTGTGATATAATTTTATAAACTGTTAAGATAAGCACTCCCCTCTTTACACAAGGTCGATTTAGAAGTTGTCATTTTATTGGACAGGTTTTGAGCCACCTGCTGAAGGCATGTATACATAGCACAAGCAAAAAATCATATCGTATTTTGATATGACTTCATCACAAGGGTTTAATAGACTGAAAACAGCTTTTAATTACTGGTGACACTCTTAATCCACCTCTGCTTTATTCAGCCTAAAGGGTAGTTTCAAGAGGAAGTGTTTTTACCCTTTCTGATACAACTTCTTGGCATATATAGGTCATCTTTCTCCAGTTACAGGGAATCCTTATATGCAAAAAATGTTTGGATGTACAAAATCACTTGTATCTGTTCATGTGCACTTGGCAGGGAATGAATATTTCAGCAAAGCTACTGTTAACAGGGTGTTCATCCAGTACAATCTCTTGTGATAATTTGTAGTCAGTTTAGAATGATTGTCATGTGGAATATATTGCATAGGCACCAACTTCCCCTCTTTTCCATGGGTGCTCTCCGGCCCGCTACCCTCCACCCCCACTCCACCCATTCCATGAGGCCCCACCCCTGGACCATCTCATCCCACCCCTTCCCCACCCCCATTCCAACCCCTTCCCCAAAGTCTCTGCCTCAACTCCGCCCCTCCCTGCCCCTATTCCAACTCCTTCCCCAAATCCCCGTCCCGGCCCTGCCTCTTCTCCGCTTCTCCAAGTCCCCTGAGTACACCACATTCCTGCTCCTTCCCCAACCCGGAGTGTCCAAACAGCTGTTTGGCAGCAGCCAGGAGGGAAGTGCTGGAAGGTAGGCGGACGAACAGGGATGCGGCGTGCTCAGGGGAGGGGGAAGAGGAGGTGGGGCGAGGAGTGAGGGGAGCTTGGCTGCTGGTGGGAGGAGCGAGGACACAGCTCACTTGGGGAAGGGAGCAGGAAGAGGCAGGGCAGAGGTAGGGGTGGGGACTTGGGAAAAGAGATGGAGTGGGAGGCAAGGCCTGGGACAGAGCCAGGGGTCCAGCACCCCCTGACCGGCACCACTGTCTCCTTGAATAAAGCACACGGTGACTAGCTGGTGTGGAAATTTTTAATCAAAATTTTTCTTACACCATCTAATAATGGAAGGCAACTGCAAAAAGAAAAGAAAATACACAGATGAAAATCGAGGCTTCCAACAGGAGTGGGAGAATAAGTACTTCTTCGTTGAACATAATGGTAAGGCCATGTGTCGTCTTTGCCAGATGTGTATCTCTCAGTTCAAATCTTCAAACTTGCAGTGTCATTTCGCTTCTACCCATGCACATATGGACCAAGAATTCCCACAAGGTTCTGAACTTTGCACTTTAAAACTGAAAACTTTGAAAAAACAAACAGGTGTAGAAGCCCAGTTCTTCACCAGATTTGCCAACCAATCACAGACTGAAACATTAGCCTCCTATTATGTGGCCTGGCACATGGCCCGTGACAAAAAGCTCTACTCTGAAGGAGAGCTTATAACCATGTGATGTGTCTGACGACTGTGTTGTAAGGGAAGAACTCATCGATATCGTGTCACTAAAGGACAGAACTCGTGGACCACATCTAAAGGAGGCATTGATTTTGGTAGTTGCGAAAAGCCACTTGCCTTTACAGAAGTTCACTGCCATTGCAACGGACAGGCTCCGTCCATGTGGGGATCTGTGAATGGATTAATAGGGCTTTGTAAGTCTGACGAGAGCTTTCCCGAATTTTGGACATTTCATTGTATTTATCGGGAGCAACTGGTACCTAAATCTCAAATTTGATCATGTCTTGCACATTTTGAAGTTCATTCTCTCAAATGCACTCAATCACAGACAATTTCAAAATCTAATTGAAGAACGGGATGAAGACAACTACCCTACTGATTTGCCATTTCACTGAGCAGTTCAACGGCTCTTGAGAGGTAAAGTTATTTCCTGTTTTTTCGAGTTCCTGGAACCAGCAACATTGTTTATGGAGGAGAAGCACAGAATACAACTGGAACTTACAGATTCTGGATGGGTTCTAGACTTGGCATTTCTTGCAGACGTGCTGCTGCATTGGATAAACTAAACATGGACTTACAAGGAAAATTCCGCTGGCTGTCTGATCTAGTGCAAGGCGTATTTGCGTTCATGAACAAACTGCAGTTGTTTCACAGACAAATGCTTGAGGGAGAGCTGACCCACTTTCCCTCAATGTCACAACTTCAAGCCAGATCAAAAGAAGATGCAGTAGAACCCCTAAAACGGAGCACAACTACGTATGCAAGCGTGATTAAAGATCTTGAGGAAAGATTCCAAGATTTACAGCAGAAAAGACCTCAGATCAGATATCTGATCATTTTAGTGCTGAAGCCAATTGTCTGAACCCCCTTTAGTCACTGATGAAGCAACATCCCAGATGGAAATAATAGAACTTCTGGAAGATGAAAGATTGAAATCCGTTCAGAAGACAGAGGTGGACTTTTACTTTCTGGAAATCTGTACCAAAGGATACATACCCCAACATTAGAGGTGCAGCCCTAAAATTAATCTCGATGTTTGCCTCGACCTATCTTTGTCAGTCTGTTTTCTCAACACTCAAACATGTCAAATCCAAGCACCGATCCATTTTGACAGACAGACACATAAGAGAACTGCTGCGCATGAGCACAACTGAACACAAACCAAACTTTAAGGGAATTGTTGAAAGTAAGGATTGCCAGAAGTCCCACTAAGTAAAAGATTAAGTTGTTGTTGTTAAATATACATTTTAAATGTATAATAAATATATATTATCAACTTATATAATTGTGTGTGCATATAGACACACACACACACACACACACACACACACACACACACACACACACACACACACATATACATATATAATCATTACATATTACTGTGGCTCCTTGGCAATGTACATTCTCTTTGGCAATGTGTGTAAATTCTGGCTCCTTCTCAGGCTCAGGTTAGCCACCCTTGATATAATCATTCACTCAAAATTAATCTTTAATTCCTGGAGACTCCAGGACAATCCTGGAGGTTTGACAACTCTACCAGGGTGTGGTTGAAGCTGACACTCCATCTGTCTTATAAGTAAAAAGGTTTTATTTTTAAATTCTGACAGCACTTCTTCCTCCCAATATTTACTGAAATGGGAGGCAGGAGAGGAAACATAATAAAATCAGCCAGGTAAGGCAGACAGTTACAGAGGACAGGAATATAGTTAGGGTTGGAAGGGTCTGATTTGTTTTAAATGGATTTCAGTAGATAACATTAGGGACTTGAGCCATAAGATTCAATGTTGGATCCCGTTTCTGAATACCCCAAGAAGTGTGGTGTTTTAGTCAGGGGTTTTAGACTGGTATTTCTTTCCAAAGTGTGTGTGATTAAAAACATAACTTGTTTTTAACATAGTTAACATAGTAGTTATACTAACATAGTAGTTGTTACTAATTCCGTATTTATTGTCTGTAGAAATTAAGATTCTTAAGACTCAGATAAAATCAGAATAGTTGATAATCATAACATATTATGCTGTTCATACTAGTGTTTAGATTCTATGGTGATTGGTATCCTATACATTCCTTTGATAGATACATTTGTCAACTGACAGTTCTAATTGACAGCAAAAGAAGGAAGCAATTCTCTATAAGTGCATCATGTAGTTTTAGTGATAGACAATTTTTTGTGTGTTCTTGAATGGAGGGAAATTGACAGTTACCAATATTTACTGAATAAAATCAGATCTTTCTAATCAGGCTTCACCAAGGGGAGCAAAGATAAGCATCTTGAAAAACACCTTCACTTTCTTGTGCTTGAGGAGCAGCTGCTCAAGCAGCATGGGCTCATTGCCCAGATTTTCACAGAATGCACTGATGCAGACGTGGGACACATCAGTAACTTAAATCATGTGAGCAGTCCCGTTTGCATGACAGTGCAGCATAGGACCTGGAACTAGGAGTCCTGGGGGTGCTGCCACATCCCCTGGCTTGAAGTGGTTTCCCTCATATACAGGGTTTACAGTTTGGTTCAATGGCTCTCAGCACCGCCACTATACAAATTGTTCCGGCACCCCTGTTTAGTTTCCTCTCCTGAATGAAGTATCAATGAGGTCACTTAAGCAGCCTGCTCAAGAAGATGCAAAACACTCTACGTTACAGATGTGTATCTCCCTTTAACAAAGCCTTCTGAAAGGAGCACTCACACGGGTTTAAAGCAGTGGTGGGCAACCTGCAACCCGCAGACCACATGTGGCCCATCAGGGTAATCTAACTGAGGGCCACGAGACATTTTGCTCACATTGACCATCCGCAGGCATGGCCCCCTGCAGCTCCCAGAGGCCGCCCGAGCCACTGAGAGCTGCGGGGAGGTCGTGCCTGTGGACAGTCAACATCAGCAAAATGTCTCACGGCCCGCA
The DNA here is from genome assembly GCF_025201925.1 of Gopherus flavomarginatus. NCBI lineage: Eukaryota > Metazoa > Chordata > Testudines > Testudinidae > Gopherus > Gopherus flavomarginatus. The sequence continues at coordinate 15,619,438 of NC_066625.1, read as the reverse complement.
ATCAGATTACCCTGATGGGCCGCATGCAGCCCGTTGGTTGCCCATCACTGGTTTAAAGGCTCTTACCTTCAGGCCCAGCTCCAGGTTTTTTGCTGCCCCAAGCAAAAAGAAAAAAAAGGCCGGAGTGCTGCCCCTTGAAAAGTGCCGCCCCTTGAAAACGGCCGTCCCAAGGACATGCTTGGAACGCTGGTGCCTAGAGCTGGCCCTGCTTACCTTTAACACATAAGGCCCACTTAACAGTTCTCAAACAAGTCTTGAGCTTCCAGGACCCGCTGCTTCTGTTGTAAGGCCTCAGGCTTCTCAGCTGTCTGGAGAGCTCTGGAGTCTTTCTCCTGTTTGTTCAGGGTCTCTCTGGGTGCACCTGTGCAGTGAGCAGTAGCAAGTCTCATAGCCTGGGTTAACAGAGTCAGGCCGCACTATGGTACTGCTAATAGCTGTGTAAACGTTGCAGCTTGGGTTGGAGCTCAGCTCCAGGTTGAACCACGTCTACACAGCTATTTTTAGCACCATACCACAAGCCTGAGTGTGCAGACCCAGGCTCTGAGACTTGCCACTGCTCACTGCGTAGAGCCACCCTGCCACATCTCCCTACCTGAAGAGCTTTTTGCAATCTTTCTCCTGCTTGTTCAGAGTTTCGCCCAGGCTTCCCCACCTGAAAACCTTTTGCCTAGTTCAGCTCACTAAGGCTACGTCTACACTGGAGACCTTACAGTGGCACAGCTGTACTGGTGGAGTTGCGCTGCTGTAAGTTCTCTCACGTAGCCACTCTGTGCTGACAGGAGAGGTCGCTCCCATCAACATAATTAAATCATCTCCTACGAGTGGCAGTAGCTATATCAGTGGGAGAAGCTCTCCCACACACATAGCGCTGTACACATTTCCACTTATGCCAGTGTAACTTATATTACTCAGGGGTGTGGTTTTTTTAACATCCCTGAGTGGCAGAGATGGTAATATAGACATGGCTTAAAAGCTTGCTTTCTTCTCTAGAGCTGGTCTTTTCTCCTTAGGGGCTTTTTTCTTTTTTTCAACTGAGCTCTCCTAAGCTTTTTATTAGGCCCAGGTGCTCCTTCTTTAATTACCTCTCTTCCAGCTACTTAAGCAGTTCACTGTTTCCTAGTGGACCTGGGTTGGCTCATTCCCTTCAAGTAGGTTGGGCATCTGACTCCTTTAAAGGGCCAGCCCTGTGACAGGTATATGTGGGAATGCAAATACCATTGCAGTTCCGTTGTGGCAGGAAAAAAAATTGCAGTGAGGTTGTGCTGAACTGTGTTAGCTCTAAATGTCAGGTGTGTGTGTGTGTGTGTGTGTGTCAGCACCCACTTGCACAAACACAGTTCTGTCTTCAGTGCTCATGATCTTTCTTTCTCATCACCATGGTATCAGAGCACCTTAATCTATAAGAGTCTTCAAACATTTTGATTGCTCCGTTCAGAGAGTTAATTATTACTAAAAAGGACTTGAAGAGGCTATACATGAAAGGAGGTCTTTTGATCCTGGATGATCTTTAGACTCTGAAGGCTGCTGTGGTGATGAAAAGGAACCATTGTTTGTTTTGGATTTTCTTTAAAGTAACTAGTTAAAAATAATAAATAAACCTTTAAAATAAGACATTTTCTATCATTGCCAAGCTGCCTTTTAAAGGAGTCAGCAGCTTGTCTCTAGAAAGTTGTTTTTTGGGTAGGGCATTAGACTTTGCTCCTTGTTTTTTATGTCTATACTAAAAAATCCCTGTGGCTTTTATTAATTCTGTTTTAATTTTCTGCCATCATTTGAGATATTATAGTGCCCCATTGGTACCTTAGATAGATACATCTGTGTTATGCATTGATATTTAAAGACTTCAGAGATGAACCCAAACGAGAATCCTGAATCCAAATGCTTTCACATCTTTGAGGTTTTAAAAATCTAGGTCCTGATCTGAATCTTGTGGCTTAAACTCACGCTATTAAAAAAAAACAAAATAAAACAAGCCTCTAGCCCCCAAAGGTATACACTCCCAGATATGCACTCCTTGGACATATCAGCTTGTAGTCTGCTGTCCTCTTCATTCTGAGGTCACCTTCCTGCCACTTCCATGTAACCCCACAGTTGGCAAATTTCTTTCTGGTCCTGCATAGTTTGTCTTTGTCTTGATTCACCTCTGCTTCATACTCTTGACTAGTTGGCAATGCAGGAATTTGAATGCTATGGAGAGCAACATTCAGGGGTGGGGAAAGGATAAACAAGATCCAAAGGCACCAGTAATTCAAGGCTTCACCCATTTCCCACAATACTTTCCCTCCCAAATGAATTCCTTCCAATCTTGAATCCCATGTGTGGCAGCTAAGCTCAGATAGCTTGTGGGCAGCAATTATCTGTGTTGCTGCAACTCAGCCTGCTGTTCTCAACTTCTGACTCACTGTTCCCTCTGGGTCTCCTCTGAATTTGAGACCATTTTCCATGTGAACGCACAGTATATGCAATGGGTCTAAGCCTGAATCCTTTATTCATACTAAACTCTCATTGAAATTTGAGGGATAGAAGGATAGTCTTATGGTTAAGGCACTGGCCTGGAACTCAGGAGATTTGGGCTCAATTTCTGGCTTAGCCTTGGGCAAGTCCCTTAATGTCTCTGTCTTCAGATTCCTTATCTGTAAAATGAAGATAATAGTACTGTTACGAACCTTAATGTTTATAAAGTAAGTTGAGATCAGTGGATTGAAGGTGATATATAGAAATGGAAAATAGTTAGTCAGTGGGAGTTTCAATTAAGAAAGTACTGCTGGATAGGGCCCAGGTGCAGCAATGTTTTTGTAAGACATCTCTTACTGTTGCTCTCTTTCAAACAACTAAGACATTCGGGTTATGATCTGTGTGTTTATTATTGACTTATATCTATAGCATTAGTTTGGAATATCTGCAAATCATATTATACCCTCTTTTCAAAGTTTGCGTTCCTCTGTTGATTGGATTTGTGAGCTCTGTGATCAAGAGACCCACGTCTCAGGCACTGCTGCACTTACATGGACCTCCTTGCAGGATTACAGCTTGAGAGGCTGTCTTTGCTGGAAGCTCTTGCTTACTTGGATACTTGCTTACACCATCAAGGTGTTAATTTATATAAAATTGGTTCCACTAACATTTAACATTGCAATCCACCCATGGCAATTTGCAGATAGAGCTTTCTTTTTCCTGGAATGGGTTAATTGTGCAATCTATTGAGGATTCTGCTGAGTCTAGGGTTGCCACCTGTTCACTTTTCACCTGGACAGTCCAGTTTTCAGCTTGTGTGTCTGGGTGCCATTTGACAACCCTTGATTTTTCAGTTTTTTTTAATCTGGAGAGGAACAGGTGGAGCAGGGGCCTGGCATTGGGGGAAGAGGTGGAGAATGGGACAGGGCCTCAAGGGAAGAGATGGAGCAAGGCGTGGCCTTGGAGGGAAGAGGCAGAGCAGGGGGTGGAGCTTCGGGGGTCCAGTTACCAGCCATTAGAAAGGTGGAAACCCTAGCTGAGTCTGTGTATTCAGATAAAAATTCATAGGTCCTGATGCAGTCATGCTTATTCAGTTAAGCAGACCCAGTGACCCAGTTCCTAAAAGGTACTGAGCACATGCTACAACCATTGCCTTCAGTGAGAGTATTGCTTGGGTAAGTACTGAATAAAAGTTTCATTGTCTGATCCATTAACATCACTGGTTCTATTAGCGTGAGTTAGGTCTCAGGATCTGGCCTACAACAGGGCAATAGTTTCTTTGCATTCTTTTTAAAGCAGTATTTGATCTATATTAGGGCTGTCAAGCAATTTAAAAAATTGTGATTAATTGCACGATTAATTGTGCTGTTAAACAATAATAGAATACCATTTATTTAAATATTTTTGGATGTTTTCTACATTTTCAAATATACCAGTAGTTCCCAAACTTTAACAGCCCGCGAACCCCTTTCTCTGAATTGTGAAATCTCATGAACCGCCTCCTAAAAATGAATATTTCCAGGGTTTTAAGTTTAAATTTCCTCAGTGTGATGGATGCACTTGCTTTGTTCTGCATAGCTCTTGGAAGTCCAGAACCTCTGGAGAAAGATAATGTCTCAGGTCTGGTTCGGCATCAAGTCTGTTTCTGTATTTGGTTTTCAGATGTGCATATGAGGAAAACGCTTTCTCGCATGAGTATGTTGTTGAAAATGGTAACAAAACTGCAGCACCTTTTTCTGCCAGAAGGGGGTACTCGTTTCTTAAACTCAGCCAAAAGTTGATCAGTGACAGATTTCTGAAACTCCTTTTCAGTTCATAGTCACAGGAGATCTCAATCAATTTCTCTTTTTCCTCAGTGTTCAATATCTGTGTTGAAAAACTGCTATCATCAAAAGGGTTGCGAATCCAGTCATTATCGCCTGATATAGCTGGAAAGTAATCCCTAAAAGTTGTGCAAAGTCCTTTTAGGTGTGCAGTTATATTGGTTTTAGTGCACTGATCCAACAGAAGTTTATGTTCTGCTACGAAGTCATGAAGATTACTGAAACACTCAGTTTGATTGTTTTCCAAACAACTTGCCCAGAACTGCAACTTCTTTATCATGGATTCAGCTCACTCTTGCACACTGAAAACTGTTATATTGAGACCTTGAAGAGATAAATTTAGGTCATTAATTCTTGAAAAAATATCTGCTAAATAAGCTAGGCTCTGGAGCCAGACATTATTTTCCGTACAGTTGGCAAGGTGGAAAGAGTGGCTGTTGAAGAAAACTAGGATTTCCGTTCTAAGCTCACAAGGATTTTGCCCCGTGAGAGCCATCTAACTTCAGTATGGGTCAACAGACAATTGTGTATACTACCCATTTCTTCACAAAGTACTTGAAATATTCTGGATTTTGTTGGCCGTGATTTTATGAAATTCACCATTTTCACTGCATTAGCTACATCAGTTGATTCACCCAACTGTATAGCATAATATGGACTATTTTTCACTCTCTGTACAATTGTGGTCTCTACATTATTTGATGTCATTAATTCTTCATGACAATGTATTATTGGGCAAGATACCATGTCAATACTTTTTGTAGCCTTTTCTCCGAGCATGCAATGAACTATGTCTTTTATACATGGACCAATCAAGCTCTCTGCTATGGTATGGGCTTCTGATGCTTTTGCTACTCGGTAGCTCATGCGGTATGATGCTTCAAATGCATTTTCATTATCAGTACTTGCTTTGGATATAAAACTGGTAATGTCACTTTTCCTCTCAGCTCATTTTCGCTTGAAAAAATCAACAGGCTTGTCGAGTGGTGCAGGATGCCTAGTTTCTAAATGGCACTGAAGTAGAGAAGGTTTGAGGCTGCTGTTTGCTAGAACATCACCACAAATCACACAGTGGTTTTGGACGTTCTTGATTACCAATGCATGTAAAGCCATATTTTATATAATCATCATCACATTTTCTTTTCTTTGTAAGTGACTTTCCAGGATCAGGGCCGGTGCAAGGATGTTTCGCGCCCTAGGTGAAACTTCCACCTTGCGCCCTCCCCCATCCTCGAGCCCCCGCCCTGAGGCGCTCCCCCCGCGGCAGCTCCCCCCCTCTGCCCTGAGGCACCCCCTCCGCAGCAGCTCCCACCCTTCGCCCCCTCCAGCCCCAGCTCACCTCTGCTTCACCTCCACCCCGAGCACGCTGTCGCTGCTTCACTTCTCCTGCCTCCCAGGCTTGTGGCGCCTATCAGCTTAGGTGCCGCAAGCCTGGGAGGCGGGAGAAGTGAAGCAGCCACAGCGTGCTCAGGGAGGAGGCGGGGCAGGGGTGAGCTGGGGCGGGGAGTTCCCCTGCGTGCTCCCCCCCCCGCCTCTTACTTGCTGCAGGCGGCCCTCCCTGCATTCCCCTGCCCCAGCTCCCTCCGCCTAAATGCCGGCGGTGACTGGGGTGGCCGAATATCCGGCCGCCATGGTCGCTGCTGAAGAAAATGATGCCCCCCAGATCCTAGTGCCCTAGGCAACCGCCTAGGTCGCCTAAATGGTTGCACCTGCCCTGTCCAGGACCATCATGATCATTAGACTTAGATTTTCCAAAGTATGCACTTGAGGAAACACTAGGTGATTCTTGCATCTTAACACTTTCCTTTTTCAGCCACTTATCCATTGAACTTGTGTGCAAAAGTTCTAATAAAAACAACACAGAGAGACTGCTAACAACCAACAAACTAGACAATGAGAACATTAAGTCTCACTGAAGCAAACAGCACTCCAGGGAGAATGGCAATTACTGAGGCACCTTACCACTGCTACACTGGCTACGACATGCTTCCAGCTGGTTTGGCTTGCAAACAGCTTTTCTTCCGCCACGAGGTCTCTCCCTACAAGAGTGTCCTGCAAGTGACAAATTAGCTTGCACCCCCCCCCCCCATGTACAGAGTGGCTCCTGCTCACTCTGCCCTCCATATCAGCTTCCCCTGTCTGACAAGGACAGGGGTCTGAGCTGCCACCTGCAGGCCTGGGGGGTCTCAGCTGCCACCCTGCCCACCACAGGGCTCAGGCTACTGGCCCCACGCCAGGGTCTGCGCTGCCGGATCCACACTCCGTGGGGCTCCTGCTGCTGGACCCCACTGATTGCCTTGGTCAACTGAGCTCCACTGAGCTTGTGCTGCAGGTCCCGCTGACCGCCGGGGCTTGGGCTGCCAGCCCCAACTGCCCGGCCCTGCTCTCCCTAGGGCTCGGGCTGCCAGCCCCACGTGGAGCGCTGGGGTTTGGACTGTTGGCTCTCCCGCTGACGGGGGGCAGGGCTCGGGCTGCCAGCCCCAACTGCCCGGCCCCGCCCTCCCTGAGGCTCGGGTTGTCTGCCCTGCAACTGAGTCCCACCTGCTGCCTCCAATGCTGGGGTCCTCTGGCCACCATTAATTTTTTTCTTGCGAACCCCCTGTGATGTTCTGCGAACCCCCAGGGGTTTGCGAACCCCAGTTTGGGAACCACTGAAATATATTGATTTCAATTATAACACAGAATATGTGTACAGTGCTCACTTTGTTTTATTTTTGAATGCAGTTATAAATATAATGTAAAATTTTAGAGCTTACAAGCAGGGCTGGCTCCAGGGCTTTTGTTGCCCCAAGCAGCAAAGAAAAAAACAAAAAAAAACGTGATCGTGATCTGCAGCTCTGCTGCTGCCACTTCAGTCTTCGGCGGCAATTCGGCAGCTGGTCCTTCGCTCTGAGAAGGAGTGACGGACCCACCGCCGAATTGGGCCACAGACCCTGATGTGCCGCCCCTCTCAATTGGCCGCCCCAAGCAGCTGCTTGCTGGGCTGGTGCCTGGAGCCGGCCCTGCCTACAAGTCCACTCAGTCCTACTTCAACCAATCACTCAGAAAAACAAGTTTGATTGCAATTTGCAGGAGATAATGCTGCCTGCTTCTTGTTTACAATGTCACCTGAAAATGAGAACAGGAGTTTGCATGGCACAGTTGTAGTCGGCATCACAAGATATTTACATGCCAGGTGTGCTAAAGATTCATATGTCCCTTCATGCGTCAACCACCCTGATGATGGATTCTGCTTGATAACGATCCAAAGCAGAGCAGACTAACGCATGTTCATTTTCATCATCTGAGTCAGATGCCACCAGCAGAAGGTTGATTTTCTTTTTTGATGGTTCGGGTTCTGTAGTTTCCATATCTAAGTATTGCTCTTTAAAGACTTCTGAAAGCAGGCCCCACACCTCGTCCCTCTCAGATTTTGGATGGCAATTCATATTCTTAAACCTTGGGTCAAGTGCTGTGCCTATTTTTAGAAATCTCACATTGGTGTCTTTTTTTGTGTTTTGTCAAATCTGCTTGAAAATGTTCTCAAACGAATACATGCTGGGTCATCATCTGAGACTGCTATAACATGAAATATATGGCAGAATGCAGGTAAAACATAACAGGAGACATACAATTCTCCCCCAAGGAGTTCAGTCACAAATGTAATTAACACTTTATTTTTTTTAATGAGGATTGTCGGCAGGGAATCATGTCCTCTGGAATGGTGGTTGAAGCATGAAGGGGAATACGAATGTTTAGCATATCTGGCACATAAATGTAAAAAACCTGTTTGTCTTAGTGATTGGCTGAACAAAAAGTAGGACCGATTGGACTTGTAGGCTCTAAAGTTTTACATTGTTTTGTTTTTGAGTGCAGTTATGTAACAAAAAAATCTACATTTGTAAGTTATACTTTCATGATTGCACTACAGTACTTTTATGAGGTGAATTGAAAAGTACCGTTTCTTTTATCATTTTTACAGTGCAAATATTTGTAATAAACAATAATATAAAGTGAGCACTATACACTTTGTATTCCGTGTTGTAACAGAACTCAATATATTTGAAAATGTAGAAAAACATCCAAAATATTAAATAAATTTCAATTGATATTCTATTGTTTAGCAGTGCGATTAATCGTGATTCCTTTTTTTGAGTTAATCATGTGAATTAACTGCGATTAATCGACAGCTCTAGTCTATATACATGTCTATTTAAACAAATATTGCAATAGATACTCATTTGATTAACTAGTCTCTTATTATATTTATGCTCCTGCCATACTGTGTCTGGACTAGAATTTTCTAACTTTGCACAGAGTTCAAGTATAACATTTATTAAAAACAAATGGAAGGGGGAAGCAAAAACCTTACAATACAGTATAGAGATGAAAGTTATGCAACAGAGAACAAAGACCAAGCCTCTGCGATTGTGTTGAATAAACACTTCCTGCAAGGTCATGAGTGCCCTTGGTTAAGTCAGTGGGAGTTGATGATACTTAGTACCTTGTCGTATTGAGTCAATAGGGATATAATATTTTATTTGGGCCAATAGAAATCCATTTCAGAAACGGATACAAATCCAGATCAGAAACTGTATTAGTCAAGAAGATAAATACTTAAAGAAATATGCCAATGGCTTCAGGACTATTATTTAACTTATTTTAAAATTACTGGGCATTTCTAGATTCTGCAGACTCAATTTTCAACCAACATCCAAAAATGTGTGTGCATAATTTTCAGGAGCACCTGTTTGTGTAACTATAGGGAGATATCTCTTTAAGAGACCCATTGCGGGGAGGTAGGAGTGAGTTGTGTCTGGGTCATTGTTCCTTGCCCACCCACTGCTAAAGGACCTCATCCTAGCCTAAGGGGAGGATCCACAGGTCTGTGACACCAAATAAATCACGTGGGACAACCCATGAAAAAAGCAGGATCGGGACTGAGGTCATAGGGCTAAACAAAGGGAACCTGATGGGGACACTGAGCAGATAACCCCGACAACTGGGTCATTGTTGCTAGGCAGATTAAGCACTCCACATCCAGAAGCTTCTGGAATTGGTTGTGGTAGTTTTGGGTATGCTCCAATAGGTTACCTGTTGTTAGGGTCAGATTCCATGAGGCAAGCAGTCAGGGCAGCTGCTTTGCGGAAGGCCATGTGTCCTGTGTGAGTTGGGAGATACTGAGCCCAAGAGCGGAAAGCAGGCTGTTATCCCCAACTCTGAAGCATTTTGCTGCAGCTCCTCTAATAGGGAAACCTGGGCAATGCTAATTACAGCAAAGGGAAACTGGGAGGGAAAAATAACTTCCATTTTAATTATATGCTTTGAATATTGTTTTGATTTTAGCAAAACTGTTCCAGTTAAATGATCTCAGCTAGTCTGATTCACCAACTTTTCTTTAAATGTAGTTAATGGGGAAAGAGTTGTTTATATTTTGCTATTCTCAGTTTTGTATTTTTGTATAACAGAGTTTCTGTATACAAAACTGAGTGGTTAATCAGTTAGCTGACTGGCTAGCAGTGATTTCAGCAGAGGAAGAGTCTGCATGGATTTCAACTGAAGATTCCTACAAGCAAGTGGAGGGAAGATGTTGTTTTAAACTCAACAGACTGTGTAGATTTGGCGATCAAAGACTCTAACTGAGACTTAGGTGAACAAAACCTAAGCTTTTGGGAACTCTCAGTTTCTTCTCACTGTATTTCTGTGGGGACTGAACTGTTCAGATTTTAATTTGTTTTCTTTATGTTTATGTATAACTGCGACAGTAATGTCTCTGGATTATAAAATAGCCATGTCAAGCTGTAAAAATTTGATTATTTGTTTCTTTATCATAAGATTTTATGAAGTTACTTAATTAAATTCATTTCTTTAGTTCCTTTTGGGACTTGAATGGGAGGAGGTTGACCCTGTACAATTCTTGCTGAAAATCTTTAGAGACTGAACTCTGGGTCTCCAGCTACTTTCTACGGGAGTTGTTTTTTTTCCCCTTAAGGTACTGGAGATGGGAAATGAAGTGAAGTCTAGCCCACTCAAAGGTTACATTTGCATGTGCAAAACTAGGTATTGTGTGCTCACACAAATCAGACAGTTCAGCTCCAAAGCCAGTTTGGTGCGAGGCGGCATGCTTTTGAAGGATGGCTGAACATTAGGCCTTTAATACCAAGATTTTCTTTTGTTAGTTTTGAAGCTACTCTTCCATAGCCAATTTTTTGGGAGATCCATAAAACCACATTTTGTATTCTCATGCTGGCTCTGCATAGCAGTTAAGTATGAAACCCTATCCCCAGAGCTGTAAAAACACTATCAAGCTACTCTGAAGCCAAAGAAATGAAAGTCGTTAAACAAAGTCAGCCATGTTAACTTCAGGCCCATTTAAGATAGATGGGAAAACAATCCGTTTGTTACATTGGAAAAGACAAAAATAAGTGGAAAAAATGTTTACAAACTTCTAAGGATGTGTTACAAACAATAAAAAAAAAAAACAACCTACAATGGACAGTCTATTTTTATGGAGGAAAATTCCCAACATCATTCAAGCTGATGCAAAATGAATGAAAAGTCTAAAAGTTAAAACAGTGATCTGGGAATAAGGAGATCCAGGGCCCACTCCCAGTTATGCCACTGATTCTCTGTGTTCTGCAATTACTAATCTTTCTGGGCCTGATTCTCAGTTACTCTATGTCTCTTACCTAGCTGGAGCAGAGCTGACCCTTCTTCCAGCCCAGCTTCTCCAGTTTATACCAGGGTCTAAAAAAGCCCTTGTGTAGCCACTCCATCCTGCCTCATGTATAGGAATGGAGCAACTGATAGTTATATCTCCATATATTATTTATTATCTCATAGAACTAGAAGGGACCCTGAAAGGTCATTGAGCCCAGCCCCCTGCCTTCACTAGCAGGATCAAGTATTGGATTTTGCCCCAGATACCTAGGTGATCTCCCTCAAGGACTGAGCTCTCAACCCCACGTTTAGCAGGCTAATGCACAAACCACTGAGCTATTCCTCCCCTCTCTCTGTGTTTCTTTCCTCAGCTGTAAAGTAGGAATAATAATATTTATGTACATGTCAATGGGGTCATGAGGCTTAATTAGCAAATGTTGGTAAAGCATTCTGAGATTCTCAGATGGAGGATATTGGAGAAGTGGAAAATGTTTACTCAAGTAAAATAAAATATATCAAATCAATAATAAATAATGCTTTGCACTTCTATAACAAGGTGTAATGCAAATATCTCCGATTGCTGCAGAGATATTAATTAATTTACTCTCTCACAATACCCCCATGGTGCAAGGAAGTATTATGCCCATTTTACAGATGGAGAAAGTGAGGCACAGAGAGCTTAAGTGACTTGCTTACAATCACATTGTTCATCTCAAGGAGAGCTGGTAAAATAACCCCGCACTTGTGATTCCCAGTTCTCTGCTCTAGCTGGTAGACAACACTCCTTCCAAACCAATAACATTATCAGAAGCATTTAAGAAAATCTGCGAGAAATAAAACACTACACATCCCTCAGTTAATCCAATTATCTCTCTCTAAAAAAAGGTTTTTCACACCTCCCACACATAACAGCAAATTGGTGATGTTAACAGTGCATAATCAAGAAACAGGAGGCTGTGCTTTTGGGTTATGTATATCCCATTCTGTGGATGAGATTTTTGTTTCATTTTAATAAATATACATGTTTGGAAATGTTTAATTTTTAAGTGTCTTCTGGACGATTTGTCATAATACTACTCATTGTATTAACCTAATATAGTTGCTGCAAATGTCTCACTGCAGAAACATCTGTAGGTAGATTGTACAATTCCTGGTGATGGTAGGTTAGAGGGTAGATTTTTGTATCTTTGTCGCTCTGATAGTTATTTTTCTGAAGGCAAAGAGCAACATGGGCAAGTAGTTAAAGCATGGGACTGGGATTTAGATTTCCTGTATTCTACTCTTGGCTTCACTGACTCACTGTGTACTTTTTTCTGACTCATAATACCTTATTGTATCACAATTAGAAAATGGCACTGGGAAATTTTGCACTCTGACTGGTACCTCTGATGATATCCTAGCACAGTGGTCCCCAACCTTTTTGTGGCCGGTAGCACATTCATGTTTTCAGAAGAGTGGGGCGGGCGCCAACAATTTTTCAAGGGTTATTTTGTATTTGTACATTAAATAATACAAAAAACATCATATTTAATCTCACATAATATATGAAGCCGGAGAGAAGCCGCAAGGAGAGAAAACACCGGCGCCTGCAGCCCCAGAGTTCTCTGTCCCGGGGAGGCACGGGGTTGCGGCTTCTCTCTGGCTGCAGCTGCCATAGACCGAGAACACCGGCACCCACAGCCTGCAGCTCTGGAGTTCTCTGTCCCCGGCAGGCACGGGGCTGCGGCTTGTCTCCCTTGCTGGGCACTAGGCGGGCCCCGCGCCTGCTGGGAACAGAGAACACCGCGCTTGCAGCCTGAGTTCTCTGTCCCCATCAGGTGTGGGGCCGCGGCTTCTCTCCTGTGCTGGGCACTAGGTGGGCGCACATAAATGGCCTGGCGGGCGCCATGGCACCCGTGGGCACCATGTTGGGGGCCACTGTCCTAGCATAGCACCCAGGATATTGTTGGCATCTTACTGGTTTAAAGGCCTGACGTTCAGTTTTGATAGGTGGATTGTGCAATAAATGTATCTGCTGTATCTAAGACACACTAATTGCTTGTGGTCTCACTGCTGAAATGAGAACATCTTTATATTGTAAACTTATGAAATGGCTACAGATGTATCTATAATCCTATTGTATGAGGCACCTAGATACTATGGTGATTTCCACATTAGACATGGCTACACTGATATGTATAAGATGTGGTCTTTTATCACCTCTGCAGTGATAGTGCTGGATAATAATGATAGAAAATGTGGACCCAACCAGGGCCGTAGCAACAAAGAACATGGCCCCCTCCGAACATATGTCCAGGGCCCCTTACAATGCAGAAACTGGAATGCGGTATTTATTTTATACAATATACAGGGTTCATATTATGTATACATAGGCCTACAGTGTACATGTATTCCGTATTTACGCAAAGCGCTTCTTTCGAGCCTTGTTCTCCGCAAATTGGTTAATCAATGCGTCATAGTCCAGAGATCTTGCAATCTTGTTTTCGGTTGAGATAACTGCAAGCGCAGAAAGCCTGTCATCTGTCATGGTTGAGCGCAGGATATTCTTGATCAGTTTCATTCTGCTGAAGCTCCTTTCAGCACCAGCGACAGGAACTGGTGTGGTCAGAAGAATTCTGATGCAAATGCAAAGATTCGGATATATCTCCTGAAGGCTGTTCTTGTATATATACATTAAAAAATTGTTTGCCGTGACAAGTCCTCTCTCTTTCTCGATGACATAAATAAAACGATTCAATTCCATTATGAGTTCGTTGGCATCAATGTATCCCATTTTTCTTTCAAAATTTTTGCTGTGATTCTCCAGTTCATTTTCTCTGTGACACTGCTTCAGGCTGTTAGCGTTGTACAGAAATCCAAACAACTTATACCACTCCACGAGTTGGTCAAATCACGACAAAACAGAAGATATGGCCTGATCAGTGAGAACAAGAAAGAACTGCGATTTGAATTTTTCTTCAGCAGAAAGATGACTCGAATCATCAGCACATTCGTAATCAAACATTCTCTTCTTATGTCGCACCCTGGTTTCTGGAAACACCTGCTCAATATCCATATGCTCTGCTATTTCACGTGCATTTGTGACCACAGAGTTATATCCTGTATTTCGATAGTCTTCCAAAAACTTCATTGTAGCACCGACTTCTGCCTGCAGTACGTCAATTGACACATCTGGTGACTGAATTAATTTGCTGGTTTTTGTTGACATGAAATAGTATATCGTACCACGTGTACACAGTCAGAACAAAAGGCCACGTAGTAACATGGTCTAAAAGCACACCGGCTTCTGTTGCTGTATTGCCATCTTTCTTTTCGAGCGCATATTCTTGCAAAGATGACAAAGCATTGCACAATTCTTCAAGGTGATAACGCAATGGCTTCACAGCATCAATTCTCGACTCCCAACGAGTGTCCGATAACCCTTTAACAGATATTGGCATATGTTCTTGAAGTATATCCCAACGTGAAGGTGAAGAAGAAAAGATAACGTATATTCTGTTAATCAGACCGAAAAAGTCAACGGCATATTTCGATGACTTTGCCGCATCTGAGATCACAAGATTCCAAGTGTGAGCTCCACATGGTACATACAAGGCACGGTCATTTATTTCTAGCATGCGGGCTTGAACTCCTTTATTCTTTCCTCTCGTATTTGTGCCGTTATCATTAGCTTGGCCTTTCATGTCAGCAATGTCTTTTCCTAAGTTGTTTGCCTTCTCAAGAAACGCTTCCAATAAGCCCTCGCCAGTTGTATCATGAACATTAAGAAAACCAACAAACGCTTCATGAATATTGACACCATCTTCACCGTTGCATTCAACAAAGCGTAACACTACAGACAACTGTTCTTCATGTGACACATCGGGAGTACAGTCCAAAATAACTGAATAATATTTTGCTTTTTTAAGCTGCGCTGTGTTGGCCTCTTGAATATTACTGGCAACAAGTTGAATCAGCTCGTTTTGGATCTGTGGACTGAGGTACTGAACATGTGTCTCTGCCTTCTTAATCCTCTGTAAAAGTTCGCTGAGGACAGTTTCATACTTTGCAAGCAATTCAAACCGTCCCAAAAAGTTGCCATTCGAAGGATCGCCGAGCTTTTCATTACTTCCTTGAAATGCCAAGTTTCTTTCGAACAAGAAAATAACAACATCAACCATGCGTTTGATAACGTTTCTCCAGAAATCTCTTTCTTTCAGAAAAGCCTGCAATTCGAGTTGGTCAATAGATGTATGGTTTACTATGCCTGACCGAAGGTCAAACCATTTCACCATACAGTCTTGATGACCTTTGCCTGTTTTATGCTGCTGAAGTCTTTTTGACAGTGCTTTCCAAGCAGATGTTCCACGACGTAGCGGTATGTCGCCAGTGCCAAATAATTTACAACAAAAACAAAAAATGGCATCTTTCTGAACTGAGTACATTAACCATGAACATCTTATTTTCTCGCCATTTGCCATGTCTCGATAGAAATGAGTACTTGTGAACCTCCGTCTTTCCTCGTTAAATGGAAATTCGTAACTTTCATTCTGCTGCGGTGGGCCACGTGCAACAATGTCACACACTTGCCTGTCTGATATTATAGACGGCCAATCTCCTGGATCATCAGTCAGTGGTTCAGATTCAGATACTTCTTTCCCGGCAGCAGCTGGAATATCTGTCACAGTTTGTTTGGTAGAACAACTGGCTTCACCTTCGACCTCACTTGAAGCACTTCTGGATATGATTCATCGCTGCTAGCGCTGTCCGTTTCATGTGCCTGTACCTGTACGTTGGATTGCAGCGCAAAATACGTTGACAACTTTGGAATTTTCTCAAATTCCTTCTCGGCATCTTTTGCTGCCTTTCGTTTACTAGCTCCGCTCTTATACATTCTCTTAGACATCACAAAGCACGCTTCTGCGTTGGAAACGATAAAAAACTAAACAACTAAATTAATAACATTTATCCACCGACCACCATTATGAACGCAAATACACATTCTTTGAATGGGTCCAACTAAAATTCAAAACTGACCGACAGACAACTGATGTAGCCAATAGCATTATGATGTATCATAATGACTTCACGGTTTTGTCAGTAAAACCGACATGGATTGTGCAATAGCGTCAATAAATGTCACTTACCTAGTTATTCCTTACATTTTTTTTTGCCACTTTTAGGGGCCTCCGTCCTTGCGGGGCCCCCTCCGGTCGGAGGGTACGGAGGGCGCTCGCTACACCTCTGGACCCAACACAAGATAGAGGGAGACAGGCCCCAGTACAAATGTCCTTGTGACAGAAGAACCCACTCAGTGCTGCTAAGGGGGTACAAGATTATCCTGATTCTGGTACGTACATTCTGGCTACCGAAGAATGTCATGTGAGGTCATAAATGTAAGACAGGGTCACTCTGGTCAGTAATATCATTGTCAAATGTATGTACAGATACTATGTAGGAAGTTACATATCTATACTGAAAATGTTTTAAAGCCTGTGTGAAGGCAGGGTTGACAAACAGGTTTTCAGTCAGACAAAAGATGTTTATTCACCTGTCTGTTTGGGCAGCATGTAAATTAAGCATTGTAAGCCAACACAATGGATGGATGTTCACATTCAAAATCAACAGGGAAGAGCACATAGGTAAAACAAGCAATGGTGGGGTTATATTGTCTGTGAGTACATACAGTTAACTATGGAGATATAAGGAGAAGGCAAAAAGGATACCCCCTTATCCTGCACCTAGGAAGTAAACTCGCAGTGTGCTGTATATTCATGAAAACGGGATCACAATCAGCTTTGGCTGAAGACGCTGCAAAAGGCTCTGGGTGAGCTAAACTTCTTTAGACAGGAGGTTAACCTGTTAAGTTTAGTCTCTAGAAAGCGTATTATGATTTTGTTTTATATGTAATCTTTTGTTTACATTATCCTTACACACTATTTCTTGAAACTTTTTGGTAATAAAGTTATCCTTGTTTTCACTATAAATATACCTAAGTGCTGTGATATTAAGCAAAGTGCTGATCCTGAGCTGAATCATACAAGCTGGTGTGTGCACTGTTTCCTTGGGGACAGCAGACCTGCTGTTTCTGTGAGCGTTCCATGGATATGAGGCTGGACACTATAGGGGAACACTTAAAATGCACTTGGGGACTAAGAGAAAAATCAGGCCCAGATATTTTAGGGTGAAAGGAACTGCTTATCCACCTAATTCCTCTCCTTCGTAAGGGTAAGAATGACTAGTTGACAACAGTTATGTCTGTGCTGTATGTAGCCTTGTAACTATTATGATTTTGTTTTCTGTGTACTGCACTGTGATTGGTCCCACTTATTGAGGGTGTTACCCGCTGTAAACTTCTTCCTCAGGGACTACAATGGTAAACTAATAATGCAAAAATCTGGCACATCACACCTCAACCCTCTGGGACATGCCTTCTACATTACTGTCCTTTGGACATTCCCCTGTTCCTCTCTCAAGTCATATCTCTGGGCAGAGTTCCTCTAGGTCATGTCCACCAGGACCCTGGATGCCTTTGAGGAGCAGTGGGTGCTCTCTGCTCAGTGTCCCCCTCTGGATCCCTGATTTTTATTTGTTGCCTCCCGAAATTATATGATGCCTGGGTCTGGTGGCTCCTCCCCTTAAGATGAAGTGAGGGAGGGGACTCCTGCGTATCCCCAGTGCTTCAGTAGGTGCACTCTGATGGGGTGTCTACTGCACACAAGGCCTGACTAGATAAAAAAGGCCAATTAACTCAGTGACAGGCTGCACCTGGAGGAGAATCAGCCTGAGAAGGCCTAATGGCTGATGAAACCCAGCTGGGGGAGGAGCTGGGCTAGGCATAAATAGAGGAAGTTGCAGGGGGGAGGGATGGGATTCTACACCCACTTGTTAGAGAGCAGGGGTGTTGGTGAGAGACAAGGAGGAGTCCTAGGGGAAGAAACCCTGGGATCCTGCCTGAGAATACAGACTTTGGCAAGAACATGAGAGAATGTGAAGTAGCTACAGGGAGCAGAGGAGGCTCCAGTTGTAACCTGGGTTGGGTGGACAGCTATCTGGTTTTTGACTATAAAGTCTGTCAAAAAGGGGACCTGAGAGTGTCTAGCTAGATCTATGAACTGGACGCCCAAAGTCAGTTACTATGGGTGGGGGAGGCACTTGGTCATTACCTCCACCATTCCCTACTCTTACGTGCATCTGGTGGTTGCATCTACCAGCCCTGGCTCTGCAAGTGAGTTCCTCCTGACTAGGGAGGCGGGAAAGCAGTGAGCAATGAGGGGCAGAGGGTAAAAAGAAGCAAGTGGGGGGTGGGGCCTTGGGGAGGAGAGGCGGGTGGGAGGGAAGAGGTGGGGCAGGTGTGAGGCCTCGGGGAGGAAGTAGTGGGTGTGACACTCTGTACCTTCATGCAGCACCCTGGAACCCCCATATTTACCACTGTCATAATTATTATATGTTTTGTAGGATGACCAGATAGCAAGTGTGAAAAATCATGACCAGGGGTTGGGGGTAATAGATGCCTATATAAGAAAAAGTCCCTAATATCAGGACTGTCCCTATAAACTTGAGATGTCTGATCACCTACCTACTTGTGAATTATCATTTTAAAAGTCTTAACCTGTTGAACATATGTGCTATCATTGTTTATGAAGTTTTAATATATGTGTGTTATTGAAATACATTGTGAGTTTGAGAACACACACAACCAGCCTTTCAGGTACAACAATGGAGTAGCCAGAGGTGCTGATGGTCCATTAAAGGGAAGCCACACTCCCAACAACTATCCCAAAAACTGTATACAATGGAGACTTCTTGGAGAGAGTATGTATACAATGGAGGCTGCTTGATCCATGTCATAGCAAAAGATCTTCCCAGGAGGCAGAAGAAACTATAAAAGAAGAGGAGTCACATCATGACTTGGCCTCACTCCCTCCCACAACTCAACACCTGGAAATAGGTCTGAGGGCCAAAGATTTTGAACTGGGGAGATGGTCCTGGGATGGAAGAGAGTTCCAGCCTGTGTATTGAAGATCTGTGACTTGTGTGTACTATCTATCAGGGTGAGACACTGCTTGACCCAAATCCTGTTTAGTTCATAAGACTATGAATCTGTTTTATTTCTTAGGTAATCAACTTTGATCTCTATGCTCACTACTTAAAATCTATCTTTCTTAGTTAATAAATCTGTTTGATATTTTACCTAAAACAGTTTGTTTTGGTTGAAGTGCTTGGGAAAACTCAGCTCCGTGTACAAAGGCTAGTGTATGTCCTCTCCACTTTGAGGGAGGGGTGGACTGGGTAATAAACTTACGCTGGTCAGGCTTCTGACCAAGTCAAGGTGGTATATTCTGGGGGTGCAAGGCTGGGGAGCTGGGGGAATTGGCTGGAGCCTCTCTATTGTTGGTTCATGAGTGGCTGGGAGAAGCATTCATGTAAATTAGTTGAGTGTGTCCCTGCCTGTGGATGTCCGTGTAAGTGAGGTACCTGCCAGAGGGTTATAGCTTATCACAATGTGAGAGGGATACTCCAGGTTGGTGGGACAGAGGTCTAAATAGTCCCACAGTTCAGGTTGAACCCCAGGAAAAGGTGAGGTGGGGGAGGTTCCATCTCTCCTGCTGGAGTGTCTGGTTTTTAAATTATTACAAAGCTGGCAACCCTAACTTGGGGGTGGAGGGTAGGAGGCAAAAGACATGGGAAAGAGCCCAGGGAAACACTGACAGGGTCTGAAATGGGGTAGACTGTGGTTGCTGAGGCACAGGATTCCTGGGCTGGGATCTGGAGTAGACAGTGGGCCTGGCTACCCCTACTAGCCATTGGGAAAGTGGTACAGTCTGGGAAGCAAATTGGAAGACTGGCTGGGACAGTTAGGGACTCTGATACCTGGAAGGGTAATACTATAATGACCTGGCAGAAGGGCCAAGCCTCAAAGAGGGAGCACACTGCGTCATAAAGAGGGAGTAACCAGACCCCAGAGAGAGAGACCACAGGGTGAGCAACTGAAGGAGGGGGCATAAGACTGGTCAAAAGCTAAGCTCCAATGAGCCACAAGGAGGTGTCACTGAAGTGAATAGTGAACCCTGTCACATCCACTTTAATATTTCTATTCTGTCTGAAGGAGCAGCTGCAATTTTCTGAGGCAGAGTTAATGTAGTATATTACAAATGAGACACACGCTCTACTCTCTCATGGAAAGCTTACTTTTTGTTCTTCTCTTGTTTTGTTGTTTTCCCTCAATCTAAAATAAGTCATTCAGATTGAAGCTATATGGTTATTTTTTCCATGTACAAACAAGATCAATTTGTGGGTAATATTATTCCACAAACACATTCATTTTAGGGCTAACTTCTGCCCTCCAATGTCTGAGGCGTGCACTGATAGTCAAATAAAAGATGCTCTGGAATGGTTCACTGCTGGTTTTTAAGAACAGACAGTATGGAGCTTTAACAATACAGAAAATGTATTCTAAAATCAAAAAAATTTCTGCATAGCACTGTGCAAGCAAAATATTTCTGAGAAAAAGGAAAACTAATTAGAACACCTTAAGAATATGGGTCAGTTGGTAATAAAATTGATGCCATCAAGCCAGCGATAGGATATTTAAAGGAGACACAGAATAGTTTGAGTTGAAGTGGATCCTTTTTTTGTGGCAAACTGACCTTAGGAAAAAAACTGCTTCAAGATGTAGGAAGAATTTGGGTTTGTGTGTTGTCCTGGACATAATGTCATAATTTCCATTTAGTTCATATAACTTTGAAGTCTTACCTGTGCAGTTAATGACTATATCTTTAGACAATTTGTGCTCTGACAGCCATTATCTAATCTTGATGTAAATAGCCTTTTCTGCTGAATTATTGGGAAACTGGGAACCTAATTTGCTACCCATATCATATGTCTCAACTTTTCTTCATTATATATAGCACCTCATTTATTAAGATTAAAAACACCATTTATTACACTTAATATTGTCACCTTGCTTTAACTTACTGTAATTTTTAAATGTCAGAAGAATTATGAACCTAAAACATAGGAATCTGTACCTTATTTCTACATCCTCTGGTGTTTCTCATTTTCATTTAGAGTGTTCTTTATTGAGGTCATGTTCAGCATTAGAAATCTACATGCTGCACAGACTGTATTTAGGTGTGCCCGTCTGTGACTGTCCTCGTTGTCACGCTGCTCCCCTGAGAACTATTCCCTCAAGGAGTACAAATAATCCAAGTTTAGTGGTCATTGATAGAGAGGAGCTATATGTGTACTGTTGTCTCTTTCTCAAGCTGAGAGGCTGGTCAAAGTTTGGGGCTCTGTGGATGTTCCAGTACGAAAGAGAAGTAGGCATTTCTTTGCAGTTTATTTTAGCTATAAAGAATGTACATAGTGCACGGGGCATTTGACCCCAGGAAGCCAAAAGGGTTTAAACTACACCCTAGGTGTCTAGGCCAGGTCTAGGCCAGGCCCAGCTAGCTCAGGCAGATGGTGACCAGTGGTGGCATTGGCACAGACACAGGCAAGGTGTGATGAGAGGGATTACACCACTGCTAGTGACATAAGGAGAACCTTGGCTCTAGCCTTGGCTTCTCAGGGGATGAATCCATGATAACAGAGGTGCCCAAGGATGAAAGTAACTTAAAGGACTTACGGGTACACTGGAGTCCTGAGTAGGGGGTGTGGCCTCAACTGGAACAGGAGGGCCTTTAAATCAAGATTTAAAGGCCCTTGGGCTCCAGCTGCAATAGTGGCGGCTGGGAACCCTGGTCCCTTTAACTCACCCCGGAGCTCCCAGCTGCAGAGGTGGCTGGGAGCTCCAGGGCTTAGGGGCAATTTAAAGGGCCTGGGGGTGTGGCTGCTGCTACCACAGCAGAGCCTTGGGCCCTTTAAATCGCTGACAGAGCCCCAGGGGCTTCTGGCTGCTGCTGCTACCCCAGGGCTCAGGCAGAGATTTAAAGGGTCCACGGCTCCACTGTGGTAATGGTGGCCGGGAGCCCCTGGCTCTTTAAATCACCGCCACAGTCTTGCCACTGCTATCCCAGGACTTTGGCAGCAGGGCCCAGGGCTCTGGCTGCTGCGAGGAGCCCATGGCCCTTTAAACCACCGCCAGAGCCCTGCTGCCGCTACCCCTGGGCTCCAGGAGCTAGGCTCGGGTGGCTATTTAAAGGGACCGGGGCTCCGGCCTATGCAGGGAGCCCCATGCCCTTTAAACTGCAGGCCCTGGGAAGCTGGTCCGGTCCGGCACGGTGTTCTGGATCTGCCAGTATGCCATATCTTATCGGCTGACTTTCACCTCTGGGGGTGCCTAGCTACCAGATGGGACATGTTGGTGGCATGTGCTAGGGAGCTGAGGCCACAGGAGCCAGTGGGTGCTGGCATCCCACAAGATGAGGGGTCAGGGAGCTGGGGTTCCCCAGAGGGTACTGCTCCCCCGCCCCCCTCCAGGGGTGCTGCTCTCACTTCCCTTTCCTCCTTCCAGGGGGCGCTATTATCCCACCTCCTCCCATCAAGCCTCTTTGCGCACCCGCATCCTTTTAGTCCCACCTCCTGAATCTGCGGTGCCCTAGAATCGAGTTAGCTCCGCCCCTTTGTAACGCCCTAGCCATATCCGAAACGCACACTGATGGGTAGATCTACTTGTCAGTCACGCGTTCGCTCCGCCTCACTGCCCTGCTCGGTGCGGGTTGGACTGCCAGCACGGATTAACACCGTCCTTACCCTACTCCCGCCTCCGGAGCGTGAGGCTCAGGCGGATTGGTGCTTAGAAATGTCAATCGTCGATTAGCTCCACCCCTCCTGGTCAGGTAGCCCGGAAGATGGCGGCGGGTGCGGGGGCTGGTTGGATTCTGTGAGGGGACGGGGGATTGTGGGGTCCGATGCCGGAGACCGCCTGGCCGTGGCGGAGGGGGGAAGCGGCTGCAGGGGGCGCTCGCCAGAGACCCTGAGATCCAAGTGCCCGTGTCCGGCGTTGAACATTGGGGCCTGGAGCGGGCGAGATGCGGTGGCGGCTCTGGGGGCGCTGCGGGGGGAGCGAGCAGCGGCGGGGGTCGCTCCTGCCTCTCGGACCCGGGCTCGGACTCGGGCTTTTTTCCCTCTTGCTGCTGCTGCTAGGAGGTGGCGAGGCGGCTCCACTTCCGCAAACAGGTGCAGGTGAGAAAGCGGTCGGAAGCGCCTCGCGTAAGGGGGTCCGGGGCCAGGGGAGCGGGCGCGTTGGGATGAGGGGCGAGACCTGCGAGGGCGAGAGGGGGACCTACTGTGCGGTGGGGGTTGGGGGAGGAGGAGAGAGCCGCTGTTCGCGGGGGCTGGGGAACGGGCGGGGAGAGACCTCCTGTGGGGGGGCTGTGAGGGGAGAGACTTGGTAGACAAGGGGGTCAGAGAGGTTACGGGGGGGCGAAGAGACCTGCTGTGCACGGGGGCTGTGGAGGAGGAGAGACCGGTTGTGTGATGGGGTTACGGGAGGGGGGAGGAGGGAGACTTGCTGTGTGAAGGGGCTGTGATGTGTAGTGGTTCGAGGGGGCTGGCCGGGAGGGAAGAGGCAGATCTGGGGGGGAGTAAGCTGGGAGGAGCAGTGCATGGGGGTGAGAGAGACACTATGGTCCTTGCTGAGGGTGTTCATTGTGATTTGGGGTAGGACAGGAAGGCTGCAGTCTTGGGGGGCTAGGTGATCCATGGTGGGAGTGGGAAAGCAGGATCAAGTGTATCCAGTAAATTCTCCCAATATAATGTTGGTAACATTTGTGCTATTTGGAGTCAGGGAGGAGCTGCTCCCCTTCCTTGTTCCACCTACAGGGTGTCACATTTAGCTAGGTATGTTGTTATGGTATGTGTTAAGGGTTTTATCTTCTCTGAAGCATCAGGTACTGCCTATTGACTGAGTCAGAATCCTAGATTACATGGTCCAGTGTTCTGATCCAGTTGAGCAAATCCTGTGCTTGTATCATAATTAAATATTGTCTGTCTTTATTTATCTAAGTTTCTGAAGCTGTTGAATTCCATCTATTTCCACAGTTTTAAGTTCTTTGTGTGTCTTCTACCTCTGTGGCCCCCAGCTATGAGACCTTTACATGATTCTCTTTTTTTCTAATTTTGGGAATGAATCGCTGAGACTAACATGCAGGGATTGGAGGCGCCCTAGTACAGATTTTGCTTACCCTGTTTCTGGCCAGATTACTGTAATTTTTTACTTGCTGCTTGTAGTTTACCTTTGCCTGTCACTTTTGTTTGCTGGCTCTCAGCCTTCATTGGGTTTTCCTCCTGTTTTCCTGTACACCAATTAAAAGTATGCATTTGGGGAAAACCCCCCTCTCTATATTGGTAGTATAATTTGGTTTTTAAAATCTTGCTAGTGGTAATGGGAATGGTGTAGTTTGTTTATTTATTTGTATTATATTAGGGGCTAGCAGCCCTAACTGAGCCTGGGACCCTATTTTGCTAGGCACTGTACAAAAGCAGAGTTAAAATGGTCCCTGCCCCGAAGAGCTTTCAGTTGGAATAGACAATATGGTCAAAGGGTGGGAGAACGGGATACAGCATGTAAGCAGAGATTGGGATCTGATGGACAGAGATTAAATGATTTGTCCAAGGTGCCACAAGAAGTCTGTAGCAAAACTGGGGACTGAACTCAGTTCTTCTTTAATTTAGGCCAGAGCCGTAACCACAAAACCACCCTCACTCCTGAATTTTCTTCTGAGTAAGCAATTCTAAATTGTTTATAAACCACTTTTTTAGTTCTCCTCTTCAAATATTCATCTTTACATAGAAATTGGTAAATCAAATGTATATGCTTGTTAAGAATGGAATGGCAGTTTTCTTACTTATGAATTTTTTGAAGATTATCCAAATAGGATAAATTTGTCAACAGGCTGTATGACTTCTACATTGCGAATTCAGTTTTGTGATTTTTCATTCCTTAATTGGAATGTGGGGTTTATTTTTCTAGAGTGATCTCAAAAGCAGAGGACTTTTCCTGATGACATTGAACTCATTCTCAAAGTATCTCAACTTTGTTGTTTTTGTTTAAGTTCTTCTTTACTATCAGTATTATGCAGTATATTTTACAAAGCTAGAGACTCAAAACATTAGTTTTTTAGTGTTAGTAACAAGCTTCATCCTCAGTCTGGAAGATTGGTCCAAAACTGAATAGATGTTATATGGGATATAGTAATAAAGATGTATTAATAACCTAAATATGATGTGCCATGTACAGTGCAGTTAAAGAGATACTAATGTATAAAACCCTTTGCTTGAGAAAAGCTATTACTGAATGGAGTATTGTATCTCTGCATGAATTCAGTGTTAGACCAAAAGGCATTGAATACTTACTAGACCAGTTGAATTCAACTTTTTTCATACTGAGAATGCCAAGTGTCAGTAGGTCACCACCACCACTTCTCATTTTGTGATCCCCAAGTTGAGTTTTTGTATTCTGTCTCTGGAGGTGAGCATTCAAAGCAAGCCAGTGCTGATCAGTGTAGTATTCTGCAAGAGTAGAGGAATGTTCATCATGGAAAATTCTTGGCTCTTCTCTGAGCTTAACCAAATGATTGATTTTTTTTGCCATGAGAAAGTCAGTGAACTTTGGTGTGGAAAGGGGAGCTGCTGATGTTGCATGACCACTTCTTTGCGTAAAATAGTGGAGGCGTGCATTGGGCTTAACTTTTAATAAAGGTCAAAACTGTTAGTCTCATAGAACCTTTGTCAGTTCCACTGGCATCCTCTTTACTTCCAAAAGTTCTCAGTGTATTCACTGAACAAAGTGTTCAAATGGTTTGGTGAGTAAGAGACTGGCTTCTAGTCTCAAGGCTTCTATGAGAGTTCCTGTTATAGCTCAGGCACCATCAGTGGTAAATATCAGTACAGCAATACCAATTCAGTAGCAAGAGTCAATTGTTAGAAAGCTTCTCTTTTTTTCTCCTGTAGCATAACCTGTCAGTGGACAAAAAAACTGGCAGTCCTCATGTATGAGCCCTTTGCACTTGCACTGAACAAATGCTGAAAGTTGGGTAGAAGACCCATCTGTAATTTGATCCTGTTGTATTGAGAAGCTCTGTTCCCAAACATCTGCAGCCATGTCACAAATTCATCAGGTAACTGCATCACAAAGAGAAAGTGTTTTGACTGACTGACAGCAGTAGATTCCAAGAAACATTTAATGACATTTGAAACACAGTCTGCAGTGTTTCCCATGTTATGAAGATAGCAGCTTTCATTATTTGCAATGACAAAGTATGATGCTCGGGGGGCAGTCATGCTTACAAAATTGCTGTTGTTAAGTCATAAAAGTTTGTAAATCTGTAGCTTTTGCTTGAATAATTCAGTTGGTTTCTTTCATAAAGATGGATGATTGATCTCGAAAGAGCTCAGTTGTCCCTCTTTTTAATGTCTGTCTGCATGCCTCAGAATCCTTTGCCAGCTATTGTGACTGCTCCTTTGAAGACTTTTGGTATCTAACAAGCATTCTGCGGTATGTGTGTGCATGCGTGTGCTGAGCCCATAAGAGGTAAGTGAGGAAGGGATGGGAAAAACTACTCTGTTGCCAGGCTCTCTTGAACAGTGTAGGGAACAGACACCGTAATCAAGTTAACTTCCCTTTGAAGCTAAAGCTGAAGAGAAGTTGCAGCTACAGGCAGATCCAAGCAAGACAGATAGACAAAAAGATTACATTGGACATGTGACTAGAAAAAGTTGAATTTCAAAATAAAAAAAATGCTTCATTTTGTGGCATCATGGAAACATGCTAGATTCCATGACCACAGAATTTCATAGTTGCTATGGCCTTGATTGAGATGAATGAGGCAGTTCATACCTCTTGGAGTTACTGTTTTTCAGGGTGTTTGGAGACTCAGACAGCCATTTGTGCATCAATTTACATTTGGCTCAGATTTTTGAGGTTATCTTCCCAACCATAAGGGTTAAAAATAGGCCTTTTTTTAAAAAAACCAACAAAAAATAGGGAGGAAAGGGAGAAAAAAGAAGGATGGCTGTGATCCCCTGGTGATTGCAGCCCAGAGATTGAGTGCCACTGTGGTACACACAAGAAAAAGTTACATGGGAAGGGAAAGAGTGGCTGAAGAAAGCACCAGCTAAAAGTAAATTGACCAAGATCAACTTAGTTGATGCTGTGAATGTAAAAACCTGAATGGTAATATGCATAATAATTGAGAGCTGGAGTGAAGGCTTAATCTTGGGTCAAGGAAAAGTACATGTCCGATGCTTACGGATTTACCCAGTATCCCTTCAGCATAGAGAAGTCCAGAATGAAGCATAGTTGTTAGCTATACTTGGAGCGTCAGTGGTTTTAAATCTGAACGCCTTAGGATGAGAGGCCTGTCTTGTAAAATTTTTATATTTTGTGTGGCACAGAGCTAAAGGGGTTGGGGGAAGAATACACTTCTGTGAAGATCCGTGTTTGCAGACAAATCTACTGCACCACCATCTGACACTTCTGCGTTAGCACCTGCTTGAGTTAAGTCCAAAGTCAAACCCCTTTTCCAGTGTTGCCAGCTTCTGCCCTCATATCTGACCGTATGCTCTTAAAACATGACTCAATCCCCTCCCCCAACAATGAAAATAATTGAAATTAACAGGATTATGTACCTCCCATCAAACAAAATGGCTGTCATGATTATAATGCCATAGTCCCTGTCAAGGAATGAAAAGAAGGAACAGCAATTCCAAAAATAAATTCTTCTCTGCTGTAAAACTTGAATAGGTGGTAGAATTTTTTCTGAGAGTGGGTGTGTCTGACTTTATATGTATGAAGAGTTATTCTGAAAATGCTAAATAAAAGAAATGGGTTTTGCATTTAATTCCATATGCTGTGAAGTTGACTGTCATGTTGCTTTTGCAGGAATAGGTTCCGTTGCCTGGATCTGGCTCCCATGAAAACTTCTGTTGGTGCTCACAAGTCCGTCTCAGTTGCCAGTTTTGCAGTTCCAGTGGAATGTAGCTGTTAAGGATGGTCATGGTCAATAACTGGGAGGTGATCTGTTATCTAGCTTAGGCCACTTTTGGAGCAGGTTTTAAATATTAGGTGGACACGTGGAAATAGATTGCATATTCAATAGATAGTCAATGTTAAGAGGAGAGCGTTGGGTGTGGTGTGTTCATAATGACCTACGTGGGACTGTTGCATTTTGTACTGGTTGTAGCTCTTTCAGGGTGTGGCCTCATTTCTAGTTAGAACTTGCAGTAATCTGCTTTGGTTATCACTGTGGCCAGATGTATGCCTCATAGAGTGAGGTATAATCTTCTAGACATCTGCAAGTGGAAGTGAGACTCTCTCTCAGTCACGGGCAGTTAGGAAGTTGAGAAGGACAATGGGGACAACTTTTCAATCAATTGTTTGGTGCCCTTGATAATGAGAGATGTTATGGAGGAGGCAAGTCCTTAAAAGCATTTCCGTCTTAGAACTAGTGTCAGCTATGTCTTTCCTTGGTTCATCTTAAGATAGCTGCTTTCGAAGTAGGTGCTATTCTTCAGTAGGTCTTGGAAGAGCTGGGAGACAATAGTGTTGAAATCTGCCCTTAAAAGATGTGAACTGTGTATTGTTAGAGTTTCAACTTGTGTTGTCTACCCAGCTTTCTTCTAGTTGAGGAATTCTAGTTGAATCTCTTTTCTACCTCTGATAGTTATCACTTACTGTTATATCTAATTTAAATGGTGAAGCACTTGGAGTTAATTTCTGTGAGTCCCATGCCAAATCTACCCCACTATACAAGTAACAAAATAGTATATTTAGTAATCTTCAGCTAGGTGCTATAGAATTTGTATATTCTTGGAACTTAGCTGTTTAGGTAGTTAAACAGGCTTTTTGTAGCCTTTGCAGGGAAACGGGAAGAATTAGAGCCACCGCTATCAAATTAGATAAGATTATACATCCTGTCATATTATGTGCTAGCACATGTTTCTGTTCTTGAATGTCTTAGGGTTCACCCAACTAGGGAGGTGGTAATTTCAAAGGCGTGTGTCTGCAAAATGTACTTAATCTGTGAACTGTGTGTGAAGTTTAATTCACAGTTTTATGGATCACTATTCTCTCAACAACATAGCAACAGCAGATGCTGGTTTGGAGAGGCCAGTGTTTCAATCTTTGCTCAACTGCAGCAGATCCACATGGCCAATTAGTGAATGTCAGGCTAGGGTGCTGTAGATATACACTCTGGTTTGCTGTGCAGTAAATTGTGATATAGTCAAGCCCTTTAACATCTGAGTTTTCCTTTGAACTATGGCAGATTTAAAAAGTCTGTGTGAGAGGTTCAGGTTTAACCTAATAAAAACCCCTGTATGCTGTTATATCTTTCTGCTGTTTTATGGACACATTGAAATGAGTGACCATGTTTAGTCTCCACTTGAAATAGTTTCAGTGGTCTGAAATATATTATTTTTTCAAAATACTAACATTGTGCTGAAGTTACCACATCAGCAGAAGTCAGATGAATTGATAGTGTATTTTCTTAGTGAGTACCAGTTGCTAATAGATGTTTGCAGTACAATATAAGACAATAAGAGCTACCTGAAGGTGTATGAAGAGCGTGTTTCAATTTTCTTTACTTCCTTTTAAGAGGTTGAACTTCAGGTTACATTCCTTCACCAGTTCATATTAACCTGTGCTTGTTGCTTGATTGCAGTGTCTCAGAAGATTATGAATGGTGCTTTCTGAGTAGCAGACCTAGTGTAAAACATATAAATGCTGTAATTTTAAGGACTGTTTGATTTTATTATGCAATGATATATTTTATTGTACCACTGCAGAAAAGGCAAAAAGTTGTTAAAGGCATGAACCTGAGAAAAAATGTTATTTTTGACTCAGAGTTGCTCAATAGAGCACAGGATTAAAAATGCAGGATGACAGGAATGGGGCGAGCAATGGAATGCGCTCCAGAGTCTGTCATTCTGAATCTAGGAATGTCCACTGGTGGTACTGTTTTATTTTAATGTACAAATCGGGCCTTATCAAGAATATGTATTGTGACATAGTTTTAAACAGGCTAACTGGTTTAAGGTCCTAGCCTGTCATCTATATGCGTTCAAAACTCATGGACTTGAGTAAGAAAATACTAGGAATGGCACCATCATGTTTCCATGTCTATGCATGCTATGGCCCTGTAGATGTTTAGATAGCTCTTAAAATGTATTTTGGAGATTTTGTAGAGCAAACAAAGGTCTGATATGGTTCTTCTTCTGAACTGCTAACAATCTAAGAATCAAAGACTTGTGAAGAAGTCAGGTAGAATTTCCAGAATATTTCTCCATTTGAAAACAATTGCTAACATGGAAGAAAAGTCGATACCACTGTAGTTTCTCACCAGTATGTCTCCTGTTTGGATATAATCAATTTTACAGATAGATGTGAGATTTCACGCTTCAAACATGTGCTCTCAGTAATACCTTGATAAGACAGACCCTCAAATAATACATTGTCCAGAAAGAGAGAGGCATGATACTTATAAGTATGAAGTAATGAACTGGAAAACCAGAGAATGGCCATAGAACTACCAGGGACACCTATCTAGCATAAATATTTCAGAATAATAGAGACTACTCTGGGTCTGACTCAATGTCAAAAAAAAAAAAGCTATTGTCCACTATCACATTAGTATTGTGATGTTAACTCTCAGTAGTAATATTGCTCACTCCCTTCATGATCCCCCCCAATTCACCTTGCTTATGGATTCTATTTGTGACCTCCGTTGGGCCCCCCCAAGCTCCCATTGTCCTAGTTTAATGCTAAGTGTGTAGATGCATATGTGAAATAAGTGTTCCCTTCAGGTTTTTACCTTTCTCAGTGCATGTTCAGTTGATACTCATATATTATATGACAACTTCAGGATTAGCGCTGTAGTAGCTCTGTAGTTTTCCATGGAGTGCCAGAGGACTCTGGACAGTTTTGACAGCATCAGCTAGAGTGCTACCATGATAGTGCTGGAAGTAGATACAGCTACAAGCATAGAACCACCAGGTAAGTAGCTACTCCCAAAAGAGGGATATTAAGTCATGCAATGGGACTGCAACATAGCAAATACTAGGAAACTGCTGAAAACTTAAAATCAGATACTGCTTTGAAGACTTTCCCATTTCCTAATTCTTTAATTCTGTATTGGGGTAGGCAACCTATGGCACACGTGCCAAAGGCGGCATGTGAGCTGATATTCAGTGGCACTCACACTGCCTGGGTCCTGGCCACCGGTCTGGGGGCTCTGCATTGTAATTTAATTTTAAACGAAGCTTCTTAAACATTTTTAAAACCTTATTTACTTTACATACAACAATAGTTTAGTTATATATTATAGACTACTAGAAAGAGACCTTCTAAAAAGGTTAAAATGTATTTACTGCCTGCAAAACCTTAAATTAGAGTGAATAAATGAAGACTCGGCACACCACTTCTGAAAGGTTACTGACCCCTGTTCTATATAGACACTGGTAAAATAATCACTGTGTTATCTGAGTACCTTCCGGTAGTCCATTGAGTGACATGACTGACATCTGTCATGTGTGACTTTCTTTCTCTTATCTTCCTGGCAATTGGAGAATATTTGTTCAGTATAGTGTTTTCTTTTGGTAGGGTTTTGTTGTTGTTTTTGGTCTGTTATAATTACTGTTTGTTAGAGTAAGCAGTGTTGAAGTGCGTCTTGTGCTTGGAAGACACTTGCCTTGCTGTTGAAAGCCAATACTTGATATGCTGTAAAGAGAATACACTTTTGTGTGCGTAGGTGCTAAAATTGACAGATTATCTCATGCATGGAGTAGTTCATTTACGGACTACAAGACAAATAAAAGGAGAGCTGGGGACCTAAGCCCATATAAATTTCTTTTGAAAGGCACTGTGCACCAAAGTAACTTTCCTTGCATTGAGAGTACTAAAACACAGATTGAGGCTTAAAAGAAAATAGTTTAAGTGAAGCATATGTATTTCACCTTTATGCATATTTTACACTCCAAATTATTTAATGTTGGGAGTTACAGAGCTCTTCCTTCCCCCTCTCTCTGGAATTTCTGTGCTCAGCTCTCTATTCTGAGGTTGTCATCTACCTTTTTTTTCTTCACTAGCTTCCCCAATTGATTGTTGTGTCTTCACATTCTTCCTGTAGCTTGGAAGGTATAAGTAGTCTCTCTTTTAAGGCTGTTGTTTTGATGCTCCTTCCTAAACCAAGCAACAGAAGTAATATATTCAAATTCTCTATATTTATCCCAATGCATTTTCAAGGGATTATGTGAAGAGGAGACAGATATTGCCAAGGGCTTTTGAAAAAATCTGATTTGTATATAAACATTTTTTCAAGCTTTTAGACTCCAATGCTGTTATGATTTTCTTCTGAAAGCTATTTTGCACATTTTAAAACGGGCATTCAGAGTCTTAATAAGCCACTTTTTAATGTAAGTTGCATGGACAATGAACTTAGTATGTTAATTCAGTAGTAAATAAAGCTCATAAACATGACTTCCTTCACTCCCTGTATCCAATTCTAAAATGTGGTCAGCACAACAATAAAAGAGTGGACAGAAAGTTTGGATTCACAGACATGAAGAATTAAGTCATGAGGATTTGGAAACAAGTATCTCAGACAACTTTATAAGTGAGTATACAGGTTTTAGCAGTTCTAGCCACCTATAACTTTTACTAATCCTGTTTCCATTGTTAAAGGGGTACTATATCCTGAGTATACTTTTTTGCTATTAACTGCAAACTGATTGTTCAATAGACATCCATGTTTTCATTATGCACTTTCATCAGACAAATATATTTTGGGATAATCCAAGGAAAATCTATTCTAAATGTGTAAATTTTCAAATATCCCAATATCTGATGAAGTCTGAGATTGTTTCATGCCGTTATTTTGTATTTCAGTTTTCATAGATGGAACCACTGTGTTTCTTGACTTAGTACATATCTGTCTTGAAAAGCAAATAGGAAATTCCAAAGGTCTAGGTTTGTGTCTCTTCTCCCCTCTCCCACATTCAGTGACAGGACAGACTGTATGGTGATAGCCAATTTGTAGTGTTGCAAGTAGTTTCCCTGTATGGTGAAAGGAGATGGTAACATTTCACATGGAAACACATTTTGGACTGTACAACCAGCTTACCTGTTGAAGAAAAACCTTTCAAAGATTTGCTTGAAATAGCTGAGTGTTGCTTCCTTCACAAGGAACATTTTAGTTGGTCAATTTCCAGTAAAAATCAACCTAGATTATACAGTATTGTCAAATCAAATTTTTTTGAATAGGCAATCTACTTAACACGTCTTTCCTAATTTTTCTACATTTTATGATTTGGTTTAAATTAGAAGGTCAATGTATATTTCTTCAGCTCTCCAACTAAGGTTATCTCAAATTGATTGCAGCACCTGAGAAACCACAGTAATCTTACTACTTATATCTCAGATTCAACAGAATATGAAGTAAACAATTTTCCGTGCTCTACCTGAGGTTACTGATGACAGAGTACTGGCTAACTGATTTTACAAATGAGCTGTTGAGTAACAGCCTCACCTTTTCCCTAATTATATTAGCAGTACTTGTCTAACACAGATTGAAGTCTGCTTAACAGTCCAGTTTGATTGCTTGAGAAATAATTTTTCAAAATTAGCAAGAGCAAAAATTCCAAACTTCATGAAAAGAATGTCTGATCTCCAAGAGTGACTTTAATTTGTGTGTTTGGTAAATAACTGAAAAATAAAGTAAGAGTAGTACAGTTTTAAATCAGCTACATTTCTTAATTTCTTTCCACATTTAACAACTCTTTTGGAGGACTACTTTTCTTACTTATGTTTCAAATATGCTGTTTTCCGTGATTAAAGTATTGAGATACCGTTTCTGTACCTCATTCAATATAGCTAGAATAATGTTTTCAAAATTTAAGATGTTAGTTTGAGCTAGGATTCATATTCTTTAAAATGTAATGAGTTATTGTTATGTGGCCTGTTGAAATACTTCCCTCAGTTAATTTTCCTATTGACAGATATTTTTTCCCTTTAAAGACTTAGAATTTCTCAGCCCCATGTTCAGATACAGAGGAGGATTTTAGGTTTGGCTTTTGTCTAAGGCAGTTTTGCGTGAAAGAGCTCTTTTAATGGAATTTAATATCACATGACTCTGGTGAACACCCCACCCATATTACAAAAAAAAAAAATTTCCTGCTAAATTATAAAGTTTTTTTAAAAATGTCACTACAAGTAGGGTATCTTACTTGAGTTTTATAGAACTGCTTTAGGCAAAAAACCAAAGTATTAAGGACCTGAGCAGATATGTAACTTTACTCAAACAAATAGTCCCATTGAGGGCAGGGATTTCTCATGTGCTTAAAATTAAGCATGTGTATGAGTGTTTGTACAACAAGGACTAAAATTTTGTTTTCATTAAGAATGTCTTATTGGCTGGCATCAAACCTGTCACTTCAAAACAATATTGCATTTGTGTTAACAGGGCAAAGTTTTATTTAGATTTTTAGTGCATTAACAAAGTTATTGTGAACTTTTTTATACACACAGGCCAAAATTGTACCAAAGGGTGGAATTTTAAAAGCACCTATGGGAATTAGGTACAAGTCCCATTGAGTTTAGACTGCAAACCCTGACAGAATATAGCCTGGTCAAAGCATTTCAGCTTTCTTGACTTGTGGAAGTTGAATTCGTTGGGGGGAAGTGGTGTTTGCAAATAAATCACGGACTATTTGCTTAACTATCTTGTGTTTGGGTTTGTGGTGTTTCAATGGTAAGTGTATTAATGAGACCTGGGTTTGTCCTTTTCAGCAGCTGAACATTTTAAGGGTGGAACCTCTTAGTAGTTAAAAAAAAAAAAAAAAAAAAAAAAAAGTCTCTGTAAAATCTGAAATTCTACTACTAGGAAACTAAAGAAACAAGTACAGGATACATTTTTTTTTAAACCCTGTTTAGCATTAACTTTCTCTCTTTGAAAAACTTTTGCCTTAGACAACAGTTGTTGACCTCAGTCACAGAAAAATATATACTAATTAATTTTTATGAATTGTACATATTTTTGAAATAGGCTTTTCATAAATCAAAATGTCATGATTGTAATAGTTGATGTCTTTTGATCAGATGGCAGGAATAAATAAAGAAATAAACTTATTACTGTTAGAAAGAGTGGGAGTACTGGCCAGTCACAAGATACAGAATCTTAAAACTATCACTGGTTTTTGACTGAATATAGAGGATCTGATTCATTCATATGCAGAGTGCCGTTCTGGTGATTCAAAGAAAAGTGCCTGTTACACCAGCGCTACATCTACTTTTCGTTGCCAGAGCAGTGAAGAGCACCCTGGTTGTGCTGGTAAATATAGCCCCAAAAATGTAATTTTCAGTCAGTGCTTTTATCTGAAGCACAGCTAGGTGGGAAAGAAGGAAAGTTTTGTGTAACTTTCTTTTTATTAAAAGGCAGTTACTTCTAAGGTTCAAGTAGCTTTCAGCCATCCTAAAAGAAATGGATTTGTGGAGAGAAAGGTCTAAGGTACAAAGTAAATCTACAAACAAGTATACTGATTCATCGAAGTCATTGTCAACATTTCTTGTTTTAAACATCTGTAAACTTTACATTTTCAGTGTTATAGGTACTGTTGCTTCCAGAATTCAGAAAATTTGGTTTATGGGTGTGTGTGTGTATAACCTCATGTGCTCTACCCAGCCTTATTAATTGAGGAAACGTGATTCATAGATGTGGAATAGATTATGTAACAAATTGCTGACATTTCTAAATAGGCAATTACAAATGAAAAATATTACAGGCATTATATAGAAGACTTTATTTGAATGCATATAATTTGTTTTGCCAACAGAGCTCTTCGCGTGCCTGGCTACATAATTCTGATTCAAAGGCGATAGTTGAGTAACCCTATGGTGTACTAAGATGTCTGTGGTGTTCAGATAAATAGTCAATATTTACAGTAGCAGTGTGTGTGTAATCTAATTAGATTAGCATGCCTAGAGCCATTTTGAGGGAATAAATCAAAGCACCAACTGCAGTTGAAGTCTCTTAACTTTTGAACTTGTTATAATTTGTGCATTAATAATATTTCATACTCTTTGTCTGAGTAAAAAAGTTTGTCAACTGAAGTAATTTTAAAATGTGTACAGAATAAGTGAGGGGTTTTTTTCTGTTTAACTCACATGCTGAAGACCAAGGCAAAAATCTGTTTTACAATGAATCTGTTAAAGCTTCAACACTAAGCCCTGGAAAGAATATTGAAAAGGTAGAAACAGACGTTTATATGTGTTTTCTCTGTAACAAATAGTTGACCTTCAATAAGTAAAGTAATTGTGTCAGAAATAAAATTCCTTTGATTGTAGCCCTACACTGTTGTTTTTGTTCAGATGACTTGAACATTGTCCACAGTAATTGAGGGTTACCTTTAGGGACAATTAGTTGACTACTTTTTTCCTTTTATGTTCTGACTCTATATCAAGATGTCATTTTGGGTGGATGTTTTTAGTCATGAAAGTGTTTCAGAGTGCATTTTGTTTTAAAGTGTAGCTTTTGATGTTAGTAAAATTTTATGGAAACAAGAGAGTGTTTGTGTGCTTTAATTAGTACAATATTTTAAAAAGACTTGAGTATCTTAAAGAAAGAAAAAAGACAAAAATTAACTCAAATTCTTAGGCTTTCCTGCACTTGGTTACTAGTTGACTAGGGTGGTTTTATAGATGTCAGTTTTGATCTAAATGGTATAATATAATGTTCTATAATGAGGTATTCCAGCCGTCCCTCCCCAGCCCATTCCAGGATTTTTGTGTATTACAATGGTTACTTAGTATTAAAAGTAAATGGGAAGTTAACTTAGCAGTCACTCAAGACTTCCAAATAAACATTAATATTTTCTAATTGAAAATGTGTTCTCCTAACCAGATCAGGTATTCCTTTGCTGCATATGCAAGGTTAGAAAAGTCATAGAATCATTATGTATTGACGTGTTGGAGTAGAAAGGAAAAGTTTACAGGGAGGCAACAAAAGGAAATGTTGAATCACTTTGTGCGGTGGAGTACTGACATTCTACGGCAAAACACTGGCAGAACTGGTGAGTCTGCAACTGAGAGTATCCACTGTCTTTAACCCCTTTGTTTAGGGTGACCAGACAGCAAGTGTGAAAAATTGGGATGGGGGTGAGGAGTAATAGGAGTGTATATAAGAAAAGGCCCCAAATATCGGGACTGTCCCTATAAAATCGGGACATCTGGTCACCCTACCTTTGTTTGGAGGAATACAACGGGCATTGATATACTGGCTTTCTGCACTCTCCTGTTTGAGATGAATTGACAGCTCTACTTCCTATACTCCCCTAAACAACCCTTACTCACATTTTATAAGGGTTTTCATTACGTGTACTTTGGTGCACATGCAAAGTCCTTTGCCTTGCTCTGATAATTGGCCATTCATCTGCAACCTGAAAGACTATATGCCTTGACATTTTGCATTGTAACAACTCAGATTTATCCTTCAGATTTATGGTCAATTATGCCAACTCTCATGCTCATGTTTATATTTCCTTAACCTTTTTAAAATGTTTTGAATAACTTGTGTTCATGAATGTGAGACAAATGACAAGGGGTAGCATTCTTGTTTGCAGTGTTGTAGCTGTGTTGGTCCATATCATGAAAGGAAACCTGCACAATGCTTTAAAAAGCTTGAAAGCATAACTTTGGGTATGGCTACACTTGGAGGTGTGCAGCGCTGGGAGTTACAGCTGTCTTCGTACAGCTGTGTAGGGACAGCGCTGCAGTGTGGCCACACTGACAGCTACCAGCGCTGCAGTGTGGCCACATTTACAGCACTTGCAGCGCTGTTGGGAGTGGTGCATTGTGGGCAGCTATCCCACAGAGCACCTCGTCCCATTTTGGTGCTGTGGCTTGTGGGAAGGGGAAGGAAGTGTGCGGGTCTTTCCGCTTCCTGTTCCAACGCCCCGTGGTGCCTTGCTACACATTCCGAGCACTTCGCCGGCATTGTGAGTCTGCAGCGCGATTTCTGAGATTTCTGTTAGAAATGGAGCCTGAGCTGCTGAGGTCCTTGCTGATGAATGTTGCCAGCACATCACGCATGGCAGTAGAGCTATTCCTTCAGCTGCAAAGTGACAGTGAGGAGTCAGACGATGATATTGAAACGCCTGACGCTGAAGACACTCAATTGCTTGTGGCAGTAACAGACGTGCTCAGCACCGTGGAATGGCGCCTTTGGGCTCGGGAAACCAGCACTCAGTGGTGGGATCACATCGTCCTGCAAGCCTGGGATGACGAGCAGTGGCTGCAGAACTTTCGGATGAGAAAAGCCACTTTCATGTCACTGTGTGCTGAGCTCGCCCCTACCCTGCGGCGCAGGGACACAAGATTGAGAGCTGCCCTGCCAGTGGAGAAGCGGGTGGCTATTGCAATCTGGAAGCTGGCAACTCCAGACAGCTACTGATCGGTGGCTAACCAGTTTGGAGTGGGAAAGTCCACCGTTGGAATGGTGCTGATGCAAGTTTGCACAGCCATTAATCGCACCCTGCTAAGAAGAACTGTGACTCTGGGGAACGTGCAGGACATTGTGAATGGCTTTGCAGAAATGGGTTTCCCTAACTGTGGAGGGGCAATAGATGGGACGCATATTCCTATTCTGTCCCCACCCCACCTGGCATCAGAGTACGTTAATCGCAAGGGGTATTTCTCCGTGGTTCTGCAAGCGCTTGTGGATCATCGTGGGCTTTTCACTGACATTTACTCAGGATGGCCTGGAAAGGTGCACGATGCACGCATCTTTCGGAACAGTTCCCTGTTCAGGAGGCTGAGGGCCGGGACGTTTTTCCCAGACCGCAAGATCACAGTAGGGGATGTCGAAATGCCTACTGTGATCCTTGGAGACCCCGCTTACCCCTTAATGCCATGGCTCATGGAACCGTATACAGGGAAGCTTGACAGGAGCAAGGACCGGTTCAACTACAGGCTGAGCCGGTGCAGAATGACTGTGGAGTGTGCTTTTGGCCGTTTGAAAGCCCGCTGGAGGTGTCTTTATGGGAAGCTAGATTTGGGGGAAAGCAGCATCTCCGCTGTTATATCCGCGTGCTGTACCCTCCATAATATTTGTGAAGGGAAGGGTGAAAGATTCAGTGAGGAATGGACCTCCGAGGTTCGACGCCTAGAGGATGAATTTGCACAGCCAGAGAGCAGGGCTACTAGGAAGGCCCAGGAAAGGGCTTCAAGGATTAGGGATGCTTTAAGGGAGCAATTTGATGCTGAGAGCCAACAGTAATGTTTGGTGCCTTTGCTGTGCTTTGTTCTACCTTGGGGTACAATATTGACCACTTCCTGCAATAATAAAACATATATTGTAAAAGCCATAAAATCCTTTATTCAAAGTACAGTACATAAAAGGCCATGGGGGTTAGGGTGGTGGACTGTACATTCAGAGGTTTGAATATGTCCTGTTTGGATTACTGTTCAATGTCTGCTGCACTTCAGGATTACTATGCTGCAGGGTAATGGGGGTGGAGTGCACAGGGTAAGAATTATAGTTATCAGGGCTGGTAGGTGATCGTACAGGTGTTGGGGGCAGCTGGGGGTAATAAGAAACGCTGCTGGAGAAAGGTGTTTTGTGCAAATACTGGGGAACAAGAAAGAGAGCTTTGGGAGGGCTGTGGGTTACCACGGTACATATCTGCCTGCATGGCTATGAGAGACTCGAAAGACTCAGTTTGGCGAGCCAGGAGGCTTATCATCTGCTTTGAGGTTTTTTTGATAGCCAATTCCTTTCTCCTGCTTTCTGTTTGCCTCCAGTCATACATTTTCTCTCTCCATTCCCATGTCTTCCTACTTTCTCTGTTGTAGTGATTCATAACTGCTTTGATCAATTCTTCTCAAGTTCTGCAAGCGACGTGAGGCCGGTGATCCGGCTGCATTAGTCAAGGTCACTAGAAAAAACAAAGATAGAACCATGTAATACACAGAGGCTACATTGTTTGTTTATCACACAGTGAAGGAGTTTTTAGACTTTTTGTAGCATCCTTCCCACATACCTCACATAACACAGAGAGGCCAGGGAAGCTAAGTCATGGCGAGCAATGGGGTGAGTGTTTCTGCCCCGAGTGCACCTGGGAGGGGGAATTGACCGATGGGTCACTGGGGTTTATCTGCACTGGGTACAGGAGGTAGCTGGTGTCCTGCACAGGGTACAGTAGTGAACAGGAAGGTGGTGAGCTGCTGGCGGGGGGCGGGGGGGTGGTCCGCGTTAATGCCGGCCTGCTCGTGAGGGGGGGGGAACGCACAGCTGTGCTGGCTGCCTGCTGGGAAGGGTGGGGGAACACCGGAGCGCACCGCGGGGCTGGATGCCTGCTGGGAAGTGGGAGGGGGGAGACCAGAGCGCACCGCGGGGCTAGCTACGTGCTGGGAAGGGGGGGGGAGAAGACCGGAGAAGACCGGAGCGCACCGCGGGGCTAGCTACGTGCTGGGAAGGGGGGGGAGAGACCGGAGCGCACCGCGGGGCTAGCTACGTGCTGGGAAGGGGGGGGGAAGACCGGAGCGCACCGCGGGGCTGGCTGCCTGCTGGGAAGGAGGTGGTGAGACCGGAACGCACCGCGGGGCTGGGGGGGGACCGCGAACCTGGTGCCCTGCACTCAAGTATCCCTAAATTCTCAACAGGGTTTCCTACTGCCAGATATATCACTGCTGCGTGTTACCTGGGAAGAGAGGGAGGGTCTTCTACAGCAATGTGGATTCCGCCCTGGCCCCTATGCAGCTTGCCTGTGTGCAGCCATGGTCCCCCCACCCCTCGCTGCACAGTGGATCGGACGAGTTAGCCTGACCGGGACAAGGACCATGGTGGCTCTCCCGATAAACTTAAGAAAGCACATTGCGCACGCTCTGGCTGCAACTTTTCAAGAGATTACCGAGGCAGATTACAGAGACGTGATAGAGCAAATCAATGGGCTATTCCACGTTTAGGCATGCATGCAGGCAGCCATAACCCAAACCCTCCTCTCCCAAAACATAAAAATCTGCTTACCCCGAGCACACTCCTCAGTTTCTTCCTCACCAGCAACTTCCTGCTGCTGCGACTGGCTAGCCTCCTCCTGGCTTGAGAAGAGCTCCTGGCTGCATGCCTCCTGGGACTCCGGGGTGTCTCCCTCCACGCCAGTAGCCTCACTGTCGGCTTCCTCTACACCCTCCCCCACTTCTCCCTGCTCTGAACTCTCCATCGTGGTCCTCGGATTGGCAGTGGGGTCACACCCAAGTATGGCATCCAGCTCCTTATAAAAACGGCAGGTTGTGGGGGCAGCTCCTGAGCGGCGATTTCCCTCACGGGTTTTGCAGTAAGCACTCCTCAGCTCTTTTATTTTGACATTGCACTGCAACGTGTCCCGTTCATGGCCCCTTCTCAGCAAGGACTGCGATATCTGCCCATAGGTATCATAATTTCTCCTTCTGGAGCGCAGCTGTGCTTGCACAGCCTCCTCACCCCAAACACTGATGAGGTCTTGCAGCTTGGAATTGTTCCATGCTGGGGCTCGTTTGGGGCGTGGAGGCATGGTCGCTGATTGATTGAATGATTGATTGCACTCCACACCTGGCTGAGCAAACAGGAAGGGGATTTTTAAAATTCCCGGGGCATTTAAAGGAGGGGTCAGCTGAGCCCAGGGCAGTGGAGTGTGCATGATTACCAGAGAGGCTTCTAAGGTATGCTGGGATACCTCCTTATACCACAGAGGTCAATAAAAGCGCTGGTGGGTGTCCACACTTGCTGACCAGCGCTGGATCACCAGCGCTGGAATCCCTACACCCGAGGCTCGACCGGGTGTACAGCCAGCGCTGCAACCAGGGAGTTGCAGCGCTGGCCGTGCTTTGCAAGTGTGGCCACATCCTAAGTTGCAGCGCTGTAACCCCCTAACCAGCGCTGCAACTCTGTAGTGTAGCCAAGCCCTGACAGCTACCAGCTCTGCAGTGGGTCACATTTGCAGCATTTGCAGTGCTGTTGGGAGTGGTGCATTGTGGGCAGCTATCCCAGCGTTCAAGTGGCTGCAGCGTGCTTTTCAAAAGAGGGGGTGTGGGGGAGAGAGAGAGAGAGTGGATTTTTGGAGCTGTCAGCTCCCTGCCTTGCAAGTTCTAAGGACTGGAACATACACATCACCAACCTGCAGTCACTTTAAAAGTTTCGAGCCCTTCCTCCACCCCTCTCTTATTCACTAAATGCAAATTATGCACCCTGAGCTCCAACACGGACTCCTCCCTCCCCCTCCGCCCTGTGGCTTCTCTACTCAAGCAAACAGCTGTGAACGTTCCAAAGCAATTCCCCTGCCTCTTCTCTAGCAAACAGGAGCTGTGTTTGTTTTTTAGATAAGCAGCTTCTGGGAGCCCGGTCTTCCAGTTTGTTGTGAACAGGCATTCTGGGATACCTCCTAATAACCTGGAGGCCAATAACAGCGCTTTTGGTGGCCACACTTGACGAGCATCGCTGCATCACCAGCGCTGCAATCGTTATACCCCAAGCAGACCAGGTGTACAGCCAGCACTGCAGCCAGGGAGTTGCAGCGCTGGATGTGCCTTGCAGGTGTGGACAGTTACTAAGTTGCAGCGCTGTAAATCCACCACCACTGCTGCAACTCTCCAGTTTAGCCAGGGATTGTTGGACACTAAAAATCATGGATTCAGTAAAAAGACATTGGATTTATGGCTCAATAGAACAATATGTAACTCACTAGTGCTCCTTTGTCTTAGGACTGTGAGATAT
Organism: Gopherus flavomarginatus; assembly: GCF_025201925.1. Classification (NCBI taxonomy): domain Eukaryota; kingdom Metazoa; phylum Chordata; order Testudines; family Testudinidae; genus Gopherus; species Gopherus flavomarginatus. Next base: position 15,576,861 of record NC_066625.1, on the reverse strand, counting down.
TAACTGCCCACTTCACCTTTAATGGTCTCTTGCAACATGTTAACTTATTTGCTTAATGGTCTGTTCCACCTTGTATATAGCTGTAGCACTCTGAGTACCTTTCCAAGACTTGGGCCTTGGCTACAATGACTTTTTACAGCGCTGCAACGTTCTTGCTCAGGGGTGTGAAAAAACACCCCCCCTGAGTGCAGCAAGTTACAGCGCTATAAAGCGCCAGTGTAAACAGTGCCCCAGCACTGGGAGCCCGGCTCCCAGCGCTGTAAGTTAATCCCTACAGGGAGGTGGAGTACATGCAGTGCTGGGGGAGCTCTCTCCCAGCGGTGGTGCTGCGACCACACTCACACTTCAAAGCGCTGCCGTGGGAGTGCTCCCGCAGCAGCGCTGTACACTTGCAAGTGTAGCCATAGCCTTAAAGGAGAAGAGCTCTGTGTAAGCTCAAAACCCTGTCTGTTTTGCCAACAGAAGTTGGTCCAATAAAAGATTACATCACCCACCTTATCTCTGATAAGGGCTATCATTGCGAATAGAAAAGCAGTGTTCTGTACCAGCTTTCCCACATAGCTGTCATCTTCCAGCTAGAGATATGTCCTGAGTTTGTTCGTTCATGATATAATTTATGACAACTGAGAACCAATTTAAGACTTCTAAGCAAGTTTGACTTACATTGAAATAACTTTTGCTGACCTGAATTCTATCTACTGTACATGTCCACTAACCTGGTTTTTGTATTGCCCTTCTGTTCCCCTTTTGGCTTTCTCCTCTTCACTCTTGCTCTGTTTCACAGCAGCTTTGGCTCCCAGCAGTCTACCATAGTCATCTCTGTCGTGTCTATGCTCATGCTTTCCAAACCTTATGGTGTCCTATGTGCTCTTAAGACTCATCTGATATTTACTGGATGCAAGCTCAAGCTGTGTCAAAAACTGAACTAATCATTCTCCCTTATTTTATCATTTTCAATATGTTTATTAGTCTCTCTTTCCACGTCAGCAAGTTTGGTGTTATATTTGGCTCCTTTCTCTTGTTCTGTCTTATGAACATGATCCCTAAATTCTGTCAGTTTTGTTCCTGATGTTTAAGATGCTCTCATTCCTCTGTTCGCACTGTAAAAATCTTGTTCAGTTCTATATCTTCGCTTCACCTCTTTGGCCTTCCTAACACTTGAATCACCTTCAGCTTCACTACAGTGTGATTGTAATATCATGTAATGCCCAGTGGCTGAAGCAGGTTGGAGCAGTCCAGAGCGCACCTTCAGGAAGTGATGAAGTTGATGTTCAAAGGTTACCGGGTTGATTTGCCTGCGGATCTGGTAGGGTCCTAGATGCTTGTGATCCAGCTTATGTGCAATCTGCTCATTTTGAATTATTTGTCGGTTAGCCATACCTTCAGCCCTACTGCAGATGTAGAGCTCTCCTGCCGGCAATGGTGAGCATGATGTTTGTATAGTGCCTTGGCTGCATCTGTTTTGTTTCAGCTCTTCCTGTGTTTGATGAATATGATGACCCAGATCTAAGGCAGTAGGAACTATGAGTGCTATGGGTAGTGTCGGAGACAAACTCAGTTCTCGCTTTTTGTTTGGGTGCAGCAAAATCGAATACTTTATTCTAACTCCAGCAATTGCAATAGAGGGAGGGAGTGCCCTAGGACACTGGGTCGCCCCAGTCCCGGACAGGTCTCTCCACAGGTAAACAATTACAGCAAGCATTTATACCTTTGTTACAGACAATAACAAGCAATAATATAGACAATAATGAGCAACAGCTGCATTTTGTTTATTCATAGGCTATCCTGCTATCTTATTTTCCTCACGTTGGGCGCCAGTCTACGTATTTAATTATCAGTGCAAGGTCGTGATAACTTCTCACACAGTTCTTTCCTACTCGCCTCACACTAACCTCGCTTCTACAAATCTCGCGTCATTAGGGTTACAGCTGGCCTAACTCTTGCTAACAGACTGACATGCATTAAGATCCCCTACAAATCCTTGTCAATTCTTTCCCTACTTCCACAGTAGTGTGGGCTGGGAATAGAGGTGGAAGCCATAAGTGGCAAAAAGTGGGCTCATCTTGGTCAAGGCATGGTCTGCATTGTTGTACAAGAATTGTGCATATGGAAGCAGTAAAGCCCAGTAATTTTGGTGGTAATTTGTGAAGCATTGCGGGTATTGGTCCATTACCTGGTTCAGTCTTTCTGATTGACTGTTTATTTGTGGATGGTAGGCAGTTGATGAATAGACATGCACTTCTAGTAGGTGGCATGCCTCCTGCCAAACCTGAGATATGAAGTAGGACCCTCGGTCTGAAGTGATGTAGTTTGGAAGGCTGTAGAGCAAGGGTGGGAACCTCTTTTCTATCACAGACCATTGACCCACAGAAAAAATCAGTCGCAGGCCACACCCGAGTAAAAAGCAACTTGCTTTATTTTATTTTTTTAGAGAGAAATATAAAACGTTCAACTCACCTGCTTTTTTAGTGTCATGGCTGAGGTTGCAAATTCAGTCAGATAGCAGTTTTTCACACTACAGCCCTTGCAACTGAACACCACCGTAGGCACACGTGGGCTTGGGGACACTACTGGCTGCTCCACACTAGAGCGCTGGAAGCACACGAGGGCCAAGGACAAGGTATGTGCTCCTGGGCTCCAGCACCAGCCGTTGTGGGGTCATAACACACTAGACTGGCTGGAGGCTCCACCTTGCCCCGCGTTGCTATTACAGCCGCTGTTTGCAGCTTACCTCCTTCCTTGTCCCTGCCACTGTCTCCTCCACCCCCCCCCCATAGGCTACTGTCATAGGATTATATGTTTAGAAATACTTGCTGCAGGCCAGATGAAATTAAGCAATGGGCTGGATCTGGCCCGCGGGTCATAGGTTCCCACCCCTGCCGTAGAGGGAAAACGTGCAATGAGGAGGCTGTGGGAAGATGTGTCCCATTGACAAAAGGCATTGCTTTTGTCAATTAATCCATTACTATCGATATGGTTTGGTGTCTCAGGTTCTTGATGATGAAGTGTGTTGTAATACTGGCCAAAGGCCTTGAGGGGGTCTTGGCAGGTATTAATATACCAGAGTTTTATTTAGGGCACTTTGGTACAGCTGCAGGCATCACAAGACCTGATGGAGACCTGAATGTCAAATTGGAGCTTTGGCCACCAGAACGACTGATATGCCATGCAAGTAGTCTTTGCTTCGCTAAAGTCTCTGGGCTAAGGGACATTATCACAGATGCACTATGACAAATGGAGGCTTTACTCAGGGACATAAATACACCAATGAACAAGGAGAACTTTAATCCTTTTGTGTGAGCTTTTCCTGAGGTTTGGTGAGCCTCCAAGGAAATGGTGTGGTTTCAGGATGCCGGGAGGCTCCTCATAGGATCTTTTAGGATCATTGGCATTTTCCCTGTTGTGGAGCAGATTGTCTGCCTTCCTGTTGCGGGAGCAGGGCAGTAGGTGATAGTGAAATCAAATCTTGAAGAAAGATCCAAGCTTAACCGTTGTTGGGTTAGGGCTTTAGCAGTGCACAAATATTCTAGATTTTTGTAATCTGTGAACATGTTAACTGGGCATCTGGCTTCTTCTAGGTCAGGGTTTCTCAACCTGTGGGTGGGGACTCAACATTGGGTTGCTAGAATGTTTCAAAGGGTCATCTGACAACTCCTCTGGCTCATGTCAGGGAGGAGGGATAGCTCAGTGGTTTGAGCATTGGCCTGCTAAACCCAGGGTTGTGAGTTCAATCCTTGAGGGGGCCACTTAAGAGTCTGGGGCAAAAATCAGTACTTGGTCCTGCTAGTGAAGGCAGGGGGCTGGACTCGATGACCTTTCAAGGTCCCTTCCATTTCTAGGAGATAGGTATATCTCCAGTTATTATTATTTTTTTATTATATTATGTCGCACTTGGTTGGCTGGGGCTCACCTCCCTGCTCTGTACACTGCAACCTCTGGGGTCCCAGTGGCAACTCAGGTTTGGCCCAGCAGTCATGATTATGGCAATCCGGGTAGGCCAAACTTGAGTGAGTGGCCCTGCAACCCTGTGAGCCGGGTCACAATTCCACTCTGACAAATTTGGTCCAGTCAGGGGAGTGAGGTCAAAACTGAGTGGCACTGCAATCCTGGAGGTTACAACTCCCGGAGTGGAGAGCCAAGCCAAGCCCAGCCAGCCACACCGCACAGGAGCTGCCAGTGTAGGGTAAGTGCTGGGCAGGATCTCTCACCCCCCTCGGGCCAGGACCTGACCAAAACCACCCATGAGCCTTTACCCCTAGATGGGTTGCAGGAGGCCACAAACATTTACAAATGGGTCCTAAAACCAGAAAGGTTGAGAACCACTGTTCTAGGTTAGTGATTCTCAATCAGGGGTACAGGTACCCCTGGGGGTACAGAGAGGCCTTCTGGGGGGTACATCAACTCATCTAGATGTTTGCCTAGTTTTACAATGGGCTACATAAAAAGCACTAGCGAAGTCAGTACAAACTCAAGTTTCATACAATGACTTGTTTATACTGCTCTATATACTATACACTGAAATATAAGTACTGTATTTATATTCCAATTGATTTATTTTATAATTACACCGCTACCTCAATATAAAGCTGTCCTCGGGAGCCAAAAAACCTTACCGCGTTACAGGTGAAAGCGCGTTATAGCAGACTTGATTTGATCCGCCAGAGCACACTGCCCCGCCCCCCCGAGCGCTGCTTTATTGCGTTATATCTGAATTTGTGTTATTTCGGGTGGCATTATATCGGGTAGAGGTGTATATGGTAAAAATGAGAAGGTAAGCCATTTTTCAATAATAGTGTCCTGTGACACTTCTGTATTTTGATGTCTGATTTTGTAAGCAAGTAGTTTTTAAGTGATGTGTAATGTGGGGTGTGCGAGACAAATCAGACTCCTGGGAAGGGGTACATAGTCTGGAAAGGTTGTGAGCCACTGTTCTAGGTAATGCCTCCAGGTCTTGAAAGCTGCTTTGATGGAAAGTAGCTCCTTGTCTGAAATCTGATGATTAGTTTTAGAATGTGAGAGCACAAGGCTGAACTTTTGTCGAGGCCCTGTTTCTGTGACAGTGCTGCCTGATGATGACATTAGAATCATCAGTTTCCAGGATGAATGGCTGGCTTGGATCACGGCATAAGAGGCTGAGTGTGGGGGTAAATGCTATCTTCAAATGTTTGAAGCCTCTTTGGGCTTCTGGTTTCCAAGCAAACTTGGCGAGGTTCCACAGCAAAGATCTTGTAGGGGCTAGGATTCAGGAGTAATCCTGTATAAAATGTCTATAGAAATTTGCCAATCCATTGAAATGTTGAATTTCTCAAATGCTTTGGGGTGTTGCCCAATCACAGTGCTTTCTGATCTCCATGTGAACTCCCTTTGCAGGCAGAATGTAGCCTAAAGAATTTGATGGGCTGATCGAAGATGCATTTCTCCAGGTTAGCATGGAGCCCATGTTGGCAAAGTTTTTTTTTCTAGAATGTTGTGCACATGCTGGTTTTGCATAGACTGGTCTTCAGAGTAAATTGGGATGTCATCTAAGTAGGTGTCCACACAGCAGTCTAGCATATCCCATAAGACATCATTTATTAGATGCTGAAAGATTGTGGATGCGTTAGTAACTCTGAAAGGCATCAGTAGATATTCATAATGGGCATCCTGAGTTCAAAAGTCAGTTTTCCAGTGATTTCTGGACTGGATTGTAACTGGGTTTTAAGCCCCTCTGATGTCTAACTTGGTAATACTCTAGCTGTTCTTACTTGATCCAGGAGCTCTGGGATGTAGCAGGTATCAATTTTGCACTGTGATTTTTATTTAGGGCATTGTAGTCCATACATAGTCTTGGGGAGCAGTCTTTCTTTTTCTTTTTCAGAGGACAGAGGCCCTGATGGGAAGGTGGAATGCCAGATAAAAATAGTCGTTAATGGCAGTTAATTCAGGCTCTGACATGGGATACATTTGCCCAAATGGAGTCTTGGTTCCAGGTTGTAAGTTAATTGGGAAGGTGTATTCCTGCTGAGGGGGTAGTGTCTGTATTTTGTTTTTTGAATGCATATGAAAATTCTTGGTACTTTGTGGGGAAAGCGATGGCTGACCCTAGCAGCAGAGAAGCCCACTGTGTTGCTTGAGCATCTCTCCCTGTTTTTGGAGTCTGGGCAAGGCATCCAGTCTGAGGTTCTGGGGAGCCAAATTTGGAAGTTGAGAGGCAGTTGTCCTAGCAAAACTCAGAGTTAAATGTCGTCGATTTGCTGTTGCCAGGAGATATTTGGGTCATGTTTCACCAATTCGGGGATTCAGAGAATGAAAGGCAAATGTAGGGACTGGGTCAGGCTGAATTGGAAGGGCTCATGGTGCTCCCCAACCATCACCTCCGAAACTGTAGTTTCTTGTTTGACTGGACCAGAGGCGAGCAGTGAACAGTCAACTGTTTTGACTAAATCAGTGGTGGCATTTGACTGTATGGGTATTTGAGCCACATCCATGAAATTGACTCTGAGGCAGGTGATAATCAGGACTTGCTAGGGGAGAGGTACCTGTTGGGAATCCTAAAGACAGAGTTGCAACTGGAGCTGTAAGTATAGGGACAACTTCTACGTATTGGGTGGAATGTGTGGTATGGGTTGCTGGAGGGGGTTTCCTGGGGCTTTCCTGGTATTGCCCAGGCTCAACCTCTTTATTGTGGCTTGGAGTGGTCTTTTTCCCAGGGCCATGTGGTTCAGGGACTTGGCAGATAGTTGCCACCGCACAAGTTTTATTGCCATCGATTTTCCCACTTGGGCTTGTGCTGAGTTCACTTGTATGGGCTTAGGTGAGTGGACCTTTGCAGAGGTTGGCTGTGGGTGGAATCCCTCTTCTCTTGAGTTGCTGCTCACTGTATCTTGTGTTGATTTAGATCAAAGCTCAATAAATGTATCTAGACCCACTGGAGACTCTGTGTGTGCAAGCTCGTCTTTTATTTCCTTGCTGAGACCAAGACAGAATTGGTGTAGCTGGTCTGACTCATTCAAGGCATGTCTGCTGCTAGACATTGGAAATGAGCTGCATACATTGCAGCTGACCCTGAGGTTTGATAGACTCTCTGTAAGGCTGCCTCTTCTGGGTGAGCCTAGTGAGGGTCAAAGAAAATTGCTGTGAAGGTCCTGAGGAAGGTGTCCCAGCTAGCCAGTATGGCTAGCAGAGAGAACACATACTCTAGGACCTTGCCTGTTAAAAGGCTGATGATCTGTCCCACCTTTGCCTGGTCCGTCCTGTACATGTTGGGCCATAGCAGGAAATGGATCCTGCACTACTTCACAAACCCTCAAAACTGGATACAGGTCCTGTCATGGCAGTCTGGTAAAGATGCCATGCGTTCAGGTTCAGAAGGCGACACTGGCCTGGGAAAGGCATTCCTGCTTGTAATTCTGTGATCTGTTCCTGAAAAGTGTGGTTTTCTGCTCAAAACTGGTCCATAGTGTCCTGTAAGGTTTGGTTTTCCTGCCTGTAGGTGGGTGATCTGCTCCTGGGGGCTCAGCATCCCCTCGGGATCCTTTGATGCCATACCTATTGGGTCCATACCATTTTGGAGTAGGATGAGCTTAGGGGGAGACTGAGCAGTGTGAGCAAACTCATGCCCAGTGCCTGAAGTGGGTTAGGGGAAGTCCAGAGCCGTGCTCAAGTGGTGCATGGGTGGTCTGGTATTCAGGAGGTCAGCTGCTATTAGAGGCAGTACAGAGCTATGGTCGGAGTTCTTACAGGGGTGTTTGTAGCTGGGAGATCTAGTTCTAAGGGCTGGGATGTCAAGATAGGTAGGCAAGGTCAGATGGGGCAGCAGGGCAAGAAGGCCAAGTGCTCTAGGCAGCAACCAGTAGGCAAGAACATGTTGCTCCAACAGCTTCCTCTTCCTGTTGGGGTCTTTATATAGTCCAGGTATCCAATGGGAATGCTGCCTGTCCAGCCAATCAGGGGTTTGGAGTGTGATTTCTTTGGAACTGTACACCCTTAGAGCTAAGGCTGCTGGTTGGGGCAGTGGCTCAGCATTACTGCCATGGCACAGAGGCTGGGGGATGTGGTTTAGATACCCAGCAGGCCTGAGTTCAATACTAGGGTCCTGTCACAGCAGGCATCCTCTCTGAAAATCTCTTCACTGGCATTCTGGCCTCCCAAATAAAATTCAGACTCCTCGTTCTTGCCTTGCAAGTAACCCTCAGCTTAAATCTAATTACTTCCCTGATTTTTTTTATTAGTATTTTTTACTTAGCCCCACTAGTTTCTCCTTCATACAATCCAAGCCATCTGTCTTTGTATGTCTGCCTTTTTGCCTTCTTTCATATGTGGAACTCACTCATCTAGTCAAACACGCTCACTTTTTAAATACTCATTAAAAAGTCTTGTAAACTAATTTGTTATACAGGTGTATAATAGCTTCATATTTCTTTTAAAAATAAATACTCTCATTCTGAAGATATATATCTTGGCATCCTCCCAGTTAACTATATGAACATGTCTGTCTTTTCCCTGGTTCTCACTCCTTGTCCCTCCCTGTGTTGTCATCTTAATGCAGCTCTTCTGCTTTATTTATTTGGTAAAATGCCATGCAAATCTGTGGCTATGTACGTGATGACCCAGTTTCTCTATAGGCAGTATTTTTGGACATTTCTCATAAAGTCCCTACTAAAAAGCAGTTGATCCTAATCGATTGTACATGTGCAGTGCTGTAAAGGAAAGTGAAAAAACTTCTAGGTATTTGCTAATATGTCATATTTCTCCACAAGCCAAACTTAATTCTTTGGATATGAGCAGGAATTATCATGAACACTTAGGGTACATCTACACTGCAATCGAATACCTTGGCTGACCGACGTCAACTGACCCGGGCACTAAGGGTATAAAATTACAGTAAAGGTGTTTGGGCTTGGGTTGAACCTCGGAAACCCCACAAGGGGGTGGGTCCTGGAGCCTGGGCTCCAGCCTAGGCCCAAATGTCTATACTGCAGTTTTACAGCCCGGCAAGCCCAAGTCAGCTGATGGGTCAGTCATAGATGTTTAATTGCAGCATGGACATATACCCTAAAACTCATTTGTATCTTACATTGCCAGTCACTATTTATTTTGCATGTTTTAAAAGGTTTTAAACTTTAAGACTTAAATAAATTTGTTTAAAACTGCATGTGTGTTTATTTCTAGGGGAAATAGCTGCAGCTGAAGTTTCTTCCTCTTTTGTGGCTTTGGCTGCATGTAGTTTAGTAGTCCTGGTAATACTGCTTGTGAACTGTGTGTCCTGCTGTAAGGATCCAGAGATAGACTTTAAGGTAAGCATCGAAGTTAAAAATGATACAGAAGTAATCTGGGATGGATAATGATATAACTAACGTACAAATGATTCAGAATATTGCTCTACAATGGATGTGATTTAAACATTTTTCCTCCCCTGAAATGGCCAAATTCTGCACCTGCTTGCATGCTGTGCAACACCATTGAACACAAATAAATGCAGAACTTGGCCCAGAGTGCATACTATAGCAAGTTACTTGTAATTTACTACAGTAAAAAGTTATCATAAGTGTATATATTTGATAATAATTTTGCTAGTAGTTTAGTACTTTGCAAGACTATATGATAAAGATCAGTTCTTCCTGTATTGTCCTTGTTTTGTTTGTCTAATTGCCATTTTTACTTATTGACAGGATTACAGAACTTCTGTTAGGTTGTACCTTCTATTGACTTACTTAACAATAGCTAAACTCTGCCTAGTGGAAAAATTCTGATTAGTATTCAAATACAGCTATCTTTGTGACCTCTGTGAATTTGGAATTACGTTTTATCATTGGAAGTGAAGCTTACGGCTCAGCTGCTTTGAGATAATGTAGATGTTTGATCAAGTTATTTGCATCATTTGGGGCAACATCTTTTGAAATCTTTCTGTAATTTTTAGCATATCAGACTAGCAATGCTTCTGCCTTATAACATTGTGATTAAATGAGAAAAGAATAAAGTTATTGCTACTGATTGGTTTTGGAAATGCAGGGCCTCCGGGGAATCTTGTTTTCAAACGAAGTCCTTTTTTAAAATGGAAGTAGTTTGTTGACAAGAATAAATTTGTTCAACTGCTAGAGAATTTGAAAAGAGATTAGATCTGAATGAATTTTTTTAATCAAAACCAGTTAAATATATTATAACACACATTACAATTGTCTCTGAATGGGGTATTTGTCACTTCGGAGCTAATAATTGTGATATAATCAAGTTTTCATGTTCAAATCTGATGCATTGTGAAAGAATATATTAGTCTTCCAGTTTGAAGGCAGTAAGACTCCTTGTATTGTGGTTTCCTAAAATCTTTGCTCTTGCAGGAATTTGAAGATAATTTTGATGATGAAATAGATTTTACACCACCAGCAGAAGATACCCCATCTGTTCAGTCTCCAGCAGAAGTGTTTACTCTTTCAGTTCCGACCATTGCTTTACCAGCTCCATCCCAGTTTCAGCCTCCTGCAGGTGATGTGAACCTTTTTTTACTATGAAACTGAAGATGATCAAGTGATAGTCATCTAGAATTCTAGTATCTGAAATATAGTATTCATATGTGAATCTTGTTTATACTGTGTATATTACACAAATCTGTTGTTTATTTACTAAAGAGTTTACTGAGTCTAGGCAAATGTTTATTTGTAAATTATTTTTATTGCAGCATTAGAACTTTATGAAATCCAGAAAAAATTGTTTTCTGTTAAATACAAAATAAAATTTATTCATATTTTCTCTCTTCAGAAATCAGCTGTAGTTTACAGAATCTAAATTTTCAACAATTAAAGTGCATAGTAAATATATTAAAATATGCCTTTTTCCACTCTTAAACTAATATTAAAAAAAAAGAACTAGATGAAGATACTTAGTTTGGCCATGTATAATTTTTGCCTCTTAATAGTCCTGGTTCATGGACCAGGGTCTGTTCCCAATGAAGCTAGTAGAATTTTAGCCACTGACTTAAGTGGGAGCAAGACTGAGCTTCATTTTAGCAGATTTTTGGGGTGATCTGAAACTTGTACCTGTAACCCTGTTTGTCACACCATTAGCTTATTTTTACTGTGAACATCCTTTGCTTCAAATCTGTGAGGATGATGCTGAAAAATGGAATCAGATTAATTTTCCCCCTGTGATTAAAATGTTTCATGTATACTTTCCAAAAAACAACAGCAACAACAAAAAAGGCACAGGCCCCATATAGGAAATTGTAGTTACCTTTAATTGAATTGCAGCATCTCAAATATTATGCACAAATTAGTATTTAATATAAAATATGGAATTATTATTTCCAGTTGCACATAACACTTCTGATTAATACAAAGAAATCTCTCTGGCAATACATCCATGGCCAACTGCAAGTGTTTAGAGAGGAGACCCAAAGAAGACTTCAGTAACTATCCAGAGTTTTAAAAAGAAAACCATTAACTAAATGACTTCTAACATTTTTGCTTAAGAAATACATTACTTTATATTTCAGCAGTGTGCATGCTGAATTTTCTATATATCTGCTACCTATTAATGTGGTCTTTCCAGGTTACCAATGATTCCATGAGAGTGTCTAACTTTGCCACAAGAATTTTCTCTAGGCAAATGCATGAACTGGATTGCGCCTTTGAAATGCTTGGAAGCTTTGAAGTTAATAGTGAGAATTGTAAACCATAGTGATTTCAGGTGCCTTTTTGCAGAAGATACCTATTTTTTTACACAACTTTTTAAAGGCCATTGATCCAGACTGTAAAGTAGGCTAATACCTTTGGAGCATTTTGTATGGGGTAGAAATGGCTTAGAAATGTCTAGGAATTGTCACGCCCACTATGTATAATATGTACAATAATCAGTGTAATTTAAAGGTGTTTGAGCCCATGTGTTAAATCTGTAAGTACTGCAGATATATTTGCATGAGGTGCTGTGAAATGATACGCTTTTTTTGTGGTTCACAAATCAGTGAACTCTAGGCCTTGATACAGTGGAATATAACAGTTCCACTGGAACTGTCCTAGTCTGTCGTGTCTGGAATTCACATGCTGAAGAAGGCTTAAAGATCCCTCCAAACTACAGATCAATGGTGACTGTTCTTAATTGATCAGGGTCCAATTATAAGATTTCTGGGAGTTCTGGCAGTCAGCCTCCTTCGTCTGTGTATGTAAATCCGTGCTTGAAAAATGAACTCAACCACTGCTAGCTTGTGTACTAAGCCTACTGCCATCCCCACTAGTTTACACCACCGTCAACTTTAAAAAGAAAAAGCATTTATATACTATGTGTGTTTAAAAAAAAACAACTTCCTGTTTATGCTTTTAAAAATATTACTACTAAGTCTGACCAAACAGTAGAAAAAATTTAATCCTGTTCGGTGCAATTCAGTAAATATCTTTGTCAGATAGTGTTTAGTCAGGCCTACTTACTGTCACTATAGCATTTGCTTTTCCTCTTTTCCCCTCCCGACTTCTCTACTTTTTCTTTTTCTTATATTAGATCATGGTGTGTTTCTTTCTGAGTTGTTTTACACACGTTCCTGCCATTCTCACCACCCTTCTGTTTCTCAAAGTTGTGCTGTTTGTCTGTTCTCTTATATTTTCTCACAAAACTTTTGTGCCTCATGTGTTCCTGTTTATCTTTATTTTATCACTTACACAGTCTCATGCCCTACCGGCAGATATCTAGCAGAAATTTCTAAGCCTTAATTGTCAAAAGACTAAACTTACTAGACACAGGCTAATACAAAAGGTGGGATTTGAGAGGGTCTTATGTCCAGAGACAATAACAGATGAAAAGTCAGCTACTGTGAAAATCGGAAGGTGCTGGGATTTGATATTAGGGTTCTCTCTTTGGACCCTACTTCTGAGTCCAATCTTTATCTTTCTCCAGGTAGTAGGTTTTTATGCTTAAAGGTGCCCTTCAATCCTCTGTGCCTTCTCCCAGTTTCCTTGTACAAGGGTGAAGAAACACGGTTTGTTCCTCCTGTTACAATGAGAGGAGTCTCTGCTACTCAACGCATCTCTCAGACCCCATTAAAAATAAAATAAAAAAATAATAAAAATTTTTTTTTCTGGTGAACAGGTCTACTGCTTTCCTTTGCTGTTGCTCTTCGTTTTTCCCAACATCAGCAGAATGAAAATAACTATCAGTTTTACTGTTTCTCATGAAATTCTGATAATCAGCAGTGGAACCTGACAAGGCTAGTTAACGTTCATTCTTCTGCAGGTTGCGGAAGAATGTGAGCAGCAATAGATGCTCTGGATCTGTCTGTAGAAGAAAAAAGCATTGTATTAGTTAGACTTCCTAATATGAACTGAGTATGTCTTTGCAACCTTAAGGTCTTGAAAATTTTTGTTTGGGTCAAGCTTAGCTTTAGCAGAAGCTGATGGCACTCACCTAAGCATTTTTGATCAGCTCTCAGCGAGGGAACTTTTAAACCCTGTGTGGGACAACTTACTGCAAGCACTCAATTCTTGCCCCTTCTCTCTCTTTCCCCTCGCCCCCCTAAGAAAAAAAAAAACAGCAAACCAAAAATCTTAGATCCGTGAGGTTAAAGATCTAAAAAGCAGGAGACTTTCTGAAAGAGGCCTGTTTTCCCTTTCTTGCCCTCTTTCTTCTGCCTATTTGCTGATATTTGCATTTCCCCCTCTTTTTGTGCTGTTTGTCTCTTTGTACCTGGGTGGCTTTATTTGTATATTTTTTTTGTCCTGCTTATTTTTAAAAACAAAGAGTTGAGTGCTATAAAGGAAAACTGATTAGGATTAATCAGCTGCTTCTTTAAGCTCTGCAGAGCTGACTCTTAAGCAAAACTGACTAGGATCACAAAATCTCAGCATTTGATTTAACACTCTTTCCTCCCCCCCCGCCCTTTACTTTCCCAAAAGGAGAGACTGTTGTCACCTCAGCAGATTGCTGCCTCTCCCCAAGATTGTTTCCATGGCAAGGTCTTACACTACGAACTATTACTGTTATAGCTGTATTGGTTAGAATTGTGATGACGTATGATTCCTGACTGACATAGTTGTGCTGACAAAAGCCCTTAGTTTAGACAGGTGTACTGGCAAAACTGTTCATTTTCATATATAGCATGTTTTGCTTTGGGGAAGGGGAAGGAGGGACTGAAATAAGCTATACTGGTAAAATGCTCCTAGTATAGACCTGGCCTACAGTGGCAAAAATGGGAGCTACCACTAGAGCAACTCATGGTACCAGTGACAAAAGTTGTATTGTACTGTCGACAGGGCTTAGGTGTCTTTACCACTGTGTTCCTTACCAGTTAAAATGGTTGAACACATCTGAGCCTTGTCTACCCTGCAACTTCTTGTTACCACTAGTGGAGCTGCACTGGCAGTGAATTATGGGTATATTTTTGCCAGTGTAGATAAAGGCTAAGGTTTCAGATTTCCCAGCAGTTGGCCAAGGGAGATTTTCATGTGAAGTATGTTTTTTACAAAAGAAAATTTCCCCTCACATAGGTAGAGGCTGCAATTAGAGCAGCTGGGTCGGTGTGTAAAGAACTGGAGCTCTGCTGGTAAGGTGGCTAATCAGGGCTTGTAAAAGCCGTGAGTATTCCAGGATCTGCTGTGTGCTTGTGTTCTGCCATTTATGTAGGACTCCTGTAAACAGTGATTTAATAGATTCCATAACTGTCTAATGCAGATATATATACAGAGATAAATGCAAATTCAGCTGTTTTGACTTTCTTGCTTTTGTTGGTTTGCAGTATATCTGGATGTGTTGAAAGCTAAAGTTTACACGTCATTCTTAACTTGCATTATTGTGCAAAGGTATTTCATTGGTCTTGGATTGGTTTCTAGTTGAATCTGTTTAAAAGCCTAAATAAGTTGAGAAGTGTCAGCCTTGGCTTTCGTTCATCTGTCGTTAGGTTAGCCTTGTTTGATACTTTTGTCATTTTGTATGTTTAACAATAATTTCTGCTGCTTAGCTTAATATGTGCATTGTATTGTAGTGTGCTGTAATTGATGTAAGAACTAATGTTTTTTAGCATTTTAGGATCATGCATTATTTCTTCAACAGTAGCATAGGTACTTTTGGCCATTTTGAGTGGCTTGATGTGTGTCTATTTTTTTTGTTTTTTATAACAGAAGGATCAAAGTCTCAAGTTGCACGTCAGAGTCTAAACTATATTCAAGAAATTGGAAATGGCTGGTTTGGAAAGGTGAAAAGTCCTCCTTTAATATTGTAGTTCTGCAGTTGAGATTTTATTCCTAAGCAGAGACCTATATTACCATTTTAAATGATATTTATCCAAAGTAATAACACAATAAGAAAATTGTCTTTAGAACTTAATTTGTATTGCTGTTTGCATGTACTTTGTTTTCTATCTCTTTAATTCAGATGCAGTGCTGCTTAACAAAACATACTTAAAATAGTCAGAAATTCCACTTCAGTAGACTGAGCATGTAAATCGCTGTTTTAATTTTAGCAGCTTTTTTAGAAAAAGCACTTTATCTCCAATTTTTATTTTAAAAAAATACATATTTTTTTTTAAATGCAGAGGATTAATATCACTTGTCAGAATAATTTCTTAAGTGTGGAAGGTTAATAATCAAAGCTTTGGATGTGTTAGGAAAAGAGTCAGAAGACACCCGTAGTGACATGTTTCTAGTGGCTTTGTTTTTTCTTTGTGTTGTAATTGAGGTATAACAGGAAACTGGATACTTCCTCTTTAAATGTGACTGAAACTATGTAATGTAGAATTGTTTGTTTTTCAGGTTCTACTTGGGGAGATCTACTCAGGTACTAGTGTAGCAAGAGTAATAGTGAAGGAATTAAAGGCAAATGCAGATCCCAAAGAACAAGAACAGTTTTTGAGAAATGGAGAACCTTACTAGTAAGTAGTCTCTCATACCTTGGGTAACTTGAAGACAGTCCATGCTACTAATATATACGTAAACCATGGAAAGCTGTCTTATTCAGTATTATGGTTCTTTTTTTATATAAAACTCAACTCTGTCCTTCCTCTTCAGTCTGTTAATAAAAAGTAAATGTTGGTAGTTTAAGAAAAGAAAAATACACATTCAATATTGTCAACACTAAATTATCAAAAATTGAGTGACATATCCCCCCAGATCATGAGATTTTTAAAGAGCGCAGTTTTGTGTTTTTATTGCCTTCCAATTTTTGAGCCTTTAAGAGTACACTTGGTTTGCATTCTTGGGCTTTTCTCTGCAGGCATGAAGACTAGAGATTTTTTTTAAATTGATGCTGAGATTTTCATGTAGTCACTTGCCTCCAGGAGCGTGAACTTTGAGAGAAAAACCAAATATAGTGAAACTTGTGATAAAGCATTGCCAACTCCTGTGATTTTATGTACTTTATTTTTTTAACAAAACTTATTTTTAAGCAGCATCTTATCTGTTTTTAAACATTAAACAAATGTTAAATCCAATCAGAGAAGTGATTAGGTTATACAAATAGCTTTTTATCATTGTGTTTGGGTCACTTGTGATTTAACTTGGTGGTGGGGAAAAAAACTAACATAGAATGGACATGAACAAGCACTCGAAAAAGAAAAAAACTGTTACTAACCTTACCACAACTGTTGTTCTTCAAGATGTGTTGCTCATGTCCATTCCATGACCTATCCTCCTGCCCCTCTTCAGAGTTAGCTGGCAAGAAGGAATGGAGAGGGTGTGGGGCTGTCTGCGTCCCTTCGACTGGTGTATGAACATGGGGCATCAGTGTGTGCTAGAGCTGGCCTGATGGATACCACTGCGGGAAGAATCTCCAGTGATAGTGCATGTGGCACACGCATACCTAATGTGGAATGGACATGAGCAACAGATCTTGAAGAACAACAGTTACAGAAAGGTTAGTAACCGTTGTTGACATGTGCTCCGATGGAGAAGGCTTGGGATAAACAGCTGCTGATGCTCCCATCCACTTCTAGAGTTGATGCGGTACTGATAGCGACCTGGCCCTGGAGGGAGCTGACCACGATGACCAGGGAAGCTCTGGTTCTTTTGACTTTGCCCTGAGATACAAAGAGAGTCTATTTGCTATCAGAGACCTACGTCTTCCTGGAGGACATCTTTGCTCTTCACTATCCACGTTCATCCCTCCTATTAGGACCATCTCTATTCTGGAACTTTAATACACCAGAAGAAGAGACCATCTTGATGAGGCAGTTGTATCCATCCCATCTGCAAGCCTTGAGGCACAGCCATTGGTATTGTTGGTTCTGCTGCAGGTGAGGGATCTGGCTTTCTCTTCAGATGAGTCTGAGACCCTGCAACTGGGGTGGTTCTCTGCCAGATGATCCATCCTACTGTTAATATTGGAGACTGTGGGAGCCCTAGGCTAGATACCCAGGATCAGTTCAGGAGTCCTATTTGCCATCACCTGGACTCTTGCAATTGGCCCTATCAGAATACTTGGAAGGGGAAGGTGAGCTGGATTCGCTGTTTCTGGAAGCAATTTCATTGTCTTCACTGGATGAGGTGGTTACTCCAGCTACTCCCTCTCTGCCAGATGACTTCAGACAATATCAAAAGCTCATGTACAGGTACAGATTCAGCCTGAGAGAGTGCAGGAGCCTCAGATTAATTTACCATACACCGGGGTATAGGACAAGACTGCATCCTCAGCTGTTTTACCACCAGTATACTCAGGAGGCACCATGCAAGAAACAGAGGGTTTTATAGACCAGGTACCCAGCTTCTACAGCATCCAATGCCACATCATATTTTAATCCTCAATCAAAAAGTTTCTATTGAGAGGCAATTCTTACAAGGTATTCCAGCAGGCAAGAGGTCTTCTCCTCAACCTTCTGTCTTCCCTGTGTGTCTGTGTCAATCATGAAAAATGCATGTTGACCCCCATGAGTTGCATGAGTGTTATAGGAAAGACATTGGACTCGACTTCAGCAAAACTGTCTACCTCTGGAGAGGTTTCTCATACATCAGGTCACTGTCAGATCCAGGCCATCAGTCAGAAGTTGCCTTTTCTTGCTTGGCCTCATGTACACATGTGATTCTGTTAGGGAGGCTTCATCCTTGCTGACTACAAGCTTGGCTTCTTTCCATGTACTCAACAGAGAGAGGCAATATAAGCAGCAAGGGAACAGTTCTGCTTAGAGTTTTAGACTCTCTCGTCTAGTGGACAAAACCAGAGAAGATTTTGGTGGGGATCTCTTTCCTCACACAATTCCTGAGGGCAGCCATCATTACTGATGCCTCCCTCTTGAGTTGGGGTGCTCATGTTGGCAATCGTATGGCACAAGGCTCTGGACTATATGGGAGTCCAGAATGCATGTCACATCACTAGTACTCAGGCATCGCGGGCTCAGTGGACTGCCCATTCTCCCACTCATCCAATCCAGACATGTCCAAATAATATTGGACAACATAAGGGTATTTTATGTAAACATGTGGAGGGAGGGTCAGCCATCTCATAACACTATCAGCAGCATATTTTACCCCGGGTGCAAAACTCCCTAGCAGAGTGCCTGAGCAGACATTTTTTCACAAGTCAGAGATTCACACTTTGGTTCTTGACAACATCTTTGCCCATTCAGGGAACACTGACCTGGAACCTTTTTGCCTCATGGGAGAACAGGAAACTTCCTCAGTACTTCTCCAGAGCAGCCCTGGGCAAGGGCTACAAGACAGATGCCCTACTGGTGTCATGGCAGGGCTGCATGGGGTATATCTTTCCTCCCATGTCATTGATACAAGTTCTGTGGAAGATCCAACAAGACAGAGCTTGAGTCATCCTGATTGCATCCAACTGGCCAAGACAGTTTTGGTTTACACATCTGCTTATGTGGTCAGTTCACCCACCCATGAACACCCACACACTGCTGGACCTTCTAACACAGTATAAGGGCAGGTTCAAGCTCATGGCCAGGTATTTGGATGGGCATCAGAAATAGAGTGCTCATGTTCTAAAAGGGTGAAGTCCATTCTTAACCAAAGGCAGAAAACACTGCTACGAGAAGCTGTTATTCCAAGGATGGAAGCGTTTCTCCTCTGTGGCTCACAGTGTACCTTGTTTATGGAATCTGCTGGGATTCCTGCTATTTTAGAGTATCTGCTTATTCTTAAGTCTTTGGGTCTTGTGCTCAGTTCTCTGAGTGTGCATTTAACAATGATCAGCGTTTTCCATCCTCTGACGGATAACCATACATGTTCACTCATCCTGTTACAACTAGATTTCTCAGATCCTTTCTGTCGTAGGAGCACCAGTGATCTGTGTGTTATGTATAACCTGTATGCTCCAAAAGGTCTGTTACACTCCCTTCCGGCCTTTTGTCTCCTCCCCCTATCTAAATTCCGTGAAGTGGCTTTTCCCCTCCCCCTCCTGGAATGCTTGTAAAATGAATGGGCTGCTTGAACAACTGGACAATCAGAAGAGCTCCCAGGTAGACAAGGTGTCTGGGACTCTAATTAGGCAGCATTCACACACACAATGCATGGACACTGCCCACGGTGGAGTGTGACCAACCAGATGTGGCCAAGTCATCTCTAGTCGCAGGTCCTTAAAAGGGGAAGGGGCCATATGCTCAGCAGTGCACTCACAAGATTGTATCTCCTGTGAAGGCCCTTCGCCCAGACTGCCTGGCCAGTGGTTTGCTGCGTTGCATTCCATCCTGCCTCGGGAAGACTTACCTTCATTGCACCATCCATCAGTGCTCTGGGGGACACTTACCTTGAAAAATCCTGACATCTCCAGTGCCGTGCCTGTTCTGGGAGCTTGAGTATGCAAGTGTGAGTGTGACCTCCCCACGCTTCTTTTGATCTTAGTTCTCAGTATAATAGAAGTGCTGCTTTCTGACAGACTCCGGTGGGTCATTAGTCCTCCCTAAGGTTACTAGCTGGCCCAATTTTGGGTAACACTTTCCACCATTGAAATTTGCATCTCAGTGGGACCTCAGTTTTGTTTTATATTTGCTCACTAAGCCCCCCATTGAGCCTCTAGGCACGTCTCTATGGCCCGTCTGACCATGAAGTTGGCCTTTCTAATAGCCGTAGTGTCAGTCAGAAGACATTGAATAGGTTATTGATGTACTACAACCACTTGAAAAAGACAGCAGCCAAAGTTAGCATTCAGAACACCTTGCTCAGAAAACTGGCCAGCTCAATCTGGAGTGCTTGTGCCCAGGTGCTTAGAACATCAGCCCTTGCCCTCTGCGACTCAAGAGCAGAGTATTGTGTTCCTGTCTGGTGTCACTTCTCACATGAAGCTGATCGATGTAGAGATTAAAAAAGCTATGTGTATTGTTACTGGGACTTTAAGTGCAACTCCATTGCCAGGGCTGCCAATATTTATAACATAGCACTGCCCCATATTCGCAGTGAGGGGGCCTCCATCATGCGCCTGGTTAAGATCCGTGAGAACAGTGACTTGCCTCTGTATTCAGACCTCATCATCCATCTGCCAGTTTGCCTCTCTTTTAGGCTTCCTTTGTGATCACTTATCCCTCCACAGGACGTGACGGTGGAATCCACTTGGCATAACGAGTGATCAGCAATGGCAGTTGTTAATCACTCTCTCATCACCGACCCAACCATCTGCCTGTCAGGTTTTGACTTGCCAAGGTACCTGTAATCATCCCTGAACTGGTTTCGGACAGAGCAAGGCAATGGTGCGGCCAGCATTTTCAAATGGGGTTTCATCCCACGTTGTAGATGTGGTCAACTTCAGACTATGTGGCACATCCTTGACAAGTGCCCGCTGACTTGCTTCAATAGTGGACTATTGGCTCTTCACTGGCTGATGACAATGCAGTCAAATGGCTGGGCGTGCTGTGCTGAGAGAGTCAGAACAGTCAGCGAGCTGGGAGCACTCATGGCAGACTCACCATATACTATCTTCTATAAAGAAAAGATCTCTTTATGATCCCACCCTGGATTCATTCCCAAAGTAGTTTCTGAGTTTCATATGAGTCAGGTAATCCACTTACCAGAATTTTTTCCAAAACCCACATGTCTCAAGTGAAGAGAGATGGCTGCATTCTCTAAATGTCCAAAGGGCTTTGGCCTTTTATCTGCAAAGAACAAAGGACGTTAGATACCGAAACTCTTTGTTTACATAACAGAGCGATCAAGGGGTTAAGCAAAATTGACATAGAGACTTTCAAACTAGATCTCAGGTTGTATTACCCTTTGTTACAACTAGCTCATAGTCCCCCTCCAGAGGTTTGAGGGCTCATTCCATTAGAGGGCTAACTACTCTGGCTGCATTGCTGAGAGATATACACCTCCTAAAGATGTGTAGGAGACATACTTGTAGCAATTTGCATACCTTCATGAGATATTACACTCTGGTCCAGTCGTCAACTGCAAATACAGCTGTGGGGACAGCAGTATTACAGTCGACTATCGAATCTGCATGCCATCTGACTGCTGGGTTATTAATTTCCCATGTGTAGAATACACATAGGGACTATCACTCAAAGAAGAAATTGAAGTTACTTACCTGTAACTGGAGGTTCTTCAAGATGTGTGGTCCCTATCTGTATTCCACTACCCCCCCCCCCCGTCCCTGCAGATTATTCTGAACTGCAGTTAGAATGGGAAACAGGAATGGCGTTGGCATGCACCGCCTTTATACCCTTGATTCTGAGCCCAACGGGAACTACAACGGAGGTGTAGGCCAACTGACAGCACTTGCAAAAAAAATTCCTGACTCAGGCACATGGTGAGCATACATATCTGACTTGTGGAATACAGACAGGAGCCACATATCTTGAAGAACCTCCGGTTACAGGTAAGTAAACTCTATTTGTTTGGTCTCCTGTTTTGGAGTCCAAGGATACTCAAGAGAATTGGCTGGAAACGAAAAGCTGAATCTTCATGTGCTTTTCAAGGAGTGGGCAAAAGTGGCTGTCATGTTTCCACTGCCAGTTCTGGGGGCAGAGGGGGCACTGAGTAACTGGCTGCTTTAAATAGTTGTACAGTCCCACTGGGGTACTGGAGCACAGTATGCCCCAGCTATGCCCTTGTATGCTCCCGACACATACACCATGAGGGAGAGGGGAAACAGGGTGTAGCAGCATTGTCTTTACACCACTTAAGGTTCCCCATGCCAGGAGAATTCTCAGCTGTCCACTTAAGGCATCTTGAAGATTTCCTTGCACTGCTAGAGCATATCAAAGGGAATTTATTGAGTTTGAAGATCTGCCTCTTATGCTGTTTCTATGTGGATTTAAATCTGACTTTCAAAAGAGGAAACTGAGATGCATAGGAGGGTAGTAGTATTCAGTCATGTTAGAGCTATTAGTGTGTACTGCTGTCTTTCTGACTTAAAATAATCTGTTTGTATTTTATTATAGCATTCTTCAGCATCCAAATGTTCTGCAATGTATTGGGCAGTGTGTGGAAGCCATCCCGTATCTTCTGGTGTTTGAGTTGTGTGATTTAGTAAGTAAACTTAATAGTGAAAATAGTAAATTTAATAATAGTTTATAGTTAGAAAATACTTTTTTCTTTTGAGTACATTTTAAGCAGTTTTTGTGAACCTCATTATTGAAACCATCTGTTCATTTTTTAAATATTCCTCGAGGAGTCAAATGAAGGTATCTTAAAAGGTAAATAACATTTACTTTTTTTCATTTGTGGACCACAAAAGCAATATTTGTTTGTTCTTAGCTCTCTAAGTTCAGGATTTAACTTCTAGTTCATTGTGGGACTTTCTAAAGAGGAAAATAATTGTACAGAAAGTAAGCTTTGCCACTTTGTTCTTCCTGGACAACAGAATTGTTAGTATATCACATTTTGAAAAAGAACCCTGTTAATTCTATGCATGAATGAGGCAGAAGTCCTGTGGGAGTGGAGGGAGGAAAGGGAAGTGGGGAGTACAGGATCATCTAACTAAAGACTGGTATCGTAATGCATAAGCCCAAGGGAACCAAATAAAGGTTGCATGGGTCACCTTAATTCATACGTTTCCTAACTTTTGAGAATTTGATTTTAGTGTTAACATTCTTTTAATGTCATTTATTAATGTAAATTCTTAAAAAATTAAGAACTTTAAAATTGAAAAAAAAACCAAACCCCAAATTCAGTAAGGTGGAATTCTGTTAATACTTCATATGGATTTTCATCAGGGTTTGGGATCTTTAGATCTACAGCACAGTTCTCAGGCTTCTAACTGTTAGCATAGAACAGTGGTTCTCAAACTGGGGCTGCCGTTTGTGTAGGGAAAGCCCCCGGTGGGCCTGGCCGGTTTGTTTACCTGCCGGGGCCACAGGTCCCACTGGCCACGGTTTGCTGCTCCAGGCCAATGGAAGCGGCGCGGCCTGGCCTGCTGGGGACTTTGCCTACACAAGTGGCGGCCCTGGTTTGAGAACCACTGGCATAGAAGGCTGTTATCTTTCTCATGGATTTGCCCCTAGAGAGACATGGTGATGAGATTTCCCAGTGTGTTTCACAGCAATTTGTTAGACAGCAGAAGAATGTTGAGACTCAGGAATAATAGGTTCAATTTCAGGTTCTGTAGGGAAGGGTTCTCTTTGCTGCTCTCACTCTTTCCTTCCCTTAGATTCATGAAATTTATCATTTCACGATCACTGTCTCCAAGTTGCCTTTCACCTTCAGATTCGCAGCCAATTCCTCTCTTTGTCCGAAGATACAGGTGTGGGTAGGTGAGATTCTGTGGCCTGCGTTGTGCAGGAGGTCAGACTAGATGATCATAATTGTCCCTTCTGACCTTAAAGTCTATGATTCTATGGTTAACAGACTCTTCTGTCCCTGCCCCTTAATCTCTCCATGTCCCTTTCTACTCCTATTTTTCCTGGTTTCGGTCCCTCTTGTTCCTGTGCAGTCAGCTTTTCCCTCTGTTCCTGATCCTATCCTCCCTGCCTCCAACACTCTCTCTTCCCCCTTGCTCCTCTACATTAAAGTCAGGCAGCTTCCTCTTTCTCCATGCTGCCAGAGTGGCAGCAAGTGGAGCATTGAGAGCATAGGAATGACAGTCTCCCTGGTTTCAGTTCCAGTTTTTGCTGCCACAGCAGCCATTGACAGTGGGAAGAGCAGTTGCAGCAAAGGTTCTTCTTAGTCCTGGTAACCCTGGGTTGGAATATGTTCGGTCTCTGTGAGTATGGTGCGTGCAGAGTCTGGTTGAAATGTAGATGCTGTTAGGAAATGGAGCATATGAAGTGGAAAAACAGAATCTTTGGAGAATCTAGCTGCCTAACTCTAACAAGCCTCTTCTGAGCATGTGCAAACTGAGATTTCAGAGGCTTATAAACTGGCCAAATGTAAGCATATTTTTATTGGCACATCCCTAATGCCAGTGTGACCTCCTTGCCAAACTTCAGTTCCCTGCTCCAAAACATGGAAAGTTAGAGCTTCTCGGATGCTTTTTTTACTCAATTTTTGTAATATGGGCAAAGCAACTTATTTTCCCCTAAATTTATTTTTGGAAGTGTTTAAACTGTTTTACCATAAATTTCCTAGAAAAATTCAGCCTGAGGATTGAAATTTTCTGTGCCCAAATGGCTAATTTGGCAAAGTTGCAAGCAACTGAAAACAACCGTGTAATGGACAAGGAGCTGCTATGTAATAATCAAAGAATACTGATAAGTAACAATTTTATGATCACTCTGTGACCTTGTCAGTGAAGTTAAGTTGTTGTATATTGGGTTCTAAGATTTTCCTGTGTGAATTTATTGATTTAGTTTAAGAGACTGAGGAAGAACAAACAGGAAGGCAACACAGTAACTCCCTGTTTAAGCAACCTCTGACAAAACACTTCAGGGGTCGGGGCCAATTACAGAACAATGCTATATTTCTAGGCCTCTGGCCAAAGTGACACAGCTGTTCTATCAGTATTCTGAATGAAGAGACCAAAAGAACAGTAAACAGTTAAAAAGCCCTTCTGAGGAAACAGGGAGGTGGTGGTGGAGAGGAGTCCCGTTGTCAGCAGCTGTCACGGGGACAGTTTGATACAGAGAGGCTCTGTAGAAGAGTCTGAAAGAGTTGGATTTTTTCCCCAGCTTCCAGGAAATGGTAAGCCTTGCAGACAGATGGACAGGCAAATATAGGGATTGGCTTACTGTTTTTTGGGAGCTGTTTTTTCTGAAATGCTTTTGTTTTAAATATATACTTTGCTTTAAGAAAGCTGTGTGGTCACTGGTTACCACTGTCATTCTTTCTAGAGAGAAGAAAACAACAGGTGCTGAACATAAGTCAGACCTGCTGAGGAATTGCAATTAATCACTGGGGACTGCCGCGAGATCCAAGTCTGTGAGAGGGAGAATCATGCAGTTCCACCTCAAGATAGAGGTGACTGCTTGAGGCCTTGTACCTCACTGGTACACTTCAGACGAGAAGGGGTCAGAGGTGCAGTTACTTGGGAATCGTGACATATAGTACTTAGTTGGATTTTTTGTTTTATTTTTCTATGTTTGGATGAGTTTAAAGATTAGCTATAGAACCAACTCTTTTTAAAGGATTGTGGTTTCAAAGAATTCTTAAAGCAGGATTTCATTGCAAAATGTATGAAGACAGAAATAGACTCAAATGTGCATATATAAGGTACATCAAAAGTAAATTTCCCAGAAGCAATAAAGTAGTGATTAGGCTTTGCTTGTAAAATTTTCACTGTTAATCAGTTTTACTGATATAAAATTCTTTCCAGAAAAGCTCAGTGCACAAATATGATTGTATTCACATTAATTAATTCAAGCAATTTCAAACAGAATAGCCGGGTGAACCTATGACATTTCTCAGAGAAAATGCTAGTTAACCTCCAAAGATGACTACCCTGTTTTAATCATTGTCTTTTGCTCAGATTGTATTAGCTGTATTTAAATAAAATGAGGCAGATGAATCCCTGATAGAATATCAGTCATCTTTTCTCCTTATAGAAAAATGGTTTGAGCTTAGAAGAAAGTTGCGTTTTACATTGCTTATGTTAACACAGATAAGCACATAATCAGCCCTTACTGCCATATTTCTGAGTAGTTGAATTATTTAACTTGACTTTAAAAATTACTCAATCTTCAAATGTAAAAGTTGCCCTGCTTCTCTTATTACAGAAATATTTTTTTATACTCTCGTTTGGTTTGAGACTTAACAATTAATGCCAGAATTTATCATGGTAGAAGGTAATCCAGAGAAGGATTTTACTTATGTGAGATAAAATAAATTTTCAGTTTAATTGAAGCCAGTAAACTTGACAGCCAAAGAAGTGGCTTTCATAAACCTGAATGCAGTTGAATTATCTCATTGGCATGAAAAATAAACACTGCTGCTTTCTGTTCCAAGCAAACTAAAAATGTATCTGGAAAATAAAGTAATAAATGTCTAAAACTATATAGTAAATTAAAGTTAAATAATGCTTGCCTGTATAATTTGTGTTTCTCCGTCTGAATATCTAGCCTACCTGGCAGAGTTCTGACCTCTTGGGTAGGGTTCTACCTATTGTTTGTTTGTTTGTTTAATTCACTGAGCATGCTTGTGTGCTAGATGCCAAACAGGCAAATAAGATGTGGTCCCTACCCCAGAGATCTTAAAGTTAATCAGACATCATAAGGGAAGAAGAAAGGATAATGAAAAACAAGATTTACTACTTCAAGAACATACGTGCAGTACTGTTAAACTAATTTCTCTGTCTCATGTCTGTTTTGATGGGGAGAGGAGGGAGGGAAGGGGCTAGGGAGGAGTAATGTAAAAATGGGTGAAATTTAAAAGGCTGTAAGATTTGGAGTGAGGGTGATAGAGAGAGGGAATATGGGATGGGTGAGGAAGGGCCGCAGGGGTTGGAGTTCTGTGATTGTAGAAGTCCAAAGAAAACTCAAGTATAGATATCAGTTTTGATGTCCAGAGTCTGCTGTTGTAGAATCTGCTTCTACTGCTGTGGCTGCAGTGGAAACTGCTGGTGGAATTTCCGGGCAGTTTAGGCATTTGTAGAAAAGGTGGCAGGCCCTACACTAACCTTGTCCCCAGCTGGCTACTGCTAGGTGTACATGGGTATTTGCAATGACTTGAACCTTGAGTACTCTGCCATTCAAGTTTCCTCAGTCCCACTGTGGTCCTGGCAAGGTTAGTGGGTAGAGTCATTGGTGCCTGGAGTGGCTGCATGTGGGTCTAGTGGGAGGCAATATATTATATATACTATAGAAATATCATACCACTAAAATCCTTCACTTTGTTACTAGTATTTGTGAAAATGTGTGAAATTCTAGTCAATAAAAAATAAATTGTCTGTGTTAACATCTGCATGAAGAGGAAACTGATTTCTAGCAATGAGGGGCCTAAAGTGCAAATCATGTTTGATGCAGGAACTGTACTGCTTTCAGAAATGACCTAAAGTGACTGTCTTTTCTGGGAGTGAGAAGTAATCCATTGTTCATGGGACTTCTGGCAGTAATGTGTCTTTGTGACAGAGCTAGGAGATTAAAAGTCAGGCCATTAAATTTATTTTACTTTACTCATTTTACAGAACTGAAAAGGAAGCAAAAGAACACTCTGAAAGCCTGTAAATTTACACAGGTGGTTGGGTAAAGAGATTAAATCCCAGTTTTCACTTCGTAACATAAAAAAGTTGGCTATAATTCTTTAAAATAGTTACTGTAGAAGATGTATGTGCTTAATATGTT
This sequence comes from Gopherus flavomarginatus, assembly GCF_025201925.1. NCBI lineage: Eukaryota > Metazoa > Chordata > Testudines > Testudinidae > Gopherus > Gopherus flavomarginatus. The sequence continues at coordinate 15,549,323 of NC_066625.1, read as the reverse complement.
ACTTAATCTTAAATGATCCTGTAACAGTTTACATGATATTTTGGGTGCAGTCTTCTGATCTATAATTACTTAATGGTGTCTCAAGATAGTGCCAGGTTAGTAAAGTAGCCAGCTTATTTGCCTTAATATATTACCAGCCAGATGCGGCCAACTTTTTGTTAGCACAGCAAATCTTCTGATAGAATGATCTAAGTTATGAGTAAATAAAACTTTAGAATAAGTGGAGTTAACATTTGTATTGTGAGGTTGGATTGCCTGTCAAAATCTACTTCTGCAGAAACTCACTCTCCAGGAACCATCAATTCCATGAGCAGATGAGGTCAGCAGTCTACAGTTATTTGAAGTGCTCTGCGTGTGCTTAAAGCATTGTGTTGCTGGTGGAGTCTGAAATAGTTGGAGTCACAAAAAGTGCAGCCTTCCACTGACAGTCATTTTTAAAACTTCAGAAGCTAGGTTATTTGTTTTTACAAATATCTTAATCTTTCAGTGTATAAGACTCAGGACTCTCAATCGTGATTAAATTCTGATGCTTATGTTTTTCCAGACATCTCATTTAATAAACTTAACTTGTCTTAGGACACTGAAAATCTTCTTCCTACACACCGTTTGATGCAATCAAATGCTGAGCACCTCTTCATTTTGTCACAAACCGTCAGCTGAGTACACTACTTGTTGAGTAGTAGCAGCAAAATGGCAGCATTCATTGAAATAAATTAACATGAATCCCAGTGAGATCTAAGCTGACCAGGGACAACCTGAATTTTCAGAACTTTTTATTAGTAAATGCACAATGCTGTAGTGTCATAAAGGTTTTATAAGCATGTTCGGGATGGCTGCATTACTTAGAGTGATAAAGCCATGAGTAAGTAACATGTGTCATCTCAAGTGAATCCCAGAAAAGTCATTATAAAGCCACATACAAGTTGTTTTTGTGTCCTCCTTTACTGATACTTTTTATATTGCTTCTTGGAAGGTAGATTGCCAGAGATCTTCTCTAGATGGAGAGTCAGTACATGGCTGTAAATTTATAGCGCACTAGCATGGGGTGCATGAACTGTCTGTGTGGACCTTGCTACTGCTCATTAAAAGTTCGCTAGTGCTCTGTGATCTGAGATCAAAGCACATTAAGGAACTTACAGAGCATGGCAATAGAGTCCACATGGATGGTTAGTATGTGGCACACTGATGTACTGTAGATTACCCCCCAACTTACTGTGCACTGACTCTCCCTTTTGATAAACCCTTAGTTATTGTTTACAGTGACTAATTAAAAATAGCTCATCTATAAAACATGGTTTTATATAAAACATGTATAGCTAAATTATTTACTAAATGAGAGCCATATAGTCCATTTTTCTCCCTAAATTTTAAATATGGGTATCAGAAACTCCTGTTCAGTGCACTTGAAACACATTCTAGGACTTTAATTCAACTGGAGCAAACCATAAATGAATAGTTGCTGTTTATTCTGAATGATAGTTTCACAAAGGACATACTGACTGTTACTCTTGCATCTTGCTGCCATCTAGAGCTAATTAGGCAGTTCTGTTCAATGCTTTTTTAACATGTAATTTGAAACTGAATTGTAAAAGTGAGGATGCTATTTGCTTAGTGAACTAAATTTTAGATTGTGTGTGTTCACTGGCAAGGTAAGTAAACCAGATGCATATGTCGATATATACACTGTCTATGGAATATAATTCACATACCAAATTATAACAATTGTCTAATCATACATTTAATGCAAGCATTAGGAAAAAAAGTACTGTTCTAAAAGACTAATTCTATAGCACAATGAAAATGTCAAATATTTCAAACTTTATGAAATTAGCAATGAAAACAGGGCAGAAGAAGAGATTATAATGAAGGACCCGATGTACCATAATAGAAAAGCTACATGATAGCTTTAATTATAAGTAGTTATACTGATTTAAAACAAAGGATTTATACTACACTTCTTGTAAAAGCAGATGTGGATAGAATAGTAACTTGTACTGTAGACATAATTTTGATGTCCAGATTATTTAAAGTAATTTGTTTTAAACAGGAATGGCGGCTGCTTATTTTTTTAACAATCCTTATTTAGTAAGTTCTCCATTGCCACATCATTCATCATGCAGTACACTGCTACCTCAATGTAACGCCACCTGATGTAACATGAATTTGGATATAACGCAGTAAAGCAGTGCTCTTGGGGGTGGGGCTGTACATGCCGGTGGATCAGACCAAGTTCAATATAACATGGTTTCACCTATAATGCGGTAGGATTTTTTGGCTCCCAAGGACAGTGTTATATCAAGGTAGAGGTGTATTAGATGAAAATGACATGTTAGTAACCCTTTCCATAACCTATATGTCCATGACACCATGCGTGAATACCTAGGAAGGAGTATCATAGAAAGGTATCTGGGCATCATAGTGGATCACAAGCTAAATATGAGTGAACAGTGTTGCAAAAAAAGCAAACATTCTGGGGTGTATTAGCGGGAGTGTTGTAAGCAAGACACGAGAAGTACTGTAATTCTTCCACTGTACTCAGCACAAGTTAGGTCTCTACTGGACTATTGTGTTCAGTTCTGGGCGCCGCATTTCAGGAAAGATGTGGACAAATGGGAGAAAGTCCAGAGAAGAGCAACAAAAATGATTAAAGGTCTAGAAAACCTGCCCTATGATAGAAGATTGAAAAAATTAGGTTTGTTTTAGTTTGGAGAAGAAAAGACAGAGAGGACACAAGTTTTCAAATACGTAAAAGCTTGTTACAAGGAGGAGGGAGAAAAATTGTTCTCGTTAACCTCTGAGGATAGGACAAGAAGCAATGGGCTTAAACTGCAGCAAGGAAGGTGGTTTAGGTTGGACATTAGGAAACATTCCTAACTCTCAGGGTAAGTTAAGCATGGAATAAATTGCCTAGGGGTGTTGTGGAATCTCCATCATTGGGAGATTTTTAAGAGCAGGTTAGATGAACACCTGTTAGGGATGGTCTAGTTAATACTTAGTCCTGCCATGAGTGCTGGGGCTAGACTAGATAACCTCTCGAGATCCCTTCCAGTCCTATGATTCTTAACTTGGGCATTCATATAACATACAACCAGTTAAGATCTTTGAGTAAATTAATTCTAGTGACATTTCAGCCAAGTATGAATATAAGTGTATGCTGCATTCCTGGCTGTGTTCGAAATGATTCATTATGTAGGAGTATCTTACCTTCTGCAGGAGTGGAGCAGTGTACCCACCCAGCATTGTTGTAGGATATGCCTTTAAAAGACTACGAAGACGATAGCACCATAGTTATGTCAGCATCTCTATGCTGGCATAGCCCCATAGTGTAGATGCAGTCTACACTGACAGAAGGTGTTTTTCTGTTGCTATATGATTACCACTTCCCCGGAAACTAACTGTTGATGGATGCCCTCTTCTGTTGGCATAGCTATAGTTACACTGTAGATTATGGTTCCATAGCTACATTGGCCAGGGGTCGGTTTTGTTTCACACCCTTGACCAATATAGCTATGCTGATATAACTTTCCAGTGTAGACCAGGCTCTAGATACCTTACAAGTTCATCATAAATTCAGTTAAAACAGCTGTTTCTGCATAAGCCATCGGCATTTGTACATTAATTTAGTCCTTCCCAGCATAATTCCAATAACTGATATTTATTTCCACAATATACAAAAATAAGTAAATTGAGCATCATTTTCTTTTACTACTAAGTCATTAGTATTGTTTGCCCAAACCCTTACTGAAAATGAATCACTAAAATGTTTTGAGTTGATAAGGTATTGTTTGGCTTGATATTGTTTTCTGTGTACCTTTTATTATCACCTGCGTATTGACAATGTTAGTTGATGCTGAGACCTTCTCTTTGCTTAGCATAAATCTCTAATCAAGAGTTTATAGATATCATTTGCACTGACTTTCATTTTTTGGAAATGAACCAGGTTAATATATATGAGGTTTAGAGGACTGCAAATACCAGTGTTTTGAAAGAAAACTTGATCATGCACAGTCTTTAAAGATCAGCAGCTGCGAAGGGCTTAGTTTTGTTTACCATCTTTTTTTCCTGGAAGAGATGTTTGTGATTAGTCCTAAAATGATAAATACCAGACAAATATTTGGATTTAATAACAATTTTATTGCAGCTTAGTGTTGAAATTGTGACTTCATATCTTCATAAACAAGACAAATGTATTTTTGTGCTAGAAATGAAACTTCAAATGGTCACCTTAAAATGTGGGTGATACTGGCTCAGTGGATTACAGAACTGTAGTTGGGTTAGTATTATATACTGCTATGAAGGACACAGTTTCCTCTTTACACAGCTCTTCATCTAATCTGCATTCCTCCTTCCCAGCTCAGCAGGCTCCTTGCCCATTAATTCTCCCTGGTCTATTTTTTTGTTCCCCCTGTATTGAAATCAGGCTGGTTTGTCCTCCATGCTGCCTGGGGTCCAGCTGGAGAAAGTTATTTAGAATAAGGGGGAAGCAGTGCCCGTTCCAGAGTGGCCATTACAGGGAAAGACTCCTGCTTGGTTATAGAGTCCTGCAACCCAACTCAAATCAGATTTCAAGTGTTGGGTCAGGTGGGAAAACAACTAGACCCCATCTGGTTGGTACGGTGGTGGCTGCATGCCGTGCTGGCTGCTGACATCTTGCTATGTTGTGTGCACTGCAGAGTGAGTGTGCCGAGGAGTCTTAGCAACCCCCCCCCCCCGCAGTGTACACACTGCAGCAGAGGATGGTGGATGGGAGGAACAGGGCACACAGCCACCACTGGGACAACCCCATGGGAGGAGGTGACAATGGCACTGACTTAGGTTCATGGGAAAGAGTTGAATCGTATAGGCTTGGGTCTGGGCTGGGCTTAAAAATTAGTCTCCGGCGGAGCTCTGCTTTGCTCCTGTAGCATGCTCAGTCATTATGTAATAGTGAATGTACCGTCTGGTCAATGCTAGAAGCTGAGAGAGGCTCAAATATGCTCAGCACAAATGGAATCTTACAGAAATGTAGGGCTGGAAGGGACCTTGAGAGGTCATCTAGTGCACACACCTCCACGTTAAGGCAGGACGGAGTATATCTAGACCATCCGTGGCAGGAGTTTGTCTAAACTCTTTTTAAATTCTTGGAAACCTATTACAATACTTTTTTCCTAATCTCTTCCCTAAATCTCCCTTGCTGCAATTTAAACCAATTACTTCTTGTGCTACCTTTAGTGAACATAGAGAACAATGGATCACAGTCCTTAACACATTTGGAGACTATCAGGTTCTCCCTGCAGTCTTGTTCTTTCCAAGATAAAACTTTCAGTTTTTTTAACCTTTCCTTATAGATCATGTTTTCTGTACCTTTAATCATTTTTGTTGCTCTCCTTGTTCCTACACATTTTTATTTCATCTTTCTTGCTCCTATTGTATTTCTAGAACCTATTGCCTTTTATGTCCCTTGCTAGTTGTAATTCATTTCATGCTGTAGCCTTTCTGATTTTTGTCCCTACATGCTCGTGCAATTCTTTTGTACCTGTCTTTAGTAATTTCTCCATGTTCCCACTTTTTGTAGGATTCTTTTTTTATTTTCAGGTCATTAGAGCTCCTGATGCAGCCATGTAAGCCTCTTACTGTTCTTCATATTTTTCCTTCACATTGCGATAGTTTGCTGTTGTACCTTATATATTGTCACTTTGAGAATCTGCAGGCTCTCCTGAACGTCTTTGATTTTGTTCCCATGGAACCCTACCTACCAGTCCTTGGAATTTGTTAGTTTGGTTTTTTGAAGTGCTTTGGAGATTTTAGCTGGTAAAATCAAAGAAGTCTCTACTTATCACGTGAATTGCAGTTTTTCAAAGGCTTGGAACTTGGCCAAATTTAGGCACATTTTCAATGGGTGGCAAAGTCACATACCTGACACACAAGCTATACCCTGCCAAATTTCAAGTCACTGATCCAAAGCATATGGTACAGAGCTGTTTTAAAAAAAATGGTCCCCAGAATTTAAGATGGACAAAACATTTTTATCTGAGCTTCCTTCTTGGAAACAAGTGAACTATTTTGGCTGAAATTATTTGGAAAACTTCAGCCTGAGGCAGATACCTGGGCATCTAAAATTTCAGCCCAAGTGGTTGGTCTGACAAAGTTATAAATAACTGCAACAGGATCTTGTGGTGGGAAGAATTGGGCAGGCTTAGTAGGTGGTGCTGCCAGCCCCACCTGAAATGAATTCCTCTTTGTGCTTTTTGCCTGTTTGTTGAATTGAATCTTATTGTGATCTACCAAAGACACTCTAGCACTGCGAAGTCTAGTGCTGGTAACTCTCTAAATCCAAACATAGGAGCTATAGTGTCATTTTGGAGAGATTTAGACTTTCACCTTTATTACTGGATACAATTAATGTATTCTTGCTTCTGGACACTTTTGATAAACTGGTTAATTTTGTTTGAATGTTTAAGAACATTATTGTAAACTATCTTCTCAATCGCAGAATGTTTCTAGCAGAGTTTATGGCAAGGACTTTACCATTTTTATATGATTTCCTTTGTTACATCTGGTCCAAACTCATAAACCAAACCAGATGGAGCCCTCCTATGGACTCATTCATCTGTGTACCATTTATTCACAGTATCACCTAGGTTCCATCCACATTCTGCCCTCCTGTGGTACCTGAATTCTCAGACTAGGAAGGTGGCAAATAAGGCATGCAATTGACATTGAAAGACCTGGCCAATTGGGGATCTCTTGTGTTTCCCCACTTCCAAGGTCAGCTCTGCTGGTTTGCAGAATGTTGTCTTTAGATGGCTTCACACCTGTCTCTTTGTGGTAGCACAAGGCCATCAAGCCATATTTTTCATTTTAAGTGTTATTGCTGTACATTATATACATATGAAAAAGTGATCTAGAGTGTTAACTGCTGAATGACTTGAAATGAAATATCCTTAAAAGAAAAGTATCATATGCCTTAGATGCCTTCTGTAAGAATACCAATAGACACTTGAAACTGATGAGGAGACTCTTTATTAAGCACTTGTTTTTTAAATACTAATAATAACCTTGTTGACTAATGAGGACTAATGTTTTGTGCTTCTTCATTAAGTATCTGGGTGCAACCAGTGTAAGAGATAGTTGATAAGAATTTCCATCTTGTTTTACAGGGTGACCTAAAAACCTATCTCTTCAATGAGCAGGAGCATATTAATGGAGATTCACAAATAATGCTGCTACAGAGAATGGCATGTGAGATCGCTGCTGGACTTGCCATAATGCATAAACATAATTTTGTGCATAGGTATGCTTTCCAAATAAGTAAGAATGTTTGTTATGCTGCACTCCAAAACTCATGCAGACTTTTCTTTAAGTATCGTGATTGAAATAAAAGCAATATGTATCAAAGTAAAAAGATATTTTATAAGGTATGATTCTGAATCAGTTAGATGATGATTTCCTTCGTTAAGAAGGGTTGATTTGTATTCATTGAGTTGGAAACTAAATTGTAGTATTTAAAGCCTATAACTCATAACTGATGAAATGCTGCAGAACTAGACTCCAAGTGGCGAAGTAGATGTCTCTGCTACCATGTGGAAGAACTAGTTGTACAAACAATTTGCAAAAAAAAATTGAGTTTGTGATGGTCTCTGGACATTCCTCCTTCATCTGGTTGAGCTCTGGTGCATTGCTGTGATGTATGAAGGAAGTATGAGCATAATGGTTGTATTCTGCAGATGATCTCTGTATCCGCTTAAAGGGTCAACAATTGCTTAAGTTGACTGAGCAAGAATTTCAGAATCATTTTGTCTTAATGAATTTCCCCAAGACTTAGCATCTATGTAAATAGTATTGTCAAGGAAGCTTATTAAATCTCATGATTCCAGACACTGCATACTGTCAAATCTTACTACAGACCTCAAATCTTAACCCTAAAAATGCCAGTTTATAGGGCAATAGAAAATATATGTCCCAAAACAGCATGGCCCAGCTAGAGAATAACTGGAAATAACTGCAAGGTAATTGCTTTCATGTCATTTCAAAAATTGCTGTCACTTTTTAAAAATCACCAGTTAAGTGTAAGACTTAGCTATAGAGCTGTATACTTTATTATGAAAGCTCTTAAAACTTAGAGCTTTAACTTGAATGCAACCATTAATCAGTTTCATTACTAAAATAGAGTAAACTGGTTAAGATTGCATTACAAGGTGAAAGGTTTGCATTAGATCCAATTTTTTGCGATTTTTTTGTTTATAGGGTAAGGAGATGAGGTTAATTGGTCCTTTAGCCAAATTCAGCTTCAGTTTAAACAGTGCAATTCCACTTAATTTACAACAGACTTGTATAACATTTTCTTCAAATTACATTTTTACTCAGTTGAATAGCTAGAGTTTCAAAAGATTATATGAAGTATAAGTGATCTATTCTGACTTTTTTTAAATCTTGGAAAAAGTAATATGGAATTTTTCCTTTCCTTGCTGGCTTAACTCCATCTAGTGCAGGGAATAGTATTTGAAAGTGGAACAGTAGAGGTGTCAAACTGGAAAAACCTTCATCTATGTATGATGAAACTAAATACAAGGGAACATCATAAGGAACAAGATTAATTGAGGAGAGACTTGCTCCTGTGTTTATTAGTCGTACATTCTGAAATAGCAAATCTGACCGTCTTCAAGTCCTGTCTGATTCTGTAGCTGTAGTTCTAACATAACACACCATTCCCAGCCTTCATTGGCTAGAAGCCTAGGACTTTCTGTTCCTTAGATTCAAGATTTCCCATGCAATATGTTGCTTAAATGCTGCTGGACCAATTCAACCCTGAATTTGAGTTGCTTCCATTGGTGTATTGGCAGTGTTATAAACAGCATATGTAGCTCAAACATGCATCTTAAAATAAAGACAAACCTAGAAAATAGAAACTGCTTTTTCTCTCATTGAGTAAAGTAAGCCTAAATGGAAAGATGGCTGTGAATGTAAATCTGTTCCTCTGCTTATCTGATCTTTTCTACATGTTGAGAAAAGTAGGGGTTATTGAATTACACAACTCAAATAAATGGATGGGTGTCACAACTGTTACAGGAATATGATGAATATGCATTTTAAAGTTAGGGGTCATTTGATACTTGATTTTTTAACCTAGTCTGTACCTGTGCCTCAGAATTAGTGAGGCATAGATAATTTGTAAGTTCATTCATACTACCAATGATATTACATAGTTGCATGGTAACTGCTGACTTGATTTATGGAAGTACACAGTTTGTAAAATGTCAGGTTTGTCTTAAGTACTTTCCCATTCCTATCTTATGACCTACAGGAAGTCTGTTTTAAATTATACCTTGTACCTGGCTTATGTGTCTGTGTTTTTGCTTACATTGAAATACATTGTCTAATGAAACATTTGAAATAATGGTATTTCTTTTCATTTTGACCCTTTTTGTTTTTATTGCTCTTTGATCTCCTCAGGTCTGGGATCACCTTTTTTTACTGAAAGTGTTAAACACATTGTGAGTGCTCCTGTAAAGAATAATAAAATACTTAAAGTAAATAATAGATGACAATTTTTAAAATAATTTCAACTTTGTATTTAATGTACAGGCCTATACTGATTATCTTTATTTAAACTGCTTTGTGCACACGTTCATTAGTTTTACCAATATAGAATGTTACTCTTATTGCCCAGGCAGAAATATCAGTTTATGAACAGACTTTCTTTTTCCCAGCTTTCTGTATATCTAACATCTCTTAGCTTCAGAACCAGAGCACTAGATACCAAATCTACTTGAAAGTGTTAACTATGGCTTAATCTTTTTCCAATGGAAAGAAAACTGTAAACAAACTGGTTGTCTGAAAAGCAGCCCTGTGTTAACTATTGCTTTCATATGGAGATATTGGAATGGGAATTACCTTGCAGCTGGCATTTTTGGATATGAGGAAACTATTGAACTGATTGAACAGGAACCACTGAGGGCCAACTGGAGTGACTTCAGGAGGGAGATGAATGAAGGGAGTAGTAAATATGAAAGGTGGTGTGGTTTAATTTGTGCTCAGTGTATCCTCCTTTTTATTAATTGGGATTTTGAGCATATAAAAATACATCTAATTCATTTTTGTTAACATTTGTAGAGAACCTCTTTATTAATAGTAATAGGTCTGTGGACAAGATTATGGCAAGAGGTTTGATTTAGGTGGAGTAATGTAACACTTAAATTGGTGCTCCTGAAGATAGACCAGGGGTCGGCAACCTCTAGCACGCGGCTGGCCAGGGTAAGCACCCTGGCGGGCCGGGCCAGGCCAGTTTGTTTACCTGCCATGTCGGCAGGTTTGGCTGATCGCGGCTCCCACTGGCCGCGGTTCCCTGTCCCAGGCCAGTGGGGGCAGCGGGAAGCGCTGCGGGCAGAGGGATGTGCTGGCCGTGGCTTCCTGCTGCCCCCATTGGCCTGGGGCAGCGATCCACGGCCAGTGGCAGCTGCGATTGGCCAAACCTGCCCATGTAGCAGGTAAACAAACTTGCATGGCCCGCCAAGGTGCTTACCCTGTCGAGCTGTTTGCTAGAGGTTGCTGACCCCTGAGAGAGGCTAATAGTTCGGACAGAGTTCAGGCATGTGCTGTGCAAATTCCCCACAAAGCTTTACCAGTACATCTCTATCCTGACCTGAAATCCCCTTGCTATTTCAGTCCTGTGTTCTTTTTGATCAGATTGCCAATGTTCCAAATTATTGTGGTGACTCTGTGTGTAAATGTTCACTAAAGACAGATGTGAAATGACCAAATTTATTTTTGTTTGTGACCTAAAAGTACTATGCCTTGTTCTCCAGAAGTGGTATATGTCTTGAGGATACCTTTTGCACATACATGATCGTGTTATGTTTCTAGTTGTTTGAGAGAGCAGAAGAACCTAAATGTACCAAAGCAAAATCTTTGCTCTACTTTCCCAAAAAAGATGTGGCATGCTTCTTGAGCTCTAACCGCAGACTGTGATTACTAAGAGTTAAAAATAGAACACAAGGCATCCATTTTTCAGATAAGGTAGTCAGGTGCCAAAGGCATGTGTATATTTGGATACTTTAACAGAGCTTTTGGTTCAGTCTCTTCAGCATCCCAAGTAGTGCTTACACTGTGGATTTTCATGACTGGGATGGTAGGAGAGCACACAATGAATTATTTAGTATTTGCATGTTAATAATACTTTATTTTAGTTTGGTAGTACCAGTGGTAGATCCAACAAGTATAATGTTCCCAAAACCTTTCTGGGAGGTATTACTGATCCTCAGCCTGAGCTGACTCACAGTATTGGTTGCTTGCAAGAACTTAAAAAAATTAAGGGTCATGATTGCTTCAGTTTAGAGGGTGCGGGGAAATAACTTGGCACCAGAATATTTTGAAGATATGTATATGCAGCAAAATACCATATTTTCCTGGTTTGTTCCAAAACTGGAATACTTCTAATAAGAATTTCCATTTATTCTAATGTTTGTTCCCAGGGTTTACACTGTAGTCCAGGTAGTTGTGAGAAGAATATGCATATGCTCATGTATTTTGTTTGGATAACTGGTCATGGGTTATCTCAGTTGCTTCAAGGTCATAAGAACCATAAGAACTATCAAGTGAAGAAAAACACTATTTTTAGTGCTCTCCCAATTTCTTACCATCTTCTGGATCCAGTTCAGTAACCAGCTGGGATAGTAATACATTGGAAAAGATAACTAGGATCAGAGGCAGTGACAATGCACTACCAGTCATAAGTGGTGCTTTTAGGTCAAGATGCATTCTGTCAAGGCCTAGTAACTTAGGTTAAGCCAAACACCTGCTCAGTATTTAATAAACAGCATCCTGTCCTAGTAGTACTAATATAGAAACTAAGTGGCAGGTGGGCATTGTGCTTAGAATTCTTATCTGAACAAGCAAGAACAGAAATCAAGAACTTAAATGATAAGCTGGCCATCACCACCATCTCTTATCTATTCAAATCTGTCCACCTTGCACAATCTCAACAAGACAGCCAGTTGATTGAGACAAATGGTCCTCCCAGATGAATGGTAATTTAGCTGGTAGGTCTTTTAACAGATTTGCATCATCTGGAGATCTGTCGCGAGATCTGTCGCTAGACCTGTTCCTAACCTGGGTACGAGATTGTCCAGAGTTTTGTTTTGTTTTTTGTTTTGTTTGCAGTAGTTACTGCAAGCCATTGATGTTAACAATAGTTTATCTAGTGAGGTATTCAGTCTGAGATATTTTTCCTTTTCCCAGCTGGACTTGTTCTGTTGGTTCCCAGAAAGATCCGTAATATTAGTGGGATTCCATTTTCAGATTGTAGCCCTGGTTATGAAGTATTCTTGCAATGTAACAGCATGTCTCAGTGCAAAAGAAAGACCCGTAGTCCAACACTCCTTGTTTTCTTAACAACTTTTCCCACCAGAAAGATTTATGATGACCATTTCAAAGGTATAATGTGTGAAGTAGGGCCAGGAACAAAATGGTGGCATTCCAAATTATTTATTCAATGAAGTACTCTGTTGCCACTCCAAGACTTCCTACTAGCTCTGGATAAAGAACTAGCTGTTGAAGATTTTTCTATAATCAGTAGCAACGCTGATAGGACTAATTTTTTCAAGGTTACCTTTAGCCATTGGAGCTGTAGTGGCTGTACTGCTGTGTGGAGATGAAATATGCTCATTGGGATCCTGGAGCTCTTAATATATGATGCATGGACTCAAGATGCTTGCAAAATACTCAAACCCATTTTATAATAAAGCAAACACTATAAAACACAACGAGAGGAGACTGTCCGAAGCTAATCAGACCGTATTTAACAGAGTTTGGTTCTTTCAGCTAGGTTCCTTCACTTCTAAATACTTCCTCTGTTGCAGCTTCGGTCACACTGAGGCTGTGTCTGTACTATAAGCTAGAAGTGTTATTTCCCCAGCTGTGTTCACATACTCACTCTAGCTCTCATCAAGCTAACACAAGGATAAATAGCATAGGTGGTGGCAGCAGAGTCACAGCTGAATCATGACACACACAAACCTATTTGAAAGTGGTAGGTATGTACTTGGCATAGCCTAGCCAGACTTCTGCTGCCGCTTCCTGTGCTGCTGGTGTTATGCTACTATTTATACTTGAGTTAGCTGGATGAAAGCTAGCACAAGTTTAAAGGTAGCCTGAGAGTCCTCTGGTAACAGTTCTAAGTGTTTCCCACCATGCACCAGTTAGTGCAAAACACAGAAAAAGGAGAAAATATAAGAGTAGAATTATGTTGGCAAGTGCAAAGAAAATAGAGAATTCGAATTTTGGGTTACTACTGTCAGAGAAAACTGTACAGGGATATTGCCCAATCCCACAATCCTTATACTGCAAAAATGCAGCTAGTTAGTTTGAGACAGATGATATGATGCATTATATTATAAAAATCTAGAAATGTAGGGCTGGAGGGAACCTCAGGAGCTCATCTATCCCATCCGCTCTGCACTGTGGCTAACCTGTTCTTAAAAACGTCCACGGGCAGGGATTCCAAAATCTCCCTTGGCAACCTATTGCAGTATTTAACTAGGATACTAGGAAAAACTTTCTAATTATAAGCAAACTTAAATCTCCCTTTCTGCAGTTTGAGCAAATCATTTCTTGTCCTACCTTCAGTGGACATGGGAAAATAATTGTCACTGTTCTCTCTGTAACAATCCTTAACATATTTGAACTCTGTCAGATCCCCCCCATAGTCTTCTTTCGTCAAGACTAAACATGCCATGTTTCACTTTTCTGCATAGGTCAGGTTTTCTAAACCTTGTGTCATTTTTGTTGCTCTCCTCTGCACCCTCTAATTTGTGCATACCTTTCCTGAAGTGTGATGCCCAGAATTGGACATACTACTCTAACTGAGTAAAAGGAATAATTATGTCCCATGTCTTACATATGACACTCCGATTAAAACACCCCAGAATATTAGTTTTTTTCACAACTGCATTTTTTAGCTCATATTCAATCTGTGATCCACTATGACCCCCAGATTCTTTTCAGCAATGCTACTGCCTACTTAGTTATTCCGCATTTTGTATTTTATGCATTTAATCTTTGCCTTCCTAAGTGTAGTACTTTGCACTTGTCTTTATTTAAGTTCATCTTATTGATTTCAGACGAATTTTCCAATTTGTCGAGGTATTTTGAATTCTAATCCTGCCCTCCAAAGAGTTTGTGACTGTTCTGAGCTTGGTGTCATCCACAAATGTTATCCATTATCCAAGCCATTAATGAAAATATTGAATAATACCAGACCCAGGACAGACCCCTGCGAGACCCCACTAGAAATGTCTTCCCAGTTTCACAGTGAACTGTTGATAACTGTTCAGTGTGGTCTTTCAACCACTGGTGCACCCACCTTGTAGTAATTTCATCTAGACCATATTTCACTAGTTTGCTTATGAGAATTTCATGCAGGACTGACAAAAGCCTTACTAAAACCAAGATATATCACCTCACAGCTTCCACCCTCTGTTAAGCCCGTAACCCTGTCAAAGAAGGAAATAGGTTGGTTTGGCATGATTTGCTCTTGACAAATCCATGCTCTTTATTCCTTAGAACCCTATTATACCCGAGGCGCATACAAATTGATTGTTTAATGTTATGTTCCAGTATCTTTCCAGGTACCAGGGTTAGGCTGACTAGTCTGTAATTCCCTCGGTCCTCTTTGTTCCCCTTTTTAAAGATAGATACTATGTTTGCCTTTCTCCAGTATGCTGGGACTTTCACCTATCCTCCATGAGTTCTTGAAGATAATTGCTAACAGTTCTGAGATTGCTTCCGTTACTGCATTCAGTATCCTAGGATGACTTTCATCATACCCTGCTGACTTGAATACATATCTTATCTATTCTTAACCTATCTTATCTATTCTTAACCTGTTCTTTCCCTGTTCTAGCTTGTGTTCCTTCCTCCTTGTTGTTAATAGTGACTTGAGTATCTGTTCACAATTAACTTTTTTAATGAAGATTGAAGCAAAGGCATGCATCTCATCCTGATTTGATGGTGATGTGTCTGAGATACTCCAGCAATGGGGGCAACTGACTTGACCCACTGTTTGAAGTTGCAGGAGAATTACATTTGACTTCTGGGCTCAATATTTCTGTCCTTGGAACTGGGAGTATCATTGAGCATTAGCCTGCTAAACCCAGTGTTGTGAGTTCAATCCTTGAGGGGGCCATTTAGGGATCTGGGGCAAAAGTCTGTCTGGGGATTGGTCCTGCTTTGAGCAGGGGGTTGGACTAGATGACCACCTGAGGTTCCTTCCAACTCTGATATTCTATGATTTCTATGTCACTGCTACAATTCCTCCAGCAGGGTAGGAATAGTATTGATGAGCTCCAAAAAAGCATCCCTTCCCTCAGCCAAGGAAAGTAGTGGATAAGAAGGGTTTTGTTTTAGAGCAGGGGCTGGAATATAAAAACTAGCGTCCTCAACGGAGGATGAATAGATGATGGCTCTTACGTCCTCTAAGATTACCTGACAAGTAGAAAGCTTTTATTTTAATCTGTATTTAACAGTTTTGAATAATGACTTATAATAGTACCACCAGTCTTAACTGCCAATATGAGCAATGGTGCTGTAACACAAGAAACAACGGTTTTGCAATTATTAAATGAACAATATTTTTTTGCAAAATGTAGCTAAGTTTAGTAGATAACTGCCCGTGGACCTGCAAGACTGTCATTGCAAATGTTTATTTCTGGCAACACTATCCTGATGCTGTCAGAGTATGTGGTAAAGCTCCAGCATCAGTGATTTTGTTGTTAGTGGTAAATTCAAGCAGCTAGAACTGTATTCTATTAATATTTTCTTCCAGGGTTATTTTCCAGCTGTAGTTGCCTGAAATTAGACGGGGAATTTGTTTTGTGTGTGTAAATATAAATGCATTGACAAGTTGTCTGTCAAGTGATGACATTTTCTAAAGATATTGTTAAAGGGGAACAAGTTCCCCCAGCTTAAAGGTGAAGAATGAAGTGCTAATATTTTTATGTGGAATCTTTTCCTTCAACTGCTACTGACTTACTATAATTAGCTGGAGCAGCTATAGCTACCTTACTGATCATGTGTACCTGTGATGAATTTATAATGGAAACTGGATATGAGTAGCGTTGGTGTTTCTCTAAGCTTTTGGGTTTGTTTCTTGTGAGACAACTTCTGTGCACCTCTACTTTTTTCCTTTGATAAATTGCCTTTTTATGGATAATTCAATTCAATTCATGGTATATTAATATTAACAGGAATTTAAGTGCAACTTAATCATTATGCAGAACATTGATTAGTTCTTATTTGTATAACAAATGTGTGCTTCTATTGAAAACCATTTCAAATGTTTAAATCTAGTATCTAAAACCTAAATTATTTGTATCTTCAGTTTTGACAGGAACTGTTACCATGGCAGAAATGAAATGTTAGGTGTGTCAAGTAAGAGGGTTCTTTTAGATAGAGTAGAAGAAGTGAGAACTCATGTGATGCGCAACTTGCTGTCAGTGGCATAAAATGATTGAACATACATTATTACAAACAGCTTTGTGGAGGGTGAGCATTTTTTTAAGAGCATGCATAATTACAGGTGACCACAAGGGGGTAGTAACTGCTGCATTTTGAACTTTGTTTATAATGCTCAACAAAGTCAGTTCATTACTTTTTATTGTCTGGCTATACCCAAAGAAGGACAGGAGACGTTTGATATGTTTTTTTAATCAGGCCGCAACTTTATTATTAGATGTCTGGGACTATCTGGCAGATAAGTGTGCCGTGTGGTAACACCATGTTCATTCAATAACTTCCCTGGGGGTGTGGGTTCTGCCAGGTGCCCCTCACCTCACCCCTTTTTCCATCCAGGTGCCCCACCCAATCCAGTGCTGGGACCTTACCAACCACCCCCCGCATAGGAGGGTTAAGATGGGCGATAAGAAAGGGGAGTTGGCTCCCTGCTGTACCAATCATAGGAGCTCCAACTGCCCCTTCCCCTTCGGTTCCATTCCTTTAATCAACACCTCCTTTTGAAGTCCTTTACCAAGCCATTTCTCCAGTCACTGTATACCTTCCCCATGGAGTACCTGCACTGAACATCTACCCCACTTACACAATGAGTTGTGACATATCGCCTAATTCCCTTCATGCCACATGTCAACAAAGCCCTTCCCAAACTCACTGTGGGGATGGTGAAAACCTCCCAAATCTACCTAGGCCAATCTAGTGGTAAGGGAAAAATTCCTTCCCAGCCCCTCTAAAAAGGGGCAGCTACTGCAGTGCCCACAGCAGGCCTAGACCAAACCTGGTATTTCAGCACCTAAAGGGGAAGGAGCATGGGTGCTGCCTCAGCCTGCTCTGTGTAAAAGGGGGCTTCACTGCATGGGCTGCCCCTTTTAAACTCTTCCACTCATCCAGATTCCAGGGGATGAGTCAGTGTTTTCTCCTGTCTCCTTTTGCAGCAGTTTGACCTCTGGTCCCGCACCCAAGTCTTAAAGCACTGTTCCTTTCATTCTGCCAAATTCCCTGCCTCCCTGCTTAAAGGAGCGGTGCGGTCATTTTCAGCAATGCATGTTAGAAAGTTTATCATACTATTAGATGGTGGTAGATTTAATCACACTGATTATTCATTATTGGAAATCCTGGCATTTATTTTTCGTTTGGTACAGTGTGTTGTCACTTTCTAATATTCTGAGATTTGAATGACTTTGTGTTTTGTCTCTAGATTTGTCATATTCAAATGTGTTCAGATACTTCTGATACCTAAAAAATGTTGTGAAGAGCTTTCACTTAAGAGCATGCTTTGAAATGATTGTCGTTGTATGCTAATAAACATGACCCACATCTGTGATTGAATAGATTTTTTTTTCCCCCCCAACCAGTAGCTGTGGGAACCTTCAAAGTAGCCATGTGGTTGGTAATTTTAATTTTTTTTGGTAGAATGGCTTTAAAATTTCTTGGAGGGAAAAAAACATTGATGGCAAAATATTCATCTTTTGGAATTACAGAAACAAGAAAATAAATTCATCTCAGGATTGCTCAGACTTCTAATACCTTAACTTCACGCACAGGGCATGATGACAAATTCAGGTTGTGACAGCACAATTCAACCACAACCTCCCCTGTGTATAAGGTACATAGTGGGCTAGTGCCTGGTCAGTGAAAGATTATAGAATGCTCTGATTGAGAGTATCCCCTCTGCAGCCTCCTCCATTGGGAGGAGTCCTTAGCAGGCACTAGCATTGCTTTCACTGGGGGATATCACCATCTGCCTTTCCTTTGGTGAATGCTCTGGGAGGTATAGTGAGGTGGGCTGGCATAAGGAGGAGTCATTTGTAGCTCCATGTACCACAAAAGTATATCTGGTCCAATAAGTCTGTTAATACCTACTCTTTATAAAGAGAAATAGATAGCTTCTTAGTACATCAGCTGTTAAATTTACACTTCTAGAAGAATGATTGACAGAAGCATAAATGATCTCTGCTGTTGCAGTGCAACATAATGTGATCTTTTGTTGGCTTGTGTGGCTTCTGAAATGCACTGAAAATGTAAACAAGAATAGTACTGAAAGGGCATGTAATATTTTGTGATTGCATTTTCTGTAGATTTTTGTGCATTTAACATCATAATTGGTCTTTAAGCTCTGGTATAGTCTGATGCTAAATTTAATTTCGTTACCTTAGCCAAGTTATTGATTTTTCTCTCAAACTTGTATTGAATATCCGTTTCTTGTTTTTGTTCTCATTACTGTACTCTTTGTTTTCCAGTGATTTAGCCTTAAGGAATTGCTTTCTTACATCTGATTTAAATGTAAAAGTAGGAGATTATGGAATAGGATTCAGTAGATACAAGGTAAGTCAATGTATCTGTTTTCTTTGCCTAAATCAATTTTAAAGAGATTCAGAGCAGCTTTAAATATATCGAATATATTTGGACTAAACACATTAAGGTTACAAACCCGTATTTTATGGGATGACTGCTTTTATGGGGTTATGATTTTGATCAGTTGCTTTACAAATTAGATAGTTGGTTTTCATATAGGTACAGGATGTATAAAACTTAACTGAATGTTAACACAATGACATCACTTATTAGAGAACTGATGAATGGATAGAGTTCTTAACATGACTAAAGTGTAATTGTGAAATGCACAGGGAGATGAGGCTACAAAACCAAAAAACCCAGTAATAATGGGGGATTTCAGTTAACCCGATATTGCCTGGGTACGTGTCACCTCAGGACAAGATGCAGAGATAAAAATTCTAGACACTGTTAATGACTGCTTCTTAAAGCAGTTAGTTTTGGAACCCACAAGGGGAGAGGCAAGTCTTAATTTAGTCTTAAGTGGAGCACAGAATCTGGTCCAGAGGTAAATATAGCTGAACCACTTGGTAATAATGACCACAATGTAATCAAATGTAACATCCTTGAAGGGTGGGGGAAGACCAAAGAAACATTTAACTTCAAGGGGAACTACACAAAAATGACGACACTAGTTAAATGCAACTAAAAGGAGCAGTCATAAGTGAAATGCCTGCAAACTGCATGAAAACTATTTATTTAAAACACCATAATAGAGGCACAGACTAAATGTATACCCCAGTTACAACGAAAAAAAAACCAAAACAGAAGACCAGAAAAATGCCACTATGGCTAAAAGCAGAGTAAAAGAGGTGGTGTTAGAGGCAAAAATGCATCCTTTAAAAACAGGAAGTCAAATCCTACTGAAGAAAATGGACGGAGCATAAACTCTGGCAAGTCAAGTGTAAGTGTATAGATAGGCAGGCCAAAAAAGAATATGAAAAGCAACCAGTAAAAGACACATGAACTAATAGCAAAAAAAATTAAGTACATAAGAAGCAGGAAGACTGCCAAACAATCAGTGGGGGTTGCTGGCTGACTTAGGTACCAGTGAGCACTCAAGAAAGACATGGCCATTGCAGAGAAGCTAAATGAGTTCTTTGCATTTGTCTTCACTGCAGAGGATGTGAGGAAGATTCCTATGCCTAAGCCATTCTTTTTCGGTGAGAAATCTGAGGAACTGTCCCAGATTGAGGTGTCAGTAGAGGAAGCTTTGGAACAAATTGATAAATTAAACAGTAATAAGTCACCAGGACCAAATGGTATTCATCCAAGAGTTCTGAAGGAACTCAGATATGAAATTGCAGAACTAACTGTGGTATGTAACCTATTGCTTAAATCAGCCTCTGTACCAGATGACTGGAGGAACGTGTGACAAAGTTCCTCCTCTGCCTTTGGGGGTCCTGCGCTTATTGGCGGATTTGCTTGCCTCAGAGATTCATGGCAGCCCTAAGTTTGGCCACTTCTGCTAATGGCTCAAACCTGCCGTTCACTCAGCTAACCTCATCACTGGCCAGCATGGGGAAAAGAAAGGAGAACAATCCCCACAGTCTCTGCTGATCCACCTAGTGGGTCAGGGGACAGACCAGGGACCTTCCCCTCTGGTGGGACCCACAGTCCAGGTCAACTCCTCTATATCCAATATGGGGGAGTGGGATGGGGGGAACCCGGGCCCACCCTCTACTCCAGGTTCCAGCCCAGAGCCCTGTGGATCACAGCTATCTACAGTGTTTCATGTGACAGCTACAACTCCCTGGGCTACTTCCCCGTAGCCTCCACCCCTTCTTTAGCCTTACCACAGGACTTTGCTTCTCATGCCAGATAGCATTTGTACTCCTCAATCCTCCAGCAGCACACCCTCTCACTTCCCACTCCTTAGGCACACCTCACTGACTGAAGTGAGGTCCTTTTTAAACCATATGCCCTGATTAGCCTGCCTGTCTTAATTGATTCTATAGCTTCTTAATTGGCTCCAGGTGTCCTAATTAGCCTGCCTGCCTTAATTGCTTCCAGCAAGTTCCTGATTGTTCTGGAACTGCCCTTGTTACCTTACCCAGGGAAAAGGGACCTGCTTTATCGGGGGGCTAATATACCTGCCTTCTATTGCTCTCCTGTAGCCATCTGGCCTGATCCTGTCACAAAAGCTAATGAAGCACTAATTTTTAAAAAAGGCTCCTGAGGTGATCTTTGCAATTAAAGGCCTGATTTCAGTACCAGGCAAATTGTTTGAAATTATAGTAAAGAACAGAATTATCAGACACACAGATGAACATGATATGTTGGGGAAGAGTCAGCATGGTTTTTGTGCTTTGGGAAATCATGCCTCACCAATCTATTAGAATTCTTTGGGTGGGTCAAGGGTGATCCAGTGGATATAGTTTATTTGGACTTTCAGAAAGCTTTTGAGTAGGTCCAACACCAAAGACTCTTAAGCAGAGTAATCAGTCATGGGATAAGAGGAAATGTCCTCTTGTGGATCAGTAACTGGTTAAATGATAAGAAACAAAGGGTAGGAATAAATGCTCAGTTGTCACACTGGAAAGTGGTAAATAGCGGGGTCCTCACTGGTCCCTGTACAGATCCATGGCTATTCAGCATATTCAAATGATCTGGACAAAGGGGTAAACAGTGAGGTGGCCAAGTTTGCAGGTCATACTAAATTACTCAAAGTAGTCAAGTCCTATCTGCCTGCCTGCCTGCAAAGAGTTACAAAAGGATCTCACAAAATTGACTGACTCAGCAACAAAATGGCAGATGAAATTCAGTGTCGATAAGTGGAAAGTAATGCACATTGGGGAAAAAAAAATCCCAATGATACATAGAACACACCATTTTGTAACTTGACTGTCACCATTCAAGAAAGAGAGCGTGGAGTCATCATTGATAGTTCTCTGAAAACATCTGCTTAATGTGAAGTGGTAGTCAAATAAGCTGTAAAATAAACAATGTTAGGAACCATTAGAAAAGGAATTGATAATAAGACAGAAAACGTCATAACACCACTATATAAAACTGTGGTACACCCACACTTTGAATACTACATCTAGTTCTGATCACCTCCTCTCAAAAAAGACTTAATAAAATTAGAAAAGATGCAGAGATGAGCAACAACGTTTAGGGGTATGGAATAGCTTCCATATGAGGAGAGATTAAAAAACTGGGACTGTTCAGCATGGAAAAGAGCTGACTGAGGGGGTAAGGCTACTATTTAGTCATGGAGGTCACCGAATCTGTCACTTCCAGCGATGTCCATGACTTCAGTGGTGGGGAACTGCAGGGTCCCCTGCCGGGGCTGGGAGCTGCGGGGAACCCCAGGGTGGCAGAGGAACCCCCAAGTTCCTGGCAGCTGGGGGCGGCGGAGGAATCCCTGAGTTCCTGGCAGCCGAGGGGCCCCAAGCTCAGAGTGGTTGGGGTACCCCACAGCTCCTGACTGACGTGGGAAGCCAAGGACACCCCACAGCTCCCTGCCCCCATGGGCATGGAGGGTTCTATGGAGCTGCAGGTGGCAGGGGTACCCCACTGCCCCCAGCTGCTGTGCAGGTAGCTTCTAGCTCTGCACAGCTGCCCTGTTTCAGGTGGTATGAGGAATCCGCAGATCCCCATTTTGTCCCAGATATTTTTAGTAAAAGTCACGGACAGGTCATGGCTTCTGTGAATTTTTCTGTTTTTGCTCGTCACCTGTCCCTGACTTTTACTAAAAATATCCATGACAAAATCGTAGCCTTAAGCATGAGTTCTGTGCTGAAAGTTAACAGGGGAGGTGTTGTCTACCTTTCTAGCTCACAAACCAGGGGTCACCCAATAAATTAGTAGGCAACTGGTTTAAAACACATATAAGGAGGTATTTCTTCACACAACATGCCGTCAACCTGTGGAACTCATTTCCAAGGGATGTTGTGAAGGCCAAAAGTATAACTGCTTTCTAAAAACATTTAAATAAATTCATAGAGGATAGGTCTATCCAGGGCTATTAGCCAAGATAGTGAGAAATACAACTCCATGCTGTTGGTTTCTGTCTTTAAACCTCTGACTGCTAGAAGCTGGGACTAGACGACGGGATCATTGGTTAAATTGCTCTGTTCTGTTCATTTCTCCTGAAGCATCTGGCACCATCCACTTTTGGAAGACTATACTGGGCTAGGTGGACCATATGTCTGACCCAGCATGGCCATTCTTATGTTCTTAAACTTCAACTTACCATTTAGGCTTGCATGCCCCATCCTACAAGAGTCCTAAAATAAAAGAATGCAGGGGATGATGTAGAATTTAAACTTTTATTAAACAAGATATGCATTAAAGTCAAGGTAAAACACAATCAATTTTAAAAAATATTGTTTGAAATTAAGTGTTCGTAATATTTCATATTAATTCAAACTATTATACTCAACAAATTGGGTAGAGGAGGGAGAAGGGAATGTCAATTGAAATCCATTTTCTTACTTAATCAATTTTCTAAGTATTTTAGCTACCAAACTATTTCTAAATGTTTTTACTATGTTGGGAATTGTTCTCTCAATACAAATTGATTGAACTTTGAAATACACTTGTGGAAGATATTCTTGTTCAATAGGGACCTCTCTGCTGCATAGAAAATTACCTTAATCTTTTATGGTGAGAAGGATGCTGAGATCACTTACTCTCTGTGTAATCATTTTATAGAAAGATTTAAGGACTTTCAGAGAATATTTACTTGCCCTTCTGCTGAAAGAAAATATTGAGAAGAAAGGAAGAGGCTACAAACATCTCTTAATGAGAGAAATCAGGGATACAGACAAATTAAAAAACAAACCTTGAAGCCCCTAGAAAGTGTAAACCTCAGATTAGCTTTTATTTTAGTTTTCTTTTTGTCATCACTAGGAGGATTATGTTGAGACAGATGAGAAGAAGTTTGTTCCTCTTCGATGGATTGCACCTGAGCTAGTAACAAGCTTTCAAGACAGATTGTTAGCAGCAGAGCAAACCAAGTATAGTAACATATGGTATGTAGTAGACTTTTAAATATTTGAAAGAATTGGAGTTCATACATTTTTCAGTATAAAATACACAATTATTAATCAGTGTATTTTCATTGTAAAGAATGCACTGAATGGACTGACAGTTGGTTTGATTTGCTGGATTTAATATTCTGCTATCATTCATTTTCTAGGAATTTTTCAGATTAATCTTTATTGGCTTGAAATTGTAATTAACACTCTAAATTTGCTGTTAAGTGGTTCTAACATCAAAATAAAATTATGGAAATATATTTAGCAGAACAGGTTTTTACATTTCAGTTGTAAAAGAAATACTTGCTGTATGCAAGGCAAACATTGGCCAGCAGTTAATAAGAAGTGAAACAGAAAATTATTCAGTCATTAAGGTAACTGCCATTGATAATGTAGAAAGTTTTTTGATAGTGGTGGCCAAAATATTACTCATGTGTCACATGTGGTCTTGGCACAATATACTACAGTAGAGCTTTAACATTTGTGTTCCACAATATACCATTCATCTCAGAGAAGTGAAGTTAAATACATTCACTTGCTCCCATTTGCATTGGTTGTTGCCATGGGTTAATAAGCATGGCCTGCAAAGAATCTAGGCTATGGGTAAAATTTTCAAAATCGCCTAAGTTCTATCTTCAAAGTCTTATTTCTTTCAGTGATATTTTAGGCTTCTAAATTACTTTGAAAAAGGGACATTGGCTTCTGAGTCACTTAAGTGCTCTTCAAGATTTTACCCAAAATCCTATTTTCCTATTTTACCTAGAGAGTAGAATAAAAGACATTGAATAGTAGAATAAGATGATTTTCTGCTTATTGCACTAGTCAGAAAGCAGGTGGCCTGTGACAGTAATGGCTCCAAGCCTCAGTTTGTAATATCTGTTTATCTTACATGCCAGATCCTCAGATAAGACATTGTGCTATTATGAGCCCATGCAGTTAAACTTTAAGCATTCCAAGTGAAACTCTGGTGGCTAGTCTATGCATCATACATGCTAGATACTTCAGGGTGGTGGTGGTTGTTTTTTATAGGTAAGCATCAGATCTTAATATTACTGGTATTTTAACGTTTCTGGGTTTTTTTGGGTTTTTTTTGCAGAGATAGGGATAAGAGGGCAGGTTGGCCAGGGTGGTAGTTCCTCATATTTTAAGGAATAAATTGCTCTGAATAGAGATTTTAGATAGGGTGAGGGTTAAGATGTCGCTGTATATGTTTCTGCCATAACTCATTGTGACTTTGTTTATAACATTTATTTTACACAGCTGAGCAAGAAATGCTGCACTTTGCACTTAAAACAAATTTGTCCAGTGCAATGCAGGGGGATAGGATGATCCTCGCCAGGACAGAAATTAAATAAAAATAATTCTTATAGTAGAACTCCCTTAAGGTTCTTATGTTCCATAGGCTAAGGATTTTGATTTTTGTTGCATTAGCAACAGGCTGAATTGGAGCTGTCATATATATACACCTGTTTTATGCTTCTTGAGTAGAGGAGGGTTTGCTAAAAGCTGGCATCCGTAGGGTTGTCTAGGTGCTCTGATGTTCATCATTCAAAACAAAATCTGTCTTGATTTTAATCTTTCATGGGCATGTGTGTCTCACATCTAGTACAAGAGACAGGCTACTATATAGTATGTCAATACAAATAATAAAAAACTGTTTAATAGAAAACTGTCACTTCTCTTTTTCAGGTCACTGGGTATAACATTGTGGGAGCTTTTTGACAATGCTGCTCAGCCTTATTCACACTTTTCTGACAGAGAAGTTCTAATCCAGGTCATAAAAGAGAAACTTGTTAAACTCTCTAAGCCACATCTGGAACAGCCATATTCTGATAGATGGTAATTTTCTTTTTAGACTCTTTCTATTTAAAAAAACCCTCTGAACTGTTCGAGGTTTCTTAAATGTAATTTTTATACTGTCAAAAATAAGTCAGAAGAGCTGCATGTTCATATATTTTGGGAAAAGTGATTCTAGCTAACAAGCAAAAGGAATTGCAACAGATAAGGAAAGCATTTTTGCAAAATACACGAATACAAAAGGAAACATCTTGAGTTTAATTGCCTGATGTAAAGTAATGAACTGAAAAGTGTAGCCTGTCCATGCAGTGAATGGAAGAGGAATGCAGTTACTTTTGTATATTGTAACTGTTGAAAATATCCTTTTCTTCTTCACAGGTATGAAGTTTTACAGTTCTGCTGGCTACCTCCAGATAAGAGACCAACAGCAGAGGAAGTACACAGACTTTTAACATATCTCCGCATGCAAAGCCAAAGGGACTCTGAGATAGATTTTGAACAGCAGTGGAATGCTCTTAAGCCAAACACTTCCAATAGAGAATCAAATAACTCTGCATTTCCAATCCTAGATCATTTCACAGGAGATCGACTTGGGCAGGAAATGGAAGAAGTCCTCACTGTAACTGAAACAAGTCAGGGACTCAGCTTTGAATATATCTGGGAGGCAGCTAAACATGATCATTTTGATGAATGCAGTCAGGTGAATCCTGATGAAGCAATGACATATAAAAACATTTTCTTTCCAGTTGAGGTTTTTGAAAGGTCACTTTCAGAGCAACTGTCTGGAGCACAGGATGAAAGTGGTCAGGAAGCATCATTTAATGTACCTGGAGTGCTTCCTGTTTTTGATGCTCACAAACGTTCTCTTGGAAGTGATTACTATATCCAGTTAGAAGAAAAAGATGGGGGCAGTAGCATGAATTTTGATAATCAGTCAGCTGTACTAACAACAGAAGTTGATCATCAGGAAATTGTACAGGACAAAAATTCTCTTTTCATGGTTCCCAGGGATTTTGATGCTGAAGAATCCAGCACAGATGGGGAGTTTTTCCACTATAACAGAGATCCTAAAGATGAGGCTTTGCATGTTACTAATGGTCCTGAAAGCCCTTTCCAGAATATATTTAGTGATATTGACAGAGCAGAGGAATTGACAAATAACAGAAATATATTTGACTTAACTGAACTAAATGATATTCATGTAGAATTTAAGCCAACAGTTTTAAGTTCAAGTCTAGAGGTATCAAAAGCAGTCAGTTATCTTGATAAGGAGAGTTCTAGTCATGTTTCTGAAAATGAGGCTGTTTCCTTATATGAAAATATGAGAGAGTCTGATTTTAGCGTGCTTTCTGTAGAAGAACTCTCTGATAACTTTCTGTTTCTTCAAGAGAAGAATTTATTAAAGGGGATATTGACTAACAAAGATAGCAGTGATGATATCAGGCCAAAATCAGAAAAAGCAGATTTTAAAAATATATCAGAAACATCAAATGGGAATTCTCTGGACATCGAGCTAAAATTGGCTAAAAATACACCACACTTTTCTTTATTGCATGATGATTTAAAAGCTGGGAACAAAGAAGATCATGTCCATGTGCCTGCAAATGAAGATGTGAGTGTTCTGCCTCAGTCTCTTGCAGAAACGCAGGTTCCTTATGCTTCACTTGTAACAGATGAGAAGTCACAAGATAAATACCAGAACCTCCCCATACTGAAAGGCGGTGATACATTTTCATATGCAGAAGTGGATAAAAACTCATCCCACAGTATTAATGATAGTCTCTGTCAAGGAAAGGAAAAAGGCATTGAAGATGCCCCCATTGAAATACTATCCAGTAATGCCAAAAATCAAAGTTTTGGAAACGATTCATGTTCTGGTGTCACACTTGAAATTGAAGAGTCTGAGGGACAAATAAAAAATGAAACACTTGTTAATTATGATGAAATTACTTTTGGGAGAAACCTTGGTGAAGAGAAAGGAAATACTAATAAGGAATCTATGAATTATGATTTACAGAAGACTTTTTCTGCATTAGAACAGGATGATGGCGGTTTACTGGAGAACAACAATGAAATTTCAAATCATCTTCAAAAATATAGTGATGCTCCTAAAGAAGTGACTTTAATATCTGGCATTTCATCAGACAGTGCAAGTCAAGATCATCTGTTGGAAGACAGCTCATCATCTCCCTCACAGACTACAGAACAGTCCGTAAAAACACCAGACTCTATGGATTCATTAGATGTGAATGAGGTATTAGAGTCTTTAGGGGTCCAAAGTCCCCAGAAACTTTTGCCACCTGATAAACCTGCTGATAGTGGCTATGAAACTGAAAATCTGGAGTCTCCAGAATGGTCTTCACATCTTATTGTTGATGATATGTCTAACACAGACATTGCACTATGTGTTGTTGGTGATAGGCATGCTAGTGATTTGCCAACCAATCCAGTAATCATTGTTTCTGCAGAAACAGCTTGCTCAGATTCAATAAATAGCAATAGTAACTTGGAAATAACCACAAAGAATTTTGCCAGTGGAAATCGAAACTCTTACAGAGACTCTGCCTATTTTTCTGATAATGATTCTGAGCCAGACAAAAAAACAGAAGAGATTGTAAATAAATCAGCAGAACCAACAGTACTTACAGTAGATACTTGTGGTACCTCTTCCAGCATAGAAGAGAATAAAACTGAAGATTATTATTGTTTTGAAGATATACAGTCAAAGCACAGTCAAATAGAGAATTACCAGGACACCAGTAATTTAGACACACAGTTAGAATTAAATAACAAGTTGGGGACACAGAAGACAGATGTAATGATGCAGGTGTGTCCTGACAAATGGAGTAAAGAAACTCCAATATTTGCAGTGAATTCTGAACAAAACTGTAGGGGCGAAAATAAATTACATGAGGAATCTCACAGGAACGTCTCTTGTGTTGGCACTAATACTTCAGAATTTCTTCCATGCAGAGACTTAAAGTCTATTAATAACATACACAGTCCTTCAGGTTCAACTGATACTGAAAAATCCTTGTGCCACATTGAAGGACCTAAACTGAAAGAGCCAGATATTGAAGGAAAATATCTTGGTAAACTTGATGTTTCTGGAATGCTTGATTCATCAGAGGATGGAGATGATGCAGATGAAGAAGATGAAAACAGTGATGATTCTGATGATGATATGAGAACTTTCCATATGCGTAGTCTTAGCTCTGACAGTGAAGATGAAACTGTGCATCAAGTGCCTGTGATACTTTCTGATAAAGATGATGGAAAACATCTGAGAAGCCTGCTGAAACTTCCCAAATCTCTTAAACATGACAGGCCCTCTGAGTACTGGAAAAGTGAGAAAAAGGCAGTAACATTCTTTGATGATGTCACAGTCTATCTGTTTGATCAGGTGTGTTGACATTTTAATTACTAAGCATTGATTTTAGAATTTAGATATTTGCTTTTAAAAAAGGACATGATCAAAATTTTAAAGCCCAGATTCAAGATATGCCAGCAGATTTTATTATTGTTGTCAAGTCTCGTCAAGTCTTTACAAA
The DNA here is from genome assembly GCF_025201925.1 of Gopherus flavomarginatus. NCBI lineage: Eukaryota > Metazoa > Chordata > Testudines > Testudinidae > Gopherus > Gopherus flavomarginatus. The sequence goes on along the minus strand of NC_066625.1, from coordinate 15,520,174 downwards.
TTTAGCCACTCATCTAATTAAAAACTAATAAACATGTATGCACATTAGGCAAGGACCTTTTGCGATTCTTTCCAAGGTTCAGTGCAGTGCATTGATGCAAGTTAGTATTTGTAAAGTGAAAAGTAGTTTGCTTTACATGAAAAGAATGAGAGAGCTTGAATAACCACACCTGTGCTGGATAGAAGAATACAGTCTTCAAGATTGTCATTTTGACACCTTTTACAAGCACTTCTTTTGTCTGGGCTATTTTTTAATGTATATCACAAATATTTTTATAGGTCAGGACCGTTCTTACACTGATGGTAGAAATATTGCCATTTTTATATTTAACTGGTTTAAGGATTTGAATTTTAATATACTTCCAATACAAGTATCTTCATTTACTATTTCAAACTAGCTATTCCCTGCATTTCAGCTATCCAGGGTGGTGATATACATGTATCTAATGAGCCTAAACTAAATGATTACATGTGGTCACAGTAGAGCAGTTCAGTATTTGAAATGAATATTATTTTCTTCTTTTTTTAATCTGATACATGTGATTCTTGAAGTTAATCCAGTACAAATATAATATAAATGCTTGACCTACTTAATAAAACCAAGGTTACGTTTGTTTCCTTATTCACTTGATACAATAACAAGCTGTGTTTTTTTTTAATCTTATGGCAACCCAGACTAGCGTAGTAATTTTAAATGAATAGAGACCTACTGTCAAGCCTTGGAAATGTTGCTTGTGAAGAAGTGGATAAAAAAATATTAAAAGGACTATTGCATATTGGAGTAAAAAAATAGAGGTGACTCTTTTGCTCTGTGGCCTCTGCCATAAAAGAAATAGCAATCCTTTTGTTAGAGGAAAAACACTTGCTACCTTAGAACTATATCTCTACCAATATTTGGTCTCTTATTTCTCAGTTTCACTAACTGATTACGTTAGTAGTTTTTTCATATACCATGCCTACTAAACTTCTAATTACTTCCCTTACCTTGAAGTATTATTAAAGGATAGACCTGAAATGGAGGTGGGTGGAACTGAAAGGTGGATTTTGAAAATGAAAAATAGTTAACTAAATGGTTTCATGCAGAGAAGACAACAATGGTCAGTCTAAAAGTCTTACACTTCATTGCTATATGCCTTTTTTAAGGACTCTCTCTAAGCAGAGGACAGTAGGGGGGAGAGAAAGTTTAAAAATACACACTTCCTGCACACATTGTAGTGTTCATCCGTGCAACTTTACTATGGATTACAATGTATAATATTTCAATTCAAATATATATATAAAATATAAATGAGATTTTGGCTGTGATCTTGGTTGAAGAGCGACTGTACAGTCTAAGTGAGTTTGGGAAATAACATGATTTTGGAACCCCTGGCATCTGGGTATATTTGTATATATTTATCACATGTGCAGTAAGGTAATTGAACTAATTTTTTTTTTTTTGGTTGTCTTAGGAAACACCAACCAAAGAGCTGGGAAACCATGCAACAGAATCAAATAACCAAGGCTCTGCTAGCACTCCTGTCCTATCTTCAGGTCTCAGTTACTTGAACAGATTTACAAATTCAGAAAGCTCTACTGATGAAGAAGGTACTTCTGGTTAACAAAACAGTATATTTTAAACAAAACCTAGTTCTGGGTCCTTTGGTAGCAATTTAAATGGGTTTTTATGGAATATAATAAATCTTCATAAATATGCCATACAACACTGCCTTCAGTGCCTCAGTTTTATAAGATACTCTTTAGCAGGGCTCAAACATTTTACGCTGACACATACTAGGGCCTTGAAAACTTTACTGGCCCTGCAGAGTATTCCTGTTCCTGGTGACCTGTTGTAACTGCTTAAAACCATAAAAGTCATCCAGTTGATTAACTTTCCAACTATTCTTTCCTTGTAAATTTGTAAACCATGCTTCATTAAAAATGTGTCTTCACAGAGTCTCCCTCTCCTGGTAAAGCCAGAGACGCTGTTTGAAGGGAGTTTCTGCTGCTATACCGGAGGAGTTTCAATGGCCTAATGAAGCAAGAGGAGAAAATAAAACTTCCTTTTTTTTCTTAAGTAATATTTTCTCCACTTAATTTCACTGCGCTGTTGTAGCTCCTCTTGGCCTGGAAACAAACTTTTCATGATGATAGCATGTGAGTCTGTAGCTTCTTAAGCTTCATTAAGATAGAGAGACCTGGAGATATCAAAAAACTTAATTTTGGAAACTTCTGAATAGGCCCACAAGATTTACTGTAGAGAACATAACATAATTATTTTTAATAAAGAATAATCTTTAAAAATCAGAATTCCTACCTTGCATCCCCATTCCATTTAATTTTCCTCAATAATATTGGCATACATCTCAAAGTCATTAGTTAGCAACTTATTGCTTTATTACTTTGAAAACGAGTTCCCCTAGCTTCTCTCAGATAGCAAGCAATATTTTCCTATAGCAACTCTCAGTAACAGCCACTAACATTGGAACTGACATGGTAGAAAGAAAATGTTGGGATTCTTAAGGCCCCTTATTCTGTGACCTGTACGTTCTACCACCAGAAAGCTAGTAACTACAGATTTCCTTCAGCATTCGTTTGTACCCCAATGATTCCCTAAGATATAGAACTTTTAAATGAAATTGTAATTTCTGACTAGCAGTTGTTTTTATGGAGCTGAACTGTGATATACCATGTTGTACTCCTCAAATCCAGTACACTTTTTCGCTGCCTGCTTTTTAAACTGATTACTTCACACTACCTTAAATTATGTATATACATATCAATTATGATTGTTTATTGTAGGTGGAGGTTTTGAATGGGATGATGATTTCTCTTCTCCAGAACCTTCTTTTATAGCTAAGTCAGCGAATAACCTCATTAGTTCTAAGCCACCTCTTCAGACTTCAAAGTACTTTTCTCCACCTCCGCCTTCCCGGAGTCTTGAACAAAACTGGTCACATTCATCACCTTATTCCAGGTTCTCTATCTCTCCTGCAAACATTGCAAGTTTTTCTCTCACACATGTTACAGATTCAGATATTGAGCAAGGAGGTAAGTAAATTTAGCTTTCTTTCAAGTAAACAGTGTACATTATGATAACTTTTCTAATATTTTGGCTTTTAAGTAAGACCTGTTCTTAATAGCCTGTTAAACGTGTTACATTAAAATACAATGCAGAGATGTAAATATTGCAAA